>NC_056559.1:22078098-22108076 GCF_013358625.1 Macadamia integrifolia
GGGGGTGCAGGGAGGATGACACAAAATTTATTTAAATGTTAAAATAAAGAAGAAAAAACATAAGAATCAAGATTTAAAGGGACGTAAAGAGATTTTCTCAAGGTCGAACACAATCAAAGCCCAAGCCCAGACCAGTAAACCAGAAATTCAATTTCAACTCATGGCCGACCAACCATGGTCCGAAATTTCAATCGAAGCAGCTGAAATTATTCAAGAAATTTTTAGTTTGGACAAAGGCTGACTCACTAGGTATGCAAATTTTCAATTAAATTTCAATCGAAGCAGCTGAAATTATTCAAGAAATTTTTAGTTTGGACAAAAGCTGACTCACTTGGTATGCAAATTTTCAATTAAATTTCGGGCCAAATTTTTTTTGGTCCGACTTAATTTCATTATTGTTTTGATTGAAACAATATAAATCAAGTGCATACAAAAGCACTGTCTCGATCGAATTTCGACCTATTGTGAGTTCAAGTGATTTTCCTGTCAGAGGGAGAGAAAAAAAACTAGATTTGGTATTTTTGGCCAAATCACCTACACTTCTCGATGGAACAAAGTGTTGGGGACCACTACAACGCATCTACAATAATGATTTGTTGCATTTGAGGAAGATTTGTGCAAGATTCACACTTAGATGTCTACCCCCTTTTTTTGGTAATGAATGTATACCCCCCCCCCCCACCCCCCCAACCCACAAAAGGAAAAAAAAAGGTTTTGAGCCTTCCCAGAACTCTATGTGGCACTGACATAGAGTTAAAGGATTCGAAGGGGTGTTTTAACCTTGGTTGTACATTTGTACTTGCTTACTTGCAACACCTGTACAATTGTACTTGTACTTGTAACACTTGACATTGTGTAACATTAGATGGTTTTTCTTGATTCCTGATGCATATTTCAGTTGTTTTCATTAAATTTTGTGTTTTCTAATACTACATTGTGTAGAATACGCTATATTTGAGAAGGCATATAACAGGGCATGACGTACATTACCAATCTAAGGTACGAGACCAAATTACCATTTTTGGTGTAATTTTTTACAACATAAAGGTTCCAACATGTTTGGAGATGCTTAAGTAGGGTTTCCCAGAGGTTTCAAGCCAAAATATGACCATTTGACCCACCAAAATGGATAAACAAAGTGATCAGCCAAAACATGCAAAGTTTTGGTCAAATCTCTATCAAAACCCAAAAAAAAAATTTCGGTCTCAACCATGAACCTTGCAACCAACCAAAAAAAAAAAAAAAAATCAAACGGGCACCAGATCCATTCAACTCCATGATACAAAATAACTAACTACGAAGCACCGAAACCATTGTCTTAGTAACAAGAAAATGCCCCAACCATATCAACACAAAATTTATATCCCCAAAATACATAGCCTTCCCAACAAGTGCTAATGAGCAGGTTGCATATGAGTGACTGGACCAGAATGACCCAATCTGGGAACCCAGACCGAGAGGAGCCAGGTCTAAACCGGGTTTCTCTAATGTTTCCAGGGCTATTCTTGTAATCTTTAATTAATTTCATTTTATATTAGAAAGTAAGATATATAGCATATTAGTTTCCTTGTCTAAGTTGTTTCAGTTATGGATTTTTTATTTTATTTTATTTTATTTTATTTTTAATTCTATCCATGTAGTTATCATCGATCCTTAAAGATGGAAGAAATGAAATTTAAGATTTTCCACATGGGTTGCGAGTTGCATGCATGTGCTGTTTGCCGGACTCAGTAGATGGCTGCTACTTCCCTCCTCTGATCTCTCGAATCACGTGTGAACCTTTTGTTCTTCTCCTTCCTTCAGAATTTATTCTATTCTTCTACCTATTCTCTTTTTCATGAGTTTCTTCAACTTCTTCATGGTACCCTGCACCTGCGGTACTAACAGCCCCACATAACCAAATCAATATTTCTTTTGTAACTTCTCCTTTCTTCCTGAAAGTTGGTATGCTGATTACTCTCCAGGAGCTGATTCTGCCTGCATAGTTTAGATTAAATATATTGCGTATAAAGTGAGTACAATAGCCAAGTTCAGGCCTGGAGTGGTGACTTCCGCCAGACCCAGTTGAGGCAAATGACAACATTTTAATACCTGAGCTTTTTGGATCTGTTATTGAGTGCTTCTTAGAGGACTGGGAGTGATTTTCAGCCTGAAATTTCAGGTCAGTCCAACACCTGTGGAGGGAGTTCAGAAAATCCTGGTTTACCGTCCTCAATATTCTTATTATGAGGAAGTTCTTCTTCTCATTCCATCACAAGGATAGGTAATGTTAAAATCCCACAAAAGCCCCTGATTCCGGCCTTTAATCTGTTTTATTCCCACTTCATTTTAAAACCCTTCTTTTTGAATTCCTTCTACTGTTTGGTCCTTTCATCCTTTCATTTGTTTACTTTACTCTTGAGATGCTGAATTGTTTCTAAATTATGAAATTTCTACTCTCCCTCATACTTGTATTTTTTCACTTGGGTAGGCCCATAGTGAGTCAGTGACCCCCCAAAAAAAAATTTGTAACCTAGGGTTGTATTAGATAAAGAATCACCACCATCCTGATCAAATAAAAGCTGAACCCAACCAAAACAACAGGACAACCTCTGGTATCTGCAGCTTTAACCTTGACAGGAATCTAAGAGAGGAGGGTTTAGAAAAGTAAAGAAGTGAAATATGGAATTTCATGCAGGAAGAACTTGATCACATCCAGTTCCAATTCTAATCCTAATACTCTAACGCATTACTATCAGTCTACCACTCCACTTCTAAATTGTTTGCCAGATTCCGATCCATATGCAGGGACAGAGGAAGCATCCGAAGCGCACCCCATCTAGGGCACTACCACACTCGGATTTACGGACGAAATTATTAGGGCCCAATTCATATGAACTTTTTTTCTTTAGGTGAATAATTCATAAAATTTACATCCAAACATAAAAATCCAAACATAACAAAGCATCCTAATATTTAGGGCTGAGAGCTTCTACGTATTTATCTGAAAGTAAATGTATCACAAATGAACCTTACAGAAGGATATCCAACAACCTGCATGAGATTTTCTTACATTTATATTTGAATAAATATAATTAAGGGCAAGTTGCACAAGCCTTAATATGGTAATACATATATAAAAAAAAATTAAAAAAAAAAGAAGAAGAAAAAGATAGTTGCTGTGAATTCTATGATGCATGGTTCCCATTTAGCAGACTACATGTCCCTCAACCAAAAACTTCTAGAATATTTAATGCTTTCATACCCACTGAACGAGCTGCTCAATACATAGGTGTTTCCTTCCATCTTGGTTAGACAATTACAAAGGGAAGGGGTCGTAGTGCACTAGCTCATTATCCGAAACCAATAAATAATTTTTTTTTTTTTGGACAAATAAAAGAATTCATTACCAAGAGGAAAAACAAATTCAAGGGAGGAAGGGCCGAAAAGGGGCAAGCCCTCAAGGGCAGAGGGGGAAAGAATAGGGAAAAACCCTACAGCAAAAGCCAGCTAGCCAGCAGGAGAAAAGAAAAAGAAAAAAAGGGGGAACATCATGGGGTGGGGGGAGAAGGATGGAGGAAGTCCTCAGGAGACAACAATGAGCTTGTTCCTTGGGGAGTTGCAGACTGGACGATGGCACAGGCAGCCAAGTTTGGAGCTAATCTCAAAGAAGATGGCTTTCCAAATCCTGCCAAAAGAGCAGGAGGTGGGAGTCCATCTTTTAAGGTTTCGCTACCTCCAAATACGGGAGATGGTTACACCAAAAGAAAGCTTACCAACAGTGTCACAGATGCTAAGACCCTAGAAAGTCATATCAACCCCAGATCCATTCTCGAAAAAGGGGCAGGTTGGTTCTGTTGGAAGGCCAATAGGTGGAAAGGACCCTCTTCCAAACCGAGGTAGAGAAGGGGCAGGAGAAGAAAAGGTGATCCGCACTTCTAGTTCCATTCCAACATAGGCAGCAGGAGGAAGGGACCTGAATGTGGTGGGAAATGATGAAATACTACGTGGGGAGGCAATTGGAGATACCACGTCAGGTAGTGAAACTGTGACGGGGAATGTGCCCCTTGAACCAAATGATGTTGAGCCAAGGCATTAGAGGGCCTTCGGACCGAATGAATTCCCAAGCAGAGGCAGAGGTGAAGAGACCCAAGGGGGAAGGAAGCCAGATGATTTTATCTTCCCTACCTCTATAGCCAAGAGGGATGGGGATAAGAGAGGACCAGAGGTCAACAAAGGGTAATGTAAGAATGGATTTGACAACCAAACCAGACCCAAGACTGCAGGAAAGTTAAACCAAAGAACAACCAATAACCCCTGATTGTTTTGACAGCAGTAGAACCTTGAAAACAAACTTGAAAGAAATAAGAAAGCTTGAAGAAAACCTCCTGCACTTCACGCCGCAAGGAGTCGCTTGGATCAAACACCAAACCCTTCTTCTTTGATCAAACACAAAGAACCTTCATAGAGGAGAAACACAGTAGCATCTTTTTTTGTTCATATAATCGTCTCTTTATGATGAGAGCTCTCCTTTATTTATAATAATAATGGGGTTACGAGAAAATAAAAACTAACTTTAGTTTCCAAAAACTGAAATAAGAAACAAAAATTAGAAACTCACCTAATTACCAAACCTAAAATTAGAAACTTACAAAATAGAAAGTCCTTTAGTTACAAAAACTGGAAATAGAAACTAACTTATGACTGAAAATTAGAAACTAACTAGGTACTAAAATTAGAAACTAAATAACCCCATCTAAAAAGGAAACTAAAGAAAAAGGAAAAATCACTGAATCCCGTATGTAACCATAGAACCCCTAGTTTAGACTCATAAAAGTAGCCCAATACACTCCAAACCACATGGACTGAAGCCCAACACGTATACAACCCAACCCTAAGCTTATTCCTAATAAAACAAACCTAGTTTGGTGAAGAATCTGCATCAACTCTCCCCATCTTGAAAAAATTCGTCCTCAAATTTTGCCGTGATGAGGTGGGAACATGTGAATAGCAGCTGTAACTATTCCCAAACATAATTCTGGTTGCTTGTGAGCTTGTGGAATGTAGTCTTCAAGGCGTGGGGCTTTCTCTTCGAAGAACCATGATGGCATAACAAAATCTGTATGTTCGACCTCTGGATTGATACCAATTGTGAATGTTGTATGCATAGAGTCATCAATGTTGGTAACCTTCTCATCAAGGGAAGGAGGAACAAGCTCTTCTTTTTCATCATGAATCCCAAAGACTTGTTGTGGAGTGCTTTCAATCACTACCTCATCTTCCACTGCTTTAGTCTTGTCTACCATGCTCTCTTCAATGTAGAATCCTTCAGTGGAGTCTTCTTCCATGGTTTCAGTCACCAAGACATTACTAATCACATGAATGCCATAAGGGCCATCATCATTAGTGTCTTCCATATCATAGTCATATCCACCATCATCATCATCATCCAAAGGATAAGGGTAAGGAGCTAACTCATCTTCCTCATTGGAGCCTTCAATCTCAGCTACTGCATTAACCATCTGCTTATGTGGGCAAGACTTAGCAAAATGTCCTACCTCTTGGTAATGGAAACACTGTACCTTATTACTACCTATCATGGGTGTCTTTCCTTTATGATCAACTCGTGGAGGAAAAGTGGACTTTGGAGGTACTGAGCTACTAGGTTTAATAGCTGAAAAATTCTTCTTTACCTCCCCAGCTTGGAACCCAAACCTTCTAACTGACTGTGCTAGAAGCTCCTCTGCTCGTAGGGCCTTGTCAAAACAATCCCTCACTGAGTGCACTTCAACAACTCCGATACCCCTATTGATTTCAGCTCGCAATCCCAGTCGAAACTTGTTCATGTACTCGACAACAGTCATAGACCCTTGACGAAGAGAGTTCAGCTGGTCTTGTATGCGAGCTTTGAAGTTGCGTGGCAAGTATTTATCTGATAACTCAAGCTTCATCTCCTCCCAACTAGTAAGTTCTCTACCACAGTCCTCCAATTCATACTCATACGTTCTCCACCAATCACGAGCAGCCTCAACTAGCTTACCACGAGCTAGTTTTAATTTTCATTCCTCAGATAGGTCATAGTAGTCAAAGTAGTTATCCAATACAGCTATCCAACCATAAAACAACTGGGGGTCATGTCTACCATCAAACTCCTTCAAATCAAGCTTGACTTTCTGTGAATCCCTTAGAACCTCTGATGTGTAGGACGTTCATTCTCAAAATAACCCCTAATGTGTTCTTCTAAAGTAGGTTTCTCTGAAAGAACCCTTTGTGCTGCTCTCAAATTAGGGATAGGTCTCATGTTAGCAGACTGTGCAGTTAAATTCAATGGTGCTTCTCCCACTTCGGGTATTGTATGTGAATCACCGGTAGGTTGTTGTGGTTGGGTCTCCACAGCCAACAACCTTGCATTCAGACCAGTCCGCAAAGCTTTCCGTTCAACCTTCAATTCAGTTCTCCATTTCTGTAGAAACTCCATAATAGAAGCTAAGGTGGGGGTGTTGTTCTCAGCCATGCTCTGATACCACTTAATGTAGGAATGGATTTGACAACCAAACCAGACCCAAGATTGCACGCCGCAAGGAGTCGTTTGGATCAAACACCAAACCCTTCTTCTTTGATCAAACATAAAGAACCCTCATAGAGGAGAAACGCAATAGCATCTTTTTTTGTTCATAAAATCGTCTCTTTATGATGAGAGCTCTACTTTATTTATAATAATGATGGGGTTACAAGAAAATAGAAACTAATTTTAGTTTTCAAAAACTGAAATAAGAAACAAAAATTAGAAATTCACCTAGTTACTAAACCTAAAATTAGAAACTTACAAAATAGAAAGTCCTTTAGTTACTAAAACTGGAAATAGAAACTAACTTATGACTAAAAATTAGAAACTAACTAGGTACTGAAATTAGAAACTAAATAACCCCATCTAAAAAGGAAACTAAAGAAAAAGGAAACAAATCACTGAATCCCGTATGCAACCTTAGAACCCGTAGTTTAGACCCATCAAAGTAGCCCAATACACTCCAAACCATATGGACTGAAGGCCCAACACGTATACAACCCAACCCTAAGCTTATTCCTAATAAAACAAGCATAGTTTGGTGAAGAATCTGCATCAAGGGGGAGGGGAGATAAGAAGGGACCATCCTTCAGGGGAGAGGATGGACTCCAGGGGGAGGATTTAGACAAACCCGAGCAGTAGATGGAACAGGGAGTAACCTGGGAGAGGAGGATACCTGAGGGGTGCCAAAGGTCAAGCCAAAGGGAGAAGGAAGATCCACTGTCAATGACATAGGAAAGAGCTTTCAGGGCTAGGGGCCTAAAGCTGAGAATTTTATGGCAGATCAGGAAGCATCTGAGGATGAGGACACAGACCAGAAGGTATCAAATTTTATGAGGGAGGAGTATACCTAGGAGACCCAAATACTTGGGAGCTTGGAGACAATTTTTCAGATGAGCTTAAGGTTGCCGACCTCATTGGCCTTAGCAGTTTGTCTCAACCCCAAGCCTCCTTCCGATTTGGGGCGACAAACTTTAGACCAGCTCATGGGATGGAGGAATTTGGAGGGCTCAGCTCCTTTCCAGAGGAAGGAACAGAAAAGAGAGTCAATGGACTTGGAGATGATGGAGCGGAGGATGAAGATGCCAGACCAATAGAGATGTAAAGATTGAAGGACCAATTGGATAAGCACGAGATCGCCCACATAAAAGAAGAGCTTACCTTTCCACAGTTGGAGCTTTTTCCTCAAAAGGAAAAGCAAGGGGTAGCATTAGTGGGCGAAAAGGCGGGAGGAGATCAAAAGGAGGCCGAGATATTTGACAGGAAGAGAACTGAGGGAGAAGCCGGTGAGGGAAAGGAGGAGGGCTTGTCTCTCGACAAAGACGTCGGAAAGGAAAAGGCTGGATTTGAGAAGGTTGATACGAAGACCCGAGAGGGATTCAAAGAGGAGGGAGGACATAATGAAGGAGATGGAAGAAGAGTAAGCTTTGGGAAAATCAAGAGGTCGTCCGAAAAAGCGAATAGGTAAGCCCAAGAGATTTGCATTTGGAGATAGAAGAGATGAGGTGCTGATCCGTGGAGGATTTGATGGAGCGGGAGAACACATCAAGAACTAAACAGAAAAGGAAGGGGGAGGAGATGCAGGAATGGATTGGTCTATCTCATAAAGAGTTTTGAAGAGGTGGAGTCAAAGTCATTAAAAAATTAGGCTGGTGGTATCAACTTCGCTTTCTGGAATCAAGGGACAATATTTTCTGCACAAAATTTCTCATTTTTCAAGCCAACAAGCACCTCTCTACATAGTTACTTGGCTTTGGTTTGTCTAACAACACCTGTGATCATGAGAAACAAACAGTAGATGAATCAAGAACCCAATTCTAAACACCCTATGGTAGAAATGACATCATCAGGAGTTCAGGAATCTGAGGGTCTACTGGAAAATCAAGGCGGCTGGAACATCTAAGATATCTACGGTAACAGCAATTAGGAATAAGTCATGACGCGATCATCAGATATGGACATGAGGTTATGTTAATTTTCATTTACTGCTAGCTTTCTTACTTTTCTTCATGATGTCATTAGTTTTATTCTGTTGACACAAAAGCCTGTTGGACATGGTTAATTCACAATAAGGAAATAGCAAAATGATCAATACAGTCATGGAATGAAACCCCTAACATTCGTGTGCCGCTTCAACAAACTTCAGATGCTGGAGTGTAAAACCCATAACTTCTCCCATGTAAAGCTCAAATCATACAAAGGCTTTATTTTAACATGTTTCTGATACTAAAGTTCTAATTGAATCAACTAGTGCTAATCGTATCTAGTGGAATATGGGCAATAATGTGCTACTTCGCAATTTCGAATTCACACAGTAGAAAAGAAAGAAGAACAATAAACAATTTAAGAGTTAGAAAAGAAGAAAGAGAACGAAAGCTTACTTTCGACCTTAACCCGGCCACTAATGGTGTAACCTTCGGTGGACCTGCAAAATCCACAATTCAAACAGAGATTCCATCAGTGCCATGAAAAATCCCAATCATCAACAAATAAGGACCTTTCGCCGAGAAATTTGTAAGGGAAACAATAAATATTAGGGTTAAGGAAAGGTCATAATCAATACCCAGATGTAATCGCTATTGTTGAAGGAAGGAGACAGAAGCACAAGTGCAGAAGAATCGAAATACATGTTAACTGCTTGGATCTCTCCATCGTTGCGAGGTACTGTAGTTGTTGATGTGAGATCTTCGACTCCTCGCCAGTAAACCTCCCGTCTCAGGCTCTTTGCTTCTTTTTTTCTTTGAACCTCTGTGACATTTACCCAAAAAATAAAATAAAATAAAATAAAAATCTATTTCAGTTATTTTTGGACCAGTGGCCATATGGTCCAACCAAAATAGAACCAAGCAAAGGCTCATCAGTTTCTGTTAAAGAATTCTTTTCGAGAGCTTCTATATCCATGTATCCTTAGTGAGGACTTCTATATAGTTTGTAAGGTAATTTATAACACCACCCCCTTGAGGAATGCTAATATTATAGGGACATTCCCTCTCTTTCACCAAATTAGACTTGGACCCTTTGTCGTCAGTCTCTGTTAAGTGATGCTTTGAAATGACACTTTAGCCCTTGTGAGTAAAACACCCTTATTATATTATACCAAAAATACCCTTCTATTCACCCTTACCTCTTTTATCACTTTCTCTCCATCATTCCTTCTTTCCCTACCTACAACTTATGAGTCCGACGAGATCCAGACTACCCTAGTTGTTGTTGCCAGCGAGTTGTGCTCATTCCGTCGCCGGTGAGTGGTGCACTTCCCATCGCTGCCATCTTAGGTTGCCGATGAGAAGGTTTGGTTATTTTTTTTTTTCTTCTGTTTTTCATCCTAGGTCGTCACTCTGTTACAAGTTCAATTTTAAGGGCAGACCAAAGGATCAAAAGGAACTTGTGGTGCAATTGATTCCATTTTCTCATTTCAGTGGACAACAACTTTTTTGAAATGGTAATCAGACGCCCCCTCTTCTACTTCCTCAAAGATTGATTCATTTTTCTCATTTGGTGAATCTCCAAACGCATTTCCAGAATAACCCTTTACTTTTTCATCATGCAAAGCAGAGGATCCACACCCTGGATCAGAATTGACCTTCTGCATTTCATTTCTTCTTCTTGATAGTTGGTATAGCTAGTAACATTTTCTAAGTCTATGCTAGCTCTTGAGTAGACTCTATTGCTGAGAATAAGAGTCTATTTTGACCTATTGTTTTTTATTTTTTATTTTTTCAAAATTAAAATAAGATGTTGGGTTCTGGTTGTTTTATGTTTTATGGTAGTGAAAAATCAAACGAGGTTTTTTCATTGAAATTTCTAATGGTGGTTGATACTTGTTTTTATTTTTTCCTGACTGAGGTTTATGGTAGGGATGGATTTGGGTTCTCCAGATACGAGATTGGAAGAGATTAATATACTCAGAAAGAGGAAGGTTCCTTTTCTGTTGGAAAACTAGACCTTAATCTTGCAGTGACTAGAGAAGAAGGGAGTGATGCTTATGGCCATGAGACGGTTACAGTGGATTTGAATCTGCAGAGGAAACATGGCTCCCCATTCTTTCCTACTGGTGTACGGTGTAAAGACTCAAATTCCTTTTCCATGAAATCCAGTTTGCCTGGGAGGACTAAATCTGAACATGATGAGGTTGGGGAAAAATCTATTATTCATGATCCAGAGGGCTTGTAGTCCCCATCAAAGGACAAGCATTACCAAGGTGAAACTAGGTCCTTATCTCACAGTCCCTTTGGTATATCTTCATACCCAAATGACTCAGAAATGTTGCCGAATGAAAGAAATGAATATCAAAGATAAAAGCATCGAAAGGTTAAGAATCATATTGCAGTAAAGAAAGCCAAAGCTGTTATTTTTTCTTTGGGCGAGCAAGAACACAAGGGCAATTTCAGTACTCCATTATTTTTAAGGGCAAAATGGTATTTAGAAAAAAAAAAATGAACTGCTGATGTCAGCATTCTTGGTATATTCTGTGACACTGACTAAATACAAGGGGTTCGAGTTTAATTTGGTGAAAGAGAGGGGATGTCCCTCTAATATTGGCATTCTCTAGGGGGTGGCGTTGTAAATTACCCTATTTTGTAAGAAACATAATTTAGGCAATAAGTATAAGACTTTGACAAACACTTAATAAATATTATTAATTGAATAATGAGAGTAACACTTACAGTTCAAAGTGATGATGCAGAAATGTAAACAGAAGATCTCCAAAACAGGTAGAGTTGAGTCGTATCAAAATACTCTCCTTAAGGTATTTGAACACCCCGTATATATATGCACCCGGGTCGACCACACGTCTTCACCTCCAAGATAAATCAACTCTCCAAACACTTAAGGTGCAACTCCAATAAGTGTTTTCCACAGGGAAGAACTAAGGTTATACTCAGAATTTATATTGTGTATGAAAAATAGAAAACGGAGTGTTTTGGGGAAAAACAGAGATTGTTTATCTGCAAAATACTAAGTAAAACGTTGACAGAGAGCACTTTCACTCATCAGAGTGTATTCCAAAACATTAAGAGAGAGCAATCTCGTTTGGACTTCTTTTATTGTATAGGAGAAGGTGTATGTATACGTAGAGGTACATGTATGTATGTATATAGGTGCATGTCTAATACCAATGGGTTTATGAAATTAATGTATAGGTACGTATGGGTAAATGAGTTCTTTCATGTATACAATGTATGGGTGCTTGCATATATTCTAAATTTGAAATTCAAAAATTCAAATTCGACTTTTGTATAAAAAGATATATCTCTTGACACCCACATGCACACCCAGAACCGTACCCGACCTGTGGCCAAGGTTACGACTCTGTGCATGCGCGATTCAAAAGCACCCCAGGAACCCCCCCACACACACATGATAAGGAAGAGTTCCTCTCCAAAGGGCTTGCACCCTTAAGAAACTATCCTTCTTATATACCCCTCACACCTTTCATCCACAACAATATGGGACTAAACTTTGTGAAAAGTTACTTTAACTCATTTTCAACTTGTTTTTACTTGTGTACAAACCATTTTCAAAAAGCAAAAAAATGGAGGAAAAGGGTTTTGACATTATTTGAAACTTGAATACTAAAGTAATTTTATATTTTATAATATAAAATCCAACAATTTCCCCATAATTTTAAAAAAATGCCGATAAACAGTCATAACACTGAGCATATTAAACATAGTAGGACACGTCGTTGTAGGTGTCTTCAGGACTTGAACCTACACTAGGTCTAATGAATTACGCTACAGAGTACGAGTGAAGTCAGGCTTCTTTAACCTTTCCTCTTCGTCGTAGCTGGCTAGCTCACCATCTATATCCTACCAGTCAACATTCGGTAATTCCCTTTTCATGACAAAATTGGACATTTGTTTCAGGCCTTATCCTCTATCTTGGTCTCATAGATGTTTAGAGAATTCACATTGAAAATTCTCATAAGTAGGCAGCCACACCTCATACACCCACTTAGGTCAGAGCGTAATATGCACCACAGTTAACACATCCCCATTATTTATGAGATTTCGCTTGATTAAGAGTTTATAACTCATCCTCTTTTCTTTGTGGTGGAACTACTTTCCCATCTAACCAGAATGAACATTCAATTAGTAGTACTAGATAGGTCATCTAGTGACTTCGTTTGTACCTTTTGAACCTAATTCAGGATTTTACCTCTTCACATAGGTTGGGTGTCCATCATATGACCTATGACACATGTTTTAAGCTCATTCCTTTAGGTGAATCATGAATAACATTTGTAGGAATTGGCTTTGTGAACATATCTGCTAAGTTGCTTTATGATTTCACAAAATCTATAGCTATAATTCCTTCATTTATATATTACCTTACAAAGTTGGCCTGAGACGAATATGTCTCCTTTTTCCATTGTATACTCTGCTCTTTGCTTTAGCTATTGCTGCCTGACAATCACAATGAAGTGATATGGAAGGCATTGGTTTAGGCCACAATGGAATATCTGCCATTAAACTTCTGAGCCATTCAGCTTCAGTTCTGACATTTTCTAAAGCTATAAATTCTGCTTCCATGGTGGATGCTGTACCATAGGACTGTTTTACTGATTTTCATGAAACCGCTCCACCTCCTAGTGTGAACACATATCCACTAGTTGCTAAGGATTCATTTGTGTCTGATATCCAATTAGCATCACAATAACCTTCTAAAACAATAGGATTTCCACTATAGTGAAGTCCATAATTTATTGTACCTTTTAAATATCTCATTAGCATGTCAAGGGCATGCCAATGCTCTTTGCTTGGATTGTGAGTTTGTTAACTCAGTTTTCCAATTACTAATGCAATATCAGGCCTAGTTAGTACAATTCATCAAATATGAAACATAGCCTATGATTTGTGAATATTTCTTTTAATTTACAGGTTCACCCAAATACTTTTGTAAATGGCATCTCATCTCTAAATGTGTCTTTATAATAGGTGAGTCAAAATAACTATACTTTTTAAGCATGTTCTCAACATAATGTGCCTAAGATAAAATTATCACTCTTCCTCTTCCCATATCTTTTTGTATCAAAGTTGGACATAAGCAATTTTTTAGTTTGATTAACTATGTCCAAACATGTACCCATTATTAACATATCATCCACATAAAGTAAGATGAAAACACCTTTATCAAGATGGAATTTGATGTATAAACATCCTTCGGCATCATTCACAATAAAACCACTTGATAGTAGTACCATATCAAGTTTTCCATGCCATTACTTTGGCGCTTATTTTAAGCCATACAAAAACTTAACAAGCTTACACACTTTATTTCCTTTTCCAAGAACAATATAACCTTCTGGTTGCTTAATATATATTTCTTCTTATAAGTCTCCATTTAGGAAAGTTGTTTTCACATCTATTTGGTGGATCACTTATGAGCACATTTATGTGTGAAATCTAGTGTAGTAAAACATGCATTTTATATATTTAGAATGGAGCTACCTTGGGTTAAATATTTGCAAGACCTTAAGGACTATCGGACACTATATCTCCAATTTTACACGTAAAGAGGTCCTATTTCTTTTCATGGTTATAAAGAAGATGAAATTCTGAGCAAGACGGACGTGTTCAATTCAAAGTACACATTCGTTTGGTCAACCGTACAAGTGATTATTCTTTTCAGGCCAAAAAAAGAATAATGGATCAGAACTGAACCGAGATGCAGAACCAGCTCGTTTGCAGTTGTTTCAGAGGTACAAGGAATATTCTAAATGCCAATAAGGATTGATGAACCACATCCTTAAGTGATTGAAGATTCGTTTTTTGTAACAACAACTACCTAGCGTAGTTGGTGAATTGTGGTGTGCAAAATCCCTCTCTTATTAAGAGGTCTCAAGTTTGAACCTCTTAACTATCGATTTGTTGAGATTTTTTTTAAATATTTTCTCTCTCCTATTCATCACTTAAAGGGGGTCGGCCAAAGGGTTTCTTATGCAAGAGGAGAGAGAAATAAGGAAATAAAGAGAAAAATAGAAAAAATGGAGAAAAATAGGAAAGGAAAAAATAATTAAAAAAAATCGTCCAAGATGCTACCCACGTTTGAAGAAGAGAGAAAAAAAAAAGAAAAATGAAGCAAAATCGTTGGAGATTCCTTACTTCCTACAATTCTATATCTTCTCTCTCCTCCACCTCATCAACAAGATAAAAAAATTTTTTTTTTTTTTAGAAGCTAAAATCGTTAGCTTCCCTCCCCCATTCTCTATATAATAGAATTAACACAAGGGGAGGATGTACTTCATTCTTCTTCTAGGGTTTTTTCTTTGTTGCTTTATCTCTTTCTCTAGCTCTAGTTCTAGGTTTATGCTTTAAACACTTTTGTAAGTTCTTTTTATTCAATTAATGCAAGCACTTTTGTTTTTTATTCAGTCTCTTATTTTTATTGTTTAAGTAATTGAAGTTTCAATTTTTAAGTTCTAATTCTAGGCTTAGTTCTAAGGTGACAAGAACAAACTATGAAGCATGTCTTTTAAGTTCAATTTTTTTTCTTCAAATTTATTTTCTCTAGTACTAGAAATTTCAAATTTGGTTTATTCCAGATCAGGTTTTTAGTACTGGTAGTATCTCAAATCGATCAAGTTTTCAATTCAAGAGTTGAAGTTCAAGTGAGTAGGCTCCTTCAGTAATCTTCTCTCCCCCCTCTCATTCCCTCTTCTGGCTACCCTTTTTTTCTTAATTTAGGATTTTTCTTCATTGTTTTTTAATTGCATGGGTTTCAGTAATCTTCTCTCCCCCCTCTCATTCCCTCTTTTGGCTACCCTTCTTTTCTTAATTTAGGATTTTTCTTCATTGTTTTTTAATTGCATGGGTTATTCATTTTCAGTTATTTATTCATTTAATTTTTATTGTATGGCTTGCGTCTTTAAATTCTTAGATGACGAATGGTTATGACGTTATTTTAGATACATATGTTTAGGACGGTAATTAGAATTAGATCACAATCATTAATCGGTTCATTTTCGCATTATTAAAAGAAACAAAAAAATAAAGTGGCTGCTCTCCCTGTGTTTGACCCATAGCTATACTAATCCGTACGCTTGTGGTTACATTTTAAAATCTTAAACAATGACCAAATTATATATGGAAGCGACAACAATCATAACTCTTATAGTAGTGATTCTAGGTATTGGAGAAAAAAATGTCAAAATAATCAATGTTTTTATTTTATCTAAATCCCTTAACTACAAGTCTAGCCTTAAACTTATCAAGTGATTTATTCGGTTTTAATTTCTTTCGAAATATCCACTTAGTGTCTAACACTTTAGACCTTAGGGCCAAGTCAACTAATTTCCAAATATGATTGGACAAAATAGAATTTATCTCATTTTATAGCTTCCTTCCAAAATACTGCATCTTGAGATGTTATAGCCTCCAGCTAATTTCCAAAATACTGCATCTTGAGGGCCAAGTCAACTAATTTCCAGCGGATTCATTTATATATCAGGAAAGCTGATGGCGATGGAGTAGGCCCGTATGTCAGCCCGTTTGTAAGAGGGTTCTTGTCTACAATATAGACAAGTCAATCATAATCTGAATAAATAAACTTCTTTTATCTCTTATTCCTCCTTAATTGACTTGCTCCATTTTCACTAGGTGTTGGATCAGATTCTTTTGACATATTTTCTCCTAAACTTAAATCATCACTATATTCCTTATTTTCTAATAAGCTTGTCTTAAAAGGAAATATATTTTCTGAAAAATCAACATCCCTGGATTCCACTATATTATTCTCTTCACATACTTCATATATGGTTTTAAGAACCATACAACGGTATGTAGAACTATGCTTTGCATATCCAATGAATACACAATTAAAAGTCTTATGACCAATCTTTCTTTTCTTTAGTTCTATTATTGCCACTTTAGCTAGGCAACCTCATACTTTTAAATGATTTAAACCAAGTTGTTTACCAAATCATAACTTAAATGGTAACATACCGGTCTTCTTGTGGGGTATCCTATTTAAAATATAACAAGCAGATAGAATTGCTTCCCCCCACAAGTTAAACGGTAATCCTGAATTAATTAACATGGAATTTATCATTTCTTTTAATGTTCGGTTCTTCCTTTCAGCTATACCATTTGATTCAGGTTGATAGGGAGGTGTAATTTAATGTATGATGCATACATTTCACAAAAGTCATTTATGCTAAAATATTATGAACCTGTATCAGTTATAAGTCTTTTGATTTTCTTTCCTAGTTGATTTTTAACTTCAGTTTTGTAAAATATGAAAGCATTTCCTATTTCATTATTAGAATTAAGTAAATAAATCATACTGTACCTTAAATAATCATCAATAAATGTCACAATATATTTCTTACCACCTCTTGATTCACAAGACTTAAAGTCACATAAATCACTATGTATAAGATCAAGAAGACCACTTTGTCTTGTTACAGATTTGTGAGGTTTTTTAGTAAACTTTGCTCTACACAAGTTGGATTTTTATTCGATAATGGTTTAATGTTTCTTTTAATTAAACCCAATTTATAGATTTTATAAATGTAAGGAGCACTACTATGACCTAATCTACCATGCCATAATTCAAAAGAATCCACAAAGTAAACAAAAACACTAGATTTTTCATTCATTATTTCAGAAACACTTAATACAAATAGGCCATCACTCAAGTAGCCCTTTCCAACAAATACATCATTCTTTAATACAACAACTTTATTAGACTCAAAAGATAATTTCAGTCCAGCCTTGTTCAAGAGTGGTCCCAATACCAAGTTTCGACGGATGTCCAGAACATGAAGCACATTGTACAAAACCAAAGTCTTTCCCAAAGATAGCTTTAATGCAACTTGCCCTTTGCCTATGACACTTGAAGTTTGGGAGTTTCCCATAAAGACCTTGTCACCAGATGTGATAGGAAAATACTTAATAAATACATTTCAGTCTCCACTAATGTGTCTAGTGGCACATGTATCTATTATCCATTCTTTAGGGTTCTCAAACATATTCACTTCAGTAATTATAACAGTGAAGATGTCACTTTCAAGTAAATTAATCTTTTTTTTATCCGACATTCTTTCTTAAAATGACATTTCTTCCCACAAATGAAACATTTTCCCTTCTTATTCTTGAAGGTCTTGTCTTTCTTAACTTGAAGACCTTTCTTGGATTGGTTTTGATTCCCGGTCACAACAATGTTAGCCTTCAATTTTTGAGTGCTACTTGCCTCAACCTTATCCTTTGCTTTGTTCCTGTCCTCAATTTTAATTTGAACTACCATTTGTTCGAATGTTCACTCCTTTCTTTTATGTTTCATTATTAATTTGAAATCATTCCAAGAGGGTAGGGAATTGGTAACAAATGCATCCGCCAAAATGATATTCTCTTTTGCCAACTTACCAACAAAGACCCGAAACTTATCAATTTGGGGTGATATATCTTCTCCCTCAACCATAACAAAATTGAAAAAATTAGCTACCACATACTTGCTACTCCCTGCATCATCAAGGGTATATTTTTTTGTAAGTGCATTCCATATTAAATGAGCATACTCAAAAGAATTATGCACACTGTATAATTCAATTGAAAGACCATTCAAAATGCAGTTCTTGCACTAAAAATCAGCCTCTACCCATGCAAGCCTTTTTGCTTCAAGAACCGGATCCTCAGTTTGTTGTGGCTTTGGTTCTGTCAAAGCATAGGTAACCCCAACTAGAGACAAAGCGAATAGCATCATTTGTTTCCACCATTTGAAATTCTAACCATTAAATTGGTCAATCTTATCAAACTCAGTCACAATCTTCATCCTTTCTATGATAGGTTGAAGAGTCCCAACTATTGGTACAACATTAGTTGGAGTAGAGAAATCAGTAGGCAGTATTGGATCAACATTGTTAGGGAGTATTGGTGTGACACCATTTGCATTATGTGTATCCTCTGAATCACTAGCCATAGTCTTATACCTATTCAATTTCAAATACCTTAAGATTGAAAGAAAAAGAATTTAGGCAATAGGTATAAGACTTTGACAAACACTTAATAAATATTATTAAAATGAAGAAGGTAAGTATAACTTACAGATCAAAGTAAAGATGCAGAAATGTAAATAGAAGATCTCCAAAAAGGTAGAGTTGAGTCGTATCAAAATACTCTCCTTAAGGTATTTGAACGCCCCGTATATGTGTGCACCCGGGTTGACCACACATCCTTACCTCCAAGATAAATCAACTCTCCAAACACTTAAGGTGCAACTCCAATAAGTGTTTGCAATAGGGGAAGAATGAAGGTTATACTCAATATTTAGATTATGTACGAAAAGTAGAAAACATAGTGTCTTTGGGAAAAATAGAGGTTGTTTGTCTGCAGAACACTAAGTAAAACGTTGACAGAGAGCACTTTTACCCAACAAAGTGTATTCCAAAATGTTAACAGAGAGCAATCTCCTTTGGACTTCTTTTATTTTATAGGAGAAGGTGTCTGTATACGTATAGGTATATGTTTGTACGTATACAGGTGCATGTCTAATACCAATGGGTTTATGAAACAAATGTACAGGTATGTATGGGTAAATGGGTTCTTTCATATAGACAATGTATGGGTGCTTGCATATATTCTGAATTTGAAATTCAAAAATTCAAATTTGAATTTTGCATAAAAAGATATATCTCTTGACACCCACATGCACACCTAGACCCGTACTCGTACCGGACCTGTGGCCAAGGTTACGACTCGGTACGTGCGCGATTCAAAAGCACCCCAGGAACCCCTACACACACACATGATAAGGGAGAGTTCCTCTCCAAAGGGCTTACACCCTTAAGAAACTATCCTTCTTATATACCCCTCACACCTTTCATCCACAACCAATGTGAGACTAAACTTTGTGAATAGTTACTTTAGCTCATTTTCAACTTGTCCTTACTTGTATACAAACGATTTTCAAAAAGCCAAAAGGGGGAAAAAGGGTTTTGGTATTATTTGAAACTTTAATACTAAGGTAGTTTTATATTTTATAATAAAAAATCCAACATAGTTGGGAGTTCCTTACTTCCATGGTAAACTTCGAAAGACTAGATGCTAGAGTAATTGGAAATCTAAGTTTTCCAGTTTTGTTAGTAAACCAAGTTTATTAGATAAATACAAACAAATGCGAAGAAAACAAACACAGATTCATAGAAAAACAGAGATTTAATGAGGTTTACACATCGATGTGGTGTGTTACATCCTCGGGAGAAGAAGAAGATGATTCACTATATTGGAACAAAAGTTACATTGGAGATCTCTCTCAAGAACACCCAAATGGCGACAAGAAAACTCACCCAGAAAACCCCCCAAATCTCACAATACTAGCTCAAAATGATGATAATACATATATATATATATATATATATACTCCTCCAAGTCAGGTCGATTCATCAGTTCGCCACCAAGATATGTTGGAGCAGGCTAATCTTCAACATGGGTCAAGAATTCGAGACAGATATAATAGGGTTTAATATAGCCCATCCTCAATGCTCTTCCTCAACAGTACATGTCATTATTTTTTTTATCTTTTTAATGTACTCTGTAAAAACTAGATCTTTTCAGAATTCCAATAAGAAGTGCCTTATTTGGTTGTTCTCAGATTGTAAATTGCCTGGGTCCGTCCTACTTGTAGGATATCTCCTTCCCCTTGTCTTTATCATTAGCCCATGATTTAACATTGATAGCTAGATCATTCCTTGCTCGCCAAAGGTACCAATAAAGAAAAGAAGCACAAGATAGAGTTTGGTGAGATAATTTTTTGTCAATCTAGAAAAAAAACATCCCAGCTTTGTGGCCACTTTGATATTTAAGGTGTTTGATTTGAAGGAGGAGTAGAATAAGGAACTCCCAAACCAAAGTAGCTTAGCAAATGAACAACCCAATAAAACAGAGTTGAAGGGGGGGGGGGGGGGGGAGGGATAACCATACCCTTGTATGGATGTAGAGAACATGCACTCCAATAACTGTCACATATCAGTTTAATTAGGTGGACCTTGAGGTCCTTTTTATTCATTTGTCAAGTTTAGAATAATCCAAGTTTACCAAATGACAATCCAAGGTAATGGGAACATTTTTGTTTGGCATTGGGAGAGGATGTCTACATATGAGAGCATACATTGAATCTGGGTTGGAATTTCCAAATCACTCCTCCATGTTACATATATACAGAGAGCGTGTTGATCTACTTTCAGGTAAAGATGTGAGAAAATTACATTAAAATGGTGAATTATTATTATCACAAAGAGTATTGTTTTTTTCAAATATCACTAAGCATCTATTCTTTTATAGGAATAATAGATGATATGTCCATTCCGACTGTTAAATAGAGAGGACATGATCTAGACTAATTGCTACATATCAAATTTAAGAATCTAATTCAATCAAATACCTTTGTATTGGTACACATCACGTGTATGTCCATACATATGCACTAGTATTCTATACATTATTGTGTACTCTTCCAACTCTAAGTGGGAACAAAGTTAACAAACAATTTAGACTAAAAAAATGTAAAAATAGATTGATCAAATTTCTCTTATGATTTTGAAAAAATCACCTTCCATTGTTACATGGATAACTATCCTTTAAAAAAAAATACATATTTATGAAAAAGTACTATAAAATTCAAAATCTGAAAGACCAGAAAAGGGGGTGAAATAAATGGATGACAATATGAGAAAATTAAAAAAAATTGAATAAAAAAGGGTTATCCTACATGCGCTGTGAGATATATTTTTTTCTACCATATTGAATATCATTTTGGTGACCTGAGATGAAAGGATGGAATTTGTAAATTCACTATCTAGAATCTTGTCTCTCTCACTCTTTCTCTGTCTTTCAACTGTGTTTTCTCACTGTAGCCATTCCCCCCCCTTCCTCTCTTGCCACGCCCTTTGCATGTCATGCCCACCCCCTGTATCTCCCCTTACCTGTGTCCTACAACCCACCACCCACCACCCACTCCATCACCCTGCCTTTGTAAATCCATTTCTTCTTCCTTGTTGATTGAAAACCACCATCCCTTCAACCAATAATGATATTTTGTACCCCTTTATCTTAATCATAGTCAAGAGAGCAGTGATGGAAGGAAGGTTTGTATAGGGGCTAAGATATGAAGATGAGCTAAGATTGGCAACTGGAAGCATCGTATATCACCTTGGCTCTGTGTTCTTAAACATTCCTCAATGCTTCTTACGATTTTCATTCGACTCATCTAACTTCTCCACCAAATCCCAGAACAGAGGGTGTTGATCTATGATGTAGATACTGTCGGCTTTGGTCTTGCCCCAAAATATCTCAGAAATCCTCTGAGAATGGTAAATTTTTTTTAGAAGAACACCCTTGAATCATTATGAAAACATATTGGCTGTAAAAGGTTACATAAAGAGGGTATTGCAAAGCAGTTGGGACTCGACTTCCGCCGCTTTAAACCAGTGGCTTCGACAGCCGATGCTCCAAAGAACAAAGTGCAAGTAACAGAAGTGCACCACCTCTTGGTTTGAAATTCAAGAAAATTTATTTGTAAATTAATATACAGAGGACAAAAAGCTACCGCACCAAAAATGATGACGAGGGTAACGGGAAGATGATGTAAGATGAAGATATGGACTTTCGGTCGGCAAGTCCAAGCATCCAAACATCACTGTCTTACTCTGTAATTTAATTTCAAGAAAAGTAAAAAAGAAATTGTAAAAAGGAAGACTAGGGAGGGTGGATGAATGAACAGTGGGCCTGGATTGTAGATGGATTGGTGTTGTGGTACCGAGGATGGGGGGATATGAAAAATTATAAGTACAACGGTCGCAAACTAATGAATTGTTAGTGGCAATGCCATCCCTCCAAGCTCCTAATTGCAATTAGGATTTGTATCATTGTGTGATCGAATAATCGATGTGTAATTTTCGGGATTAGGGATATTGCCTAAGACAATAGCATTATATCAAACTTAGTTACTTGCTAGGTGAATAATAATAAAATGAATATATGTAACATGGAATATATGTGAATGCTTGCATGAACCACATCGCTCACTGAGCTTGGTGAAGCTCACACCACATGCGTGTTGTTTTTAAATAATGATATATATACGGTGGTACCTATGAACATTGACTCATCCTCTTCTATTATTGACTATGACGGGGACTGATGGACATCGGAGGTTGAGGAACACAATATGGATTGTGCTTGTGACAAATGTGCCTATAGTGTAGTGCACCGTGACTACGGATTGTGATGTCCACATTCGCTATATTTTTGGATGTACTACTATTGAATTATTATTATATACATTTGGATATTAAAATTTGAGATAAATTTGGTTATTGTAATAATATTATGACTTTTAGAATTCCTCAGTGCAATTCTTATTTTATTATACTATCTTTTTCCGCTACACCAGATTTTAGATTGATTTTGTTATGGATTGTGAAGGTAAGATACTATTTCAAAGATCCTAGCAGTCTTGTAGGATGGTGATTAGCATCTTAGTCACATCATTGACATTGTATGCGGGGTGGGGTGTACAATATCTTCGACGTAGAGTCCAAAACTCTAAATCAATGCATGAGGAACTATTAGATTAACTTGAATTTACACAAATGTACTTGTATGACTGGAAAATCTAAGAAAGAAGCCAGCATAGGATTGTTGCATGGATTAGTAATAGGTCAGGGACGGTGACTGGATTTCGTAGCTAGAGAAGAGGGAGGGGGAACCGAAGTGTAGAGATTTGATACAATATTCTTTTGAAATTACTATATAAAATCTTCACATATGGAATAATATAAGTGAAAGTGGGATAAGAAGGTAAGAAAGTAATAGTGAAATGAATTGTTTCACTACGCATAGTGACACGGAAGAAAACCCAAAAACTAGATAAGAATTTTGAAAACTAAGACCAATATATGAAGAAAAAATATACATTTTGGAGACAATGTTAAGGGTAAAAATATGAATAAAATTTCAGACAGGATTCCCCGATAGGTAATGTAGTCACTACATCAGTGCAGGGGGCCAATAAAGGCACTAATAAAAGAATCAACATGGGGTAGGATTTCTACTTTCCATGAGCGACATGACGATCATTTTGCTCACTGTTATGTCTGAGCGTAAGGGTCATATTGCCTTTTAGGCTTTGTTTTCTAATAAAAATTTTATTTTCGTAGCAACTAGATCATATTTGCACATGAAAAATAGATCATTTTCTTTCATAATACTCTAATGAAAAATTTTTCCCCCCTTGACAATTAGACATCAAAATCAAATTTTCTCTTAAAACTAAATTTCATTTTACAAGCACAAATTTACTTCTTCCCATGAGATGAGAAGCTAATCCCTTTAGGAGTCATTAAAAAAAAAAAGTTCCCTAAGGAGTCTATAGATATGAGAGCAATGGGGTCGTTAAAAAAACAGAAGTGATGGAACCAGAAACGTCCCTTTTAAGCAGATTGAAGAGTGAACGTTCAAGCAATGATGACATGTCTTTATGGAACGCTTAACGGCTAAGCTAACTTGCTTACAAAGGTCCACGGTCCACCACACTTTCAAAAATTTTATGGGGTTAGGGGCCCATTAAAAGAGACATCAGCAGGGCTCAACAGCTGAACCCCCCCCCCCCCCTGCGGCTTTGAAAACATATGCTTGGCGTGAGATGAGTTGGTTCTAACCGTAGATTCCACTCAACAGAAGGTCCCACATGTTGAACGTGGAGTTTTCTTCATTTGATTGGGCAGTGCGAGACCTTGGAAAGGTGAGTCAGCACGTGTTGATGATCACAAATGGACGGCCCTGATTAGTCCAGTTATTAATATTTTTCTCTCTTTTTATCTTCTTCACTTATCGGAAAGAAAAAAAATAAAAAATAAAAAAAAATTCCTCTTCTCTTTCGCAGTCGATCTTTGGATCCAAAGCTATATACGATCAGAGTTCATGAAAAATATAAAAATTGAAATCTGAATCACAAAAAATTTCAGAAAAAAATTGAAGCTTTGTTTATCTATCGCCGTAATCTGATCGGAATTTAAGAGACGAACCCGTAAAAAAGTACAGAAAAGAAAGAAAAAAAAAAAAAAATAAAGATCGGATTTTTGAGATGAAGAAAGAATCTAATGGTTCGCCAAGAAGAAGAAGAACGATAGATTTGGATTTAATTCTTTTCCTGCATTGCTTCGACTCCTCTTGATTCGTCGTCTTCATCTCCCGATCGATCGATGACGCTTAGCTCCTGCAAATATAGGGTTTCTTCTTCTTCTTCTCCTTTCTTCCCAGAAACCAACAAGAACAGTAGGTGGTGCGATTGCGATGTCGTCGAAGAACAATCACATACATGGTCAGATTCCTCAGCCATGTCCTCACCTTTCTGATTTCCGATCTCGAAATGGTCACAAGCCATTTCGTGCCCTACAGGAGTGCCTCCGAACCAAGCCAATCGGCCGAGCTGCGATCCGCCGCGACCCGGATGAAGTCCCTCGCTGCTCGTCCTGTAGTCACTCCGCACGCTCTCGCCTCTACGCATGTGTAGCCTGCGCCGCCGTCTTCTGCCACTCGCCTCCTGATTCATCCCACGCGTCTGTTCATGCCGAATCGATGCCACCAGGTCACGAGATCGCCGTCGATGTTGACCGCGCCGAGCTCTTCTGTTGTGCCTGTCGCGATCAGGTATACGACCGGGACTTTGATGCGGCCGTTGTACTCGCGCAGACTGCGGCATCGACGCTCCGCGGTGGATCGACGTTGCCGCCAGTGATGCCGCCGGAGAATCTGAGGAAGAGGAGGAGGGTGGATTATCGGCCGTGGACGCCTGATCCAAGAGAACGCATCTTGATGGGGAGAGGTTCGAGTCCATTACAGAGAGGAGATGAAGACCCTTCTTCTTGTTTGCCATGGGGGTTACGAGGGCTTAACAATCTTGGGAACACTTGTTTCATGAATTCGGTCCTCCAAGCTTTGCTTCATACCCCTCCACTGAGGAACTATTTCTTGAGTGATCGCCATAACCGTTATCTTTGTCAGCAGAAGAGCAAAATTGGTAATGTCAACAAAAAGAATGCAGCGGGCCATGATAGTAATAATAAGAAGAATTTGCGTCTTTGCTTGGCTTGCGACATGGATGCAATGTTCTCAGCGGTTTTCTCTGGTGATCGGAAACCGTACAGCCCTGCAAATTTTCTTTACAGGTAATTCATTTTGGTAAAGAACTCATCTTTTTCTTTGCCGGATTTTATGTGGTTTTATCAAGAGCAGTTTGTATGGATTTGCGTTTTTCTTATGTTCATGTTAGATATATTTTTTTAGTTGGCGATAACATGGATATGTAATTATTGGACTGATAATCCGATTTAAGTTAAATGGGGTATAGGGACTGGTAAAGGACTAGTAGGAGTATGAGAAAGATGAAGCTTTTGCCTTATGGTACAACTGCACAGGTGATGATCCTTCTTGGATTGCCTATTACACTGGGGGGTTTTTATTCGTGGTTCAAATCTGTCTCCAGTCTTCTACTTGGGAGCGTAATATTTAGTTGTATAATTTGAATCTTTTTCTTCTTTGGTCTCAGTAGATTTTCTTGAGTACCAAATCACGTGGGTTCTACTTCTTCGGATGGAATTTTGAAAGTGTTCTCTGATAATGAAGCAGCTATTGTTTGATCGTTGAAAAAACTGTGGCTTTGTTGCAGTTGGTGGCAACATGCAGCAAATCTGGCAAGTTATGAACAGCAAGATGCCCACGAGTTTTTCATTTCCATGCTTGATGGGATACATGAAAAGGTGAAGGATCAATGCAAACCCCAAAGCCAAGGTAATTCTATCATATATTAAGCTCTCTGTTGTCTTTGCACATCTTGGGGTTCATTTTATTCAGATATGAGGAACTAACTCACCTGATAGACTTGCTTGAATTCAATTCAACAAGACATTATCTCATCTACTTGGTATTGGATAAATGATGCTTCACCTGATAAAACCCCAAGGACCAAATACAAACAGCAGCTATATGCTCACATGCATCAGCTCCTGGAGATTGTCAATGCTCAAAACCTGATTCACATGCTTGATTCAGTTTTTGGCCCCAGAAAATCTTTTAAGCTTATTTTTCACCAAAATAAAATAGCATAACCCCTCTTATGGTGGGCATTTGTTCATTTGTACCATGCATAGCTGATTTGCTACTGTTATTATATTCTACTACTTGATGGATGGCTCATGATTTCCTTATTACTTTTGGGTTATCTCATGTCATACATGCTGTTCTCTTCCAAAGAAGACATGCTGTGTGCAGTTAACACAATTATGTATAAGGTTTGTTGGGTCTATATATTTGTTTTTCTGAGATATGTTTGGCCTCTTTGATTGTGCGGCTATGTCATTTTTATTTGATTTCTAGTCTCTTAGTGTGATATAGGGATCATATGATCAGCTTGACCCATACTTCAGTCTCACAATGGGCATTGGAAGTTTTCCAAAATGTCAACTCTGATTTCTCAATTCAATTGTCTGTATGGGAATATCATAAACTCATAAATAAGCCAGGGAAAGGCTAATACACGGCTATGGATTGCTCATAGATTGACCCAAGTGAACTAAATTGACAATTAGAAACATTCTACTGTTTTCATCAAAGTTTAGCTTCCAAGCACTTGTAGGTTGGGTACCAAGAGGTTTAACATATTCATCAGCATCAACCTAAATATTCTTTATGAGGGTCTGAAGTTGTCTTCATTTTTTAAGTTATTCATAATGATCTGGAAGACGGTGAAAGACCAAGAGGTAGGGCTTGTGTCTCTTGTATGTGTCCTTAAGACAATGAGAAGTGCTCTTGGTAATAGCAACTTGCAGGCTTGATGATTTTCACCTGCTTTTTTGCTATGGTAAACTGCTACTTTGTTATTACTCAATGATAGGATTTTCTTTTTGCATTTGCTTCTGGATATCTTTAGCACAGCAGACTTCCCTTGAGTACAGTTCTTTGGAGGAGAGGTATTAGCAACTGTGCTGGATTTCATAAATCAAGTGATACTTAGGTAAAGGCCATGGCAATCCTCTCTGTCTTTTAGGTTGCTCCTGTGATGAATCTGGGGATTACTGCAAAATTTTGACATTATAAGAGTCTTAAGCCGCGTTAAAATCCACATAGATCTCAATAACAGGAAACAGAGAGAGCATGATACAAAATGACATAGAATATGTTTGTTGGCTAGGGTCCACTCCACTAGTTTTTCCTCCCTGTAAATCCCCATAATTAACAACTTTATCTGTCTACGATAGACGAACCTCATTTGCTTGATCTTCAAGTGTATTAAGTGAAATTGACTTGAAATTGACTTTAAATTTTAAATGGAAGAGCAAAAAATAAAATAAAAAAATAAGTTCTTTTGTGACTTTTCCTTTGTATTGTGCTAGCATTCTTCATTTTGGCTTCTGGAGAAGTTTCCCAAACAGCTAACTCCTACATATCAATATTGCTTTTTGAACTTATTTTTAAACAATTTGTTAGTTCCAGTTGCTAAAAGAAGTTCCAACATAATTTACCTTTTCTTCCATCCTTAACATTCTAGCAGCTATTATAATAAGCTTATTTGTTGGCAGTACAGGCAGTGGAGACTGTTGCATTGCTCACAGAGTATTTTCTGGTATCTTGAGATCCGATGTCACTTGTGCAGCCTGTGGTTTCACATCTACAACATATGATCCATGTGTTGACATCTCATTGGACTTGGAACCAAACCAGGGGGGTTCTGCAAAGATGGCTTCCTCAAAGGCGCATCATGCTTGCAATGGTGAGACAGATAGCTGTGGAATATCCACCCTGATTGGATGCTTGGACCATTTTACGAGGTCTGAGAAACTTGGTTCTGACCAGAAATTCTTCTGCCAGCAGTGCCAGGTGAGGCAGGAGTCTTTGAAGCAAATGTCGATTAGAAAGCTCCCACTGGTTTCCTGTTTCCACATAAAAAGATTTGAGCATTCTACCACAAAAAATATGTCGAGGAAGGTTGATCGTTATTTACAGTTCCCATTTTCCCTGGACATGGCACCTTACCTCTCTTCTTCCATCTTGAGAGGTAGATTTGGCAACCGGTTTTTTGCTTTTGATGTTGACGAGCCAGACACTTCCAATGAGTTGTCTTCAGAGTTTGAGTTGTTTGCTGTGGTCACGCATGCTGGTAGATTGGATGCTGGCCATTATGTGACCTACCTACGGTTAAGTAATCAGTGGTACAAATGCGATGATGCATGGATTACTCAAGTTAGTGAGAACATTGTCAGGGCTGCACAAGGCTACATGATGTTCTATGTACAGAAGATGCTCTACTATAAAGCGAGTGAAAAATTGGTTTCCTCCTAATATCTTGGCAGAAAACAAGGTTTGATGAACAGTTTCGGCGAGGGAGGTTTCGATTTACAACCATGACAAGCGACTTTGTCTATACATCAAAGAGGATATCAATGGCAGCTTGTGTTCCATTTAAACCAATACATACTGTTTTCAGTATTGGCTCTACTCCGCAGGCTTGCCGATTGTGATTGGTAGAAGAGCAAGCAGTGCTTTAAGCTCTCTGAGTAAATGCTTTGAGGGTTTGTTCAATTCCCAGTTGGAGCATAGAGTGAGCCTAAATTTTTTGAGGCACTCCAGCAGCTGGGTCATTCAGTTTTTTCGAGAGTATGTGGGTTCCATGAAAATGGTTTGATTTGATTCTTTTTTGCTACATTTTCAAGTATTGTTGAGTTGATTCTTTTTCCTCATGGGTCCTCTCACAAATTCCAGTGCTTGGAGGTGTAGTTTACCCCTGTACTAATTTTTTTCTCTTCAAATCTAATTTAAGAGTTACCTTCTACTTCTTTGGTTCGATATCGTCTCTTCTTCTGCTTTTTGTTCTGTGACATTGATGTATTCACAATACAAGGTTTAAGCTGTCTGGTTGCAAGGTAAAGGAAAGGGGCGAGGGTGGGAGTTGGTATTGAAGAATAGGAAAAAGGGGGTAAATTATAGCTGAGGTATTCGATGCTTAAAAAACTACATTTGGAGCAACTCTGTTTGGGATACCTCATGCTTGGCTTCGTGTGGATTAAAAGCAACAGTAGGTGAGAGAAAAAATGGGGTTTTGTAAGAAAGTTAAGAACGATGGAAAGGAAAGATTATTACCCAAAAAATATAAAACAGATGAGAAAACATGGCGTGGGAGGGTGGAGATGGGTAGCAGATGGCAAAAAGGAAGGGTAATTTTTGGGGGTGGGGTTAGAGGGCAGAGGTGGGTAGCAGCTGGCATAGATCATTGAAGGTTGGAGATAGGCTATAATCGAGGGCAGAGGAGAGTGGGATGGGTAAGGGAGGTATTGGGGCAAGGCTAGGGAGATCATGGAATGCAGGAAGGGGAGCTTGAGGGCCTACAATCGGGGCAGGGGAAGCCAGATCAGGAGTGGTTTTTTTTTGGTGGGGGGGTG
>NC_056559.1:22108096-22138803 GCF_013358625.1 Macadamia integrifolia
GGGGGGGGGGGGGGGGGGGGGGGGGGGGTGCAGGTTGGTAGGGATGAAGAGCCGTGGGGTGGAGGCAATGAGTGGCAAGGATGGACTGCCGAAGGCTGGCAGAGGTGATCACTGGTGTGGGGAGGTAGGGGCAAGCTCGAATATTTATCTGGGCCTTACGAAGACAGACGCCAACATAGGTGACTGAGCCAAAGGGATGAGATGGGGGTAGGGGGGAAGCTTGATTTGTCTGGGCCTTACGAAGACAGAGAAGCTAACAGAGGTGAGTGAGCCAAGGGATGAGATGGGGGTGGAGGTGGGAGTAGGATTGAGAGTAAAGGAATGTGCAACATTGAAAATATGGAGTCTTAAGTAGAATTGGCTAGCAAGAAACGTTCAATATAATATTTCAAATATGAGGCATCCCAAATATAGTTTTCTTATGCTTTGGATACCTTGGTTGTAATTTACCCTTTCTTTTTTGGGAAAATTACCTGATTACCCACTTTTGGGTTTCACTTTACCAAATTATCCAACTTGTGTTTCAATTAACAATAATTTCCAAAATCAAGTTTGGGTTTACAAAACTACCCAGAACAGTGATTCTCCCTCAATTATGCTTGTTTTTTAACCATTTTACCCTGTCTTGGCCGATCACCTTCCTGTTGGGTTTACAAAACTACCCAACCAGTCTTCTTGAAGGTATATGGGAGGCCAAGGATGCCAGCATCAACAATGGCGATGAAGACATTGGCAAAGGTCCTGATTTGAGAAGATAGGTGAGTTGCCTTTCCTAGGAGAGGTGTCTCTTCTCTGGGCAGAGGTGGAAGGGCATCAATAGAGGAACCCGCTTTCGCACTCCTCAACTCACAGAAGGCCTAATTTAAAGAGATGATGGATCTATAGCAACTTGATTTTCCTAATTTTCCTGCAAACCTAAACACGTACAAGCATCCAGAGAGAGATGTGGATCAATCTTGCTTGGTTTATCCTCTCCTCCAATGATCCAGGAAAGATGTAGAAGAGAGAGAGAGAGACGTGGGTGTGCGAGTCTAGATTGGTGTCCCGATCTTTTTCAATGAACAGAAGACCAGGAGCTTTTGCAACTTGCTCAGGCAAGCTATTCGTTTCACCCTCCCCCCACCTCCTTCTATTTTTTATTGGAAGATCGAACCCAGCGTATAAATTGTAAGATCGGGACGGCAATTTCCACTAACCAAACAACTCAATCACCGCCCTGAATGCCCAAGCTCCGGTTATTGGAATTCAGCAACTCCAATGTGGGATTCCAAATTGAGCTTGAGCTTGAATCCAGTGCAAATCTTCTACAAAACGATTTTGGCATGGACTAGAAACTCATTCAAACAGATTGGATACTTTTGGGTTTCACTTTACCAAATTATCCAACTTGTGTTTCAGTTGACAACAATTTCCAAAATCAAGTTTGGGTTTACAAACTACCCAGAACAGTGATTCTCCCTCAATTATGATTGGTTTTTTAACCATTTTACCCTGTCTTGGCCGATCACCTTCCTGTTGGGTTTACAAAACTACCCAGCCAGTCTTCTTGAAGGTATACGGGAGGCCAAGGATGCCGGCACTAACAATGGCAATGAAGACATTGGCAAAAGGTCTTGATTTGAGAAGATAGGTGAGTTGCCTTTCCTAGGAGAGGTGTCTCTTCTCTGGGTAGAGGTGGAAGGGCATCAGTAGATGAACCCGCTTTCGCACTCCTCAACTCACAGAAGCCCTAATTTAAAGAGATGATGGATCTATAGAAACTTGATTTTCCTAATTTTCCTGCAAACCTAGACATGTACAAAACACCCAGAGAGAGATGTGGATCGATCTTGCTTGGTTTAACGATCCTGGAAAGATGCAGAAGAGAGAGAGAGAGAGAGAGAGAGAGAGAGAGAGAGAGAGAGAGAGAGAGAGAGAGAGAGAGAGAGAGAGAGAGAGGGTGTGCGAGTCTAGATTGGTGTTCTGATCTTTTTTGATGAATAGAAGACCAGGAGCTTTTGCAACTTGCTCAGGCAAGCTATTCGTTTCACCTTCCCCCACCTCCTTTTATTTTTTATTGGAAGATCGAACCCAGCGTATAAATTGTAAGATCAGGACACCAATTTCCACCAACCAAATAACTCAATCACCGCCTTGAATGCCCAAGCTCCGGTTATTGGAATTCAGCAACTCCAATGTGGGATGCCAAGTTGAGCTTGAGCTTGAATCCAGTGCAAATCTTCTACAAAACGACTTCGGCATGGACTAGAAACTCATTCAAACAGGTTGGATACTTGAATCCCTTCACACTCAAATGATCGGACATCGGGCTTTGGACATCGGAGAAGGTGGGGTGCAAGAAGTCAAAGGTAAAATGCTAAAAAAAAAAAAAACATAATTGAGGGAGAATCACTGTTCTCGGTAGTTTTGTAAACCTGAACTTGATTTTGGAGATTGTTGTTAACTGAAAAACAAGTTGGACAATTTAGTAAAGTGAAACCCAAAAGTGAGTAATCAGGTAATTTTTTCTTTTTTTTTTAGTCAATAATCCATTTTGCGACATCTGATTGGAAAGTAATTAAAGTTTCTAGCCGATCCCATTAGTTGGGATAAGGCTGGACTGTCCTTTGTCTCCAGTTGAGTCTTTTCCCTTTTGACCATGTGTTATAGGGGAGCCATTTACTTTTAAATCTGGGTTGCCTCTTGAGTCAAACATTGTCATCCTTCATGAAACAGCCAATATTTGGCCATCAACCCAGACAGAATACCCGTTCCTCTGTGTGCAACTGCTTCAGTGTCATGTACATATCTGACTCTTTGTAATCTTCCCATCTTTCTTTCACCTGCAACTTTCCTTTCCCCTTTTTCCTTACCAGTTATCACATGACCATCTCTTATTTGTAGGTCCTACAGTAGAAAGTGGAACTGTATGGGATCCTGGGAATTTGTTCTTGATTGCAACTCTAAGTAGGGTCATGGGTTGTCGCCTAAGTGCCTTGAAGAACAGCAACTCTCACACGGTATCTGCTACTTTTGTTCCTGCTTTTGTTCCTGTCTTCTACATCAACTTTGAACGTTTTTGAACTATTTTCTCTTTCAGAACTTGGCTTTCTGATTCTAGCTTGAAAAATAAGAAGCTTTCTATGTTCTACTTCACTTAGTTGGTCATTTTTGGTTTTCGGAGTAGTAACAGTTTGACAGGAGTTCATGTTCAGTGGGATCAAATAGTGTCTTTGCTATCTCATTCTGTAGTGGGATCTGAAAGCCTAATGTGTATTTAAGTATTCCCTCTACCACCTCCTTTTAGGTGTCCCTAATCAGCTTTTTGTAATTTATTCCAAGAGCAGCTTGGTCCTCTCTCTCTCTCTCTCTCTCTCTCTCTCTCTCTCTCACTCACTCTCTCAATCACACACACACACACATTCCTTATTCTTTTTTTTTGGTGGGTGGTTGAAGTAACGTGCTCTTCTTTCAAGTATTTTATCACCTTCTCACCAGAGGTTACTTTGGTCGAATAAATTTTTGACAATTATACCAGATCTTGAGCTCAATCCTGCTGCCTGATTACGGTGTATTTTAAATGTTGAGAGGATAACCCATTTTGGATATGTTTGAGCATAACAAAATATACGACTCCAGTTTCTACTTTCCTTCCACGATCAAACATATAAGCCTATAAGGTGATTGACTGATCACTTTGGTTGGCCAACCAAATGATCCACTCTCTTTGTCCTCTCTGATCAATACAGCAAGCTATTATTGTACCTTCCATCTCTTCAGGGGAAATAGACACAAATATCTATAGCATTACCACTATCCCATTAGTTTTTTTTTTTTTAATTGGATTATGACCACTATCCCATTATTGCTCTTAGCTATAACCATTAGGTTAGACGTTAAGTAACGTTACAAAAAAAAAAAAAGTTAGACATTAAGTAATGATATCATCTAATTCAACATCATTATTGCTCTTAGCTAACCCTTTTGCTCCCCAACCTCCAATAGGCCGTTTGTTTAGAGGGGGATGCTGGGGTGGGATTGTATGACACATGAATCCCACATGTTGATGGGATGAATGACTACAATAAAAAAATTATAAAAAAAATGTAACTTTTCCTCCCTATGCTTGTTTGATTGACTTGAATTATCCCTTATCTCCCTGGCGGCAATCGCAACAGATATAGGTGATGAGAGAAGATCCCTCCTCCTCTTCTTGCCTTAGCTGCGACCCCACCAACCCCAAGAATTAAGATCCAATCTGAAAAGGCATTAAGAGAGAGAGAGAGAGAGAGAGAGAGAAGTTGAATTTACTCACATATCTCAATTTAATGACTGAATGATGGTCGATGATTCCGGAGACGTTCTGTTATAGGGCATCAAGCAAACAAGCACGTTCCCACTCTTCTTCCTTACCCGTTTCTGCAATTTTGGGGTTTCATTCTAGTTTCTTTCAACAATGGCCTCATTGACGGCTAGTTGTGGCTGGAAAGTAACGAACGTGATCTTCTGGATTCGTGAGACCAACTAGGATCTCCATTAGAGAGTTCCAAACCTCCGCCCAACCTTTGTATCAACCCCTTGAATGACCCAACTCCTTGAACAAGACTGGTTCGGGTGGTTAGTGTTTTCTGATTGTGGGGATTTGATGGAAGAGATTGTGTAAGAAATGAATAGGATTTTGCGAGGGTAGAAGTGCATGTCTGGTTTTGCATTGGCTCCAATGGTGGTGATGAGACTCACAAAGATGAAAAAACCAAATCGGCTTAATCCAGAGGTTGAAGAAGAGGTTAAAATGGTAATTTTAGATTTTAAGTTGTTTTATGTACAAGGAGACGTTTGTGATCTTGATATTATCAGAATCTCTAGATGGAAGTAAAGGATACATGCAATACAAGACTAAGGTCTAGGCATACCCGGACTTTGGCATATATTGAGATTACCATATATTTTGATAATTAATAAATAATGGATAAAACTACACCATTTTGGGCAAGCTTTCCTATAATGTCAGTCTAAAAGAATTCTCAGCAAGATGGAATTAAAGAATATACGCAATACAAGATTACGCTCTAGGCATACTCGGACTTGGCATATGTTTACATTACCATATATTTTGATAAATTAATAAATAATGAATAAAACTACAACAAATTTGAGCAAGCTTTCTTATAACGTTAGTTTAAAAGAATATGCACACTACATTAATGAAAGGTTGAAGAATGATATCATCCTTATAGAGTTCACATGAGTTGACGGTCGAGACAACATCGACACGCACCCTGATATTGTTTCGGCCATCAGATGCTTACCACACCGCCTCATCCACGGCAGAGGATGTTTTCACCAGAATAGGAGAGTGTCAATATGAACCTCACCTTTTTATTATAAAGAGTATAAAAGGATCTTTAAAAAGGTAGGGTAAGCAATATTTTTCCCAATTTTTTATTTAAAATATCAAGAATCCTTTGGTAACTTCAGTTCTTCGTCTTTGTCAACGAAGCATCTTCAATGGTCACATCATATCATTATCTTCATGGTCCAATATTTGCATTCACCTAAAATCATGATTCGATCAGAATAGTTAATGGTGGCTTACTTGCTAGGCACAAGCAAAGATTAATTTTAGTTTCAATCAATTAAATCCTATGGCTTTGTTTGGTTGTAAGGGGAATGTAAATTTTTTTATATAAAGTGGAATTTCTTTTCCCAGAAAAAATAATTTTAGATATTTGATTGCAAGGAAAAAATATTTTACATGTGAAAAAAATTTCACTTAAACATTAAGATTTCCCTTTTTATTTTTCCACCAAAATAGGAAGAAAAAAAAACCTACTCACATCTCTCTCTCTCTCTCTCTCTCTCTCTCTCTCTCTCTCTCTCTCTCTCTCTCGTGACTCTCTTCCCACTCATGACTCTCAACGATTTCTCTCTCTCTCACGGGATCTTTGGAATGGGTCTTTCAGTCGTTACCACTTATGATCTATTAATGTTTTCTTTGTGATCATCTTTTATAATATTTTAAATATCTATTATTTTAAATATCTATTAATGCTGCATTCATTTGATATATAGAATGAAATGGTTTATTTTGATTAGTGATAGAAGAATATCTAATAACATTTGGTTTGATTTTGGTTCAGACCTTGAATGACCTGATTCACGTAATCAATATAAATTTTGAGGAGCTGGATGGGTTCTGGATTGAAAAGTACCCCCCCCCCCCCATCATCTCTTTTGAGGAGTTCAGTTGGATTACTAGTTTTTTTTTTTTTTTTTTTTTTATTTATTTTTAAAATTTACATCAATTTTACATCCAACCAAACAACTATGGTAAATTAATTTCACTTCACTTCTGTTGCAACCAAACGACTCAAAAGGGAAAAAAAATTCGCTTAACTTCCCTTCACTTTACTTCACTTCACTTCCCTTCCCATTCCATTTCCCTTGCAACCAAACCCAACCGACATGAAATTATAAAATCTAAGAAGCTGAGGAAGAGGAGTAGAAAGGCTTACATGACGGTGGTAGATGTAACTAGGTGCAGCTGATGGGTATGGGTATGGGTATGGTGCATTATTGGCTAACACACAATCTCTTTGGTTTGTTTGTTTTTTTTCTTTTTAGCGGCATGTACCCAAGTCTTTGGTTTCATTTGTCCTGCGAGCCCATATTAACCTCACAACCACATGGACTAGGTCATATTGAGGTTGAGTGGTTGAATGAAAACTATTCAACTTTCATCTTAAGCAGTAAAAAATACTAAACACTCCGTATCAGTAATCCCAAGAAGATAAGAAGAATCGAACTTAGAACAACAATTTCTCGAGGAAAAGCCTTTGACAACATCTGCACTCTCAGCTGAAGCGAGAGTATAATTTTGGCTGTGACAGGTGAGTTTGGGTAAGCTGCATCAGATCCCACTTGGACGAATGGGAGGCTGCTATCATCTAATGAGAAGTTATAAGTAACATGCATTGGTGGCATTGGTGATCCTGAAACGATACTTCCGTCGTTGCTCCTTAAGGAATGGCCAGATCTTGCAATTGACGAGATTGTTGAGAGTGTTCAGCATATGGGGCACTGAGGGAGATTGGAATAGAGTCGTTGGATGAGAGACGAAACTAGCAGCAGAGAGGGTTCTGGGTGGTAATACTCAAGGTGCTCGACAAAATGTCTCTGAAAACTCAACAATCACACCCTCTCAGATGGAGTTGTTCCGATTTAGAATGAACTCCATGTTGACACTCATCATCAGTATCTTTAGTAGCAATACTGGTTAGGTGGTTGTGGTGGATGATTTGGTTCAATTCATGGTATATGGAGCCCACTTTACAGGAACGAAGAGAGAGAGACACACATGGGCGCTGGTGTGGGAGCTTCATTCTCAGACATAAAACTTTCTTCCTAATGGTAAGGATTTCCCATGGTATCAATGTGGTGAGAATCTTACACGTCACACCACTAAGTTTGAGAAATTGGTTTCATCAATATGGGGGGTCTAAAATCGGGATCGGAATCCTCTCCTGAGGAGTGATCGTTCAGGTCTTGCCCACAGCTATCTGGGCGATAGACACGTATCTAAGCAATGATCCAACTACTCATCGTGACGTCTCTATTCTGGTCGGTAGAAGCACCAGCCGACCAGAATATTAGTTAAGTAAGAAGGCGTGGGAAAAAATCCCCATCTAATAATTGATAAACTTGGGGAGATAACAAAAAGAAAAGAGCCTCTTTCACATATACAAATGTGGGCTTGCAGCCATACATCAATCAGGTCAGAAGAACGAGAGAGAGGACATTCAGCACACCCAATCCCACAAGCTTTTTGAATGGAAAACGTTTACAGCATCCATGGCTTCACAGGACCAAGGAAAAAACATACAAGCTTGACTTTTGATCCCTTTCCCACAATCAAATACATTGGAATAGTACGTCTCTTTCTTTCTTGGAATCTTGGAATCAAAGCATTCCAAAGGGGAAGTATATTTCAACAGAAAAAAAAATAGGGGAAGTATCATATATTACTCACACACCTGTTGGCCTTCCACCAACAAGGTAAATAAAAAATGGCGCTACAAAAAAAATTAAAGATTTGAGCTGAACTTTACAAAATGCTACAATCCCAACTTTCGGGATAACCAATCTGAAACGTTAGCTATCACAAACCCAGCAAATACCTGCAGGACACCAAAAAAATTTTCACATATAAATGATATATTATACAAGCACCAACTAATGTCATTGTTCATAGAAAAGATAGTTGCGCTCTACTGCTCGTTATAGTTGGGACATGTTTCTAAGTGGAAGAGAGAATCTGACTACCTGAACAGAACCTAGAACATAGATTGCCGAATAGTGGCGTCCATGAACCACCATGTCAGCTACCATGGCAAGTGGTATGGTTAGAGACATGCCTAAGGTGGCCACCAATGGAGTTGTCCAAACAACACATAAAGCCCTGTGGAGAATAAAATTTTCAAAACGAGAGAAACAATTATAGATCCACACAATAGAAAAGAGGAGAAACAATTATGACATGAATATACAACATATTATGAAGTCGAAAGAATACTTAGGGAGGAGAGTATACCAGAAGTAGTCAGAGAGAACACTTCCAACAAAGCCATTCGCAAGTACAACTTCGTCCATTTTTATGGAGTGAGGAATTGTGAACTTTGGTTCAATTCCCAAAGCAGTCAATGGCCACACTGAAAGCAAAACAGAAACACCAAACAAATAAAAATTAATGTGTATTGTCTATTACTGTCAAGATAATAGTTTAATCTGGTACCATTTGAAGCAAAAATGAGATTCAAATCCCTTCAGAGAACATCCAAAAATTTGAGTAGCCACATTATTACTAACAAGCCAATCATTTCAAGTCCCTCACGTGTTCCACTTTGTGATTAGGATATAACCAGATTAATACACCAGCGAAAGATATGACCTAACAAATCTACAAGCCTTTCCAGTGACCAACCTTTTTTTCCTAGCCATTGATATAATACAATATCCAAATCATTACAACAAATATATGGCAGACTGAATACTAAAGTAGAAGGCCTCAAAGGACGCATTATGACAAACATCAACAAGACCACCAGAAAAGAGCATGAGGCATCTCAGATTTTCTAGTTAGTTCAAACTCATAAATTCTAGTTTCCAATTCAGTGAGCTTGAAGAGCTCCTATTTTTCTTTCTAGTGAATAAGGATAGAGCCTATGAGTTCCCTACTGCAAGTCTGCAGCACATTGACCACAAGGATTAAAAATTACATCGAAAACGTACCGCTTATCCCAAGACATCGAGCCCTTAAGTAAGGGCAATAACAATATATATATATATATATATTAACACCCCCTCCCGCACACGTGCATGCCTTTACACATGACCCTACATATCCCTCTTCCCCTTCCTCTTCCTCTTCGTCTCCCTCTTCTTCCCCACCCCCTAATCCTTGCAACTCCGCCCTCTGTTTCTCTTTCCCCTTCTTCTCTCTCCCCTCCTTATTCCTTTTCTCCCTGTCCCCTTTGTTTCTCTCTCCCTGCTCCTTTCTCTCTCTCTCTCTCTCTCTCTCTCTCTCTCTCTCTCTCTCTCTCTCTCCACCCCCACCCTACCCCTTCCCCTCCTACTGCAACACTCCCTCCCCCGCAACCCCAACCCTGCCCATCCCCTTACCACTGCAACACCCCCTCCCCCGCCCCATGTTCCTCTCCCTCTCCTACGAGCCCAGTGTGGGGAGATAGGGAGGACCCCCCCTGCAATCCCACCCTCTGCCCCTGTCCCTCCCACTTCCGCTTCCACTGCAACACCCCAGGTACCTGCATTCCCTCCCCATCCTCCTCCGGCTGGCTCCCATTACTTTTTTTTTTTAATCACATGATGGTGACAAGTGTCCATCATGCTAATGCATGGCTTTCTTAATGGAATCGGCTTGATTGGCCGGATTGGTCCCATCAACCCAATCCACCTGACAGCACTTTAGATCGGCCAAATAGGGAGTGGCCTCGGCTGATTCCGATCTGGATCGGCCAATCCTATTCCGGTTATTGAAATGCTGATTTTATTCAACTCTACCCATAGGGGGGGATCATACGCATATAAATAAGAAAAGAAAAAGATTCCTATACTAGTCAAAAAAACAAGATAAAACCAAAACCAACTTTAAATTCCTATCTCTATCTCATACAAATTTACTAACAGAAACAAAAACTAATATAATTTACAAAATAACCCTGCCAACCCCTATTGGACCAGAATTCTGTGTTGAATCTGGTTTACCTTGATCTGGGTCTCTAGATCAGACAATCTGTTGAATGCTCTTCTTCATTTTCGATGCAACATAAAAGGGAAATTACACCTCACTAGTTTTCCTGCTTCTAAAAACCTCTTGTTTGCAAAAGGCAGCACCTTATCCTATTAAGCTTTTAATAATCCTGTGTTTATTCTGTGTCCAGGAGGATAAAGGATAAAGCATAAGCATAAAAAGATGAATAATGCATTCTAGACATATCTTTGTTTAGAATATTCAATGAGAACATGAAAACTAATTCATTTTGTACAACAGCACTGTATCATTATGCTAATAGTTTTAACTAGTCATTGTGAATGTGCCAGTTATCAGACAAGTCCTACCCAGCCACCAGAGGGCAACAAGCGTGAAAAGTCCAATATATCCAAATAACTTTTGCACATCAACCCTTTCTCCATCCTCTCCAGCAAACTTTTTGAGAAGAACTGCAATTTGGTAATTTCAAGAATGAAATTTAAAATGACGAATCATAATTACCAATAAAAAAAAAAAATTGAAATCAAGCATTAAGTAAAATGAGACAGTGTCAAACTAGTAAATTTCTGTACCAGTAAACAGTCCGTATGTCATAGCTGAGAGAAGCCCAAAGAGGTCTCCTACAAGAGATCGTTTCCCATTACTGCTCACCAAAAAAGAATTTACTCAAGAGGGGAGCTTAAGTGTCAAATCATTGAGCTGAAAACTAGTTACTTGTCATCAGGTCAAAATTGCAAATTCTCAAAAGTAAAATGATTGGAAGCTCTCTGGGCCCGTTTTATTGGGGACCCAACTTTTCTGAGATAATTTGAACTATGAACCAAAATATTCAACTTTTCTGGATTCAAGATCCTTAAGAGCCTCAATGTGAAAACAATTGTCAACAACTAAGAGCCTCAATGTGATAATCATTGTCAACAACCTTATAAGATGGAATAATGCTTTAACTATTGTGTTGCAAGAGTTCTATTGCACCACAAAATGGCAGCCAACAGCTTTAGTATGACAGAAAGTGTAGCAGAGGTTGCAGGAATTAAACTTACGCGGATGCACTTAATTGTGCCTCATCTGTGGCCCAGGTCTTTCCCAGTGTTGTCATCACAACTCCAGCCATGCTAACAAAGACAGCTACTACTTTCGCCATATTTAGTGATTCTTCTCCAAGAAATGCTCCAATAAAAAGGGTGAACATTCCTGAAGTTGAAGACAGTACTGTTGTACTTGCAACACTCGTACGTGCCAGTGCAGCATTAGATAAGTACTGTCTCAAAAAAAAAAAAAAGGGATAACAAAGTGTTTCAGTTTTTTTATTTATTAAAGTATTAATCACACAAATTTACCATAAATAGAATACACACCTTCATGGATAACAAAGAACACATATATCGATAACTATATGGGAAGTAAGTCAATGCAGTATAACCCCAAGGAGTTGCTCAGTTGGAAAAGACCAACACCTCAAAATTAAGTGGTCATGAGTTCAACTCTCCTTGGGGCCTAACTTAAAAAAAAAAAAAGCATTAAAGATATTAACTTCATATATGGATACAGCCTATTTTGAAGATATTTTCCGGATGTCAAACATGACTGCTGAAGCAGAGTTTCAGAGATGGAAACCTCAGGAAGTTCAGGAACATGGAGATGGCTATCTATATGCATATATGAGTATGTATGCATGAGCACATATGTATGTATTGATTGAACTTTATTTGAAGGACATCTTAAGTTCCAATTCAAAGGTGAAAGAAACCCAAGATTTGGTACTCTTAGATATGTATTACACAATGTAGGTTCAAAAGCAACTAAATGGCAAAGGTAACAGAATAGTGATATATACATGTATCATATATTCAAGTGTCTTGGGGAACACGTTGCAAATGAAGTCAAAGGAGAGACTCTAAAAGAAAGGAACATTGGACTGGGACGATTTTAAAGCATACTTTAATCCCAACAAGAAGATGAGAATCTTTCAAGTATCTTGTAGACAAAAGACACAGGACTCTGTCCAACGAAGACACTATGGATGGAAAGGTCAGAAAATCAACCACAAGGAAGTGTCCTAGATGGTGGTTTTAAAATGTCCAGCAAAACATAGACAGAAGAATCAGACCAGATGTCTCCAGAGCTAAAACCAATATAAGTGTCTGCTTAAATGTGTCAAGACTATGCTTAGAATTGGTGATCTGATGTCCCATAGAAATAGCATATTAACCAGGAACAACAGTGCAATGAATCATGGGAAAGTTAACAGCAGCAAAAGTAGAGACTCACCTCTGTTATAAACCAGATAGGCGCAATATAAAATCCATATGTAGCAATTTCCCTTGTGGTAAGCTCTCTGTCATGTTTTAGCATGTCCACATCCTCTTTGTGCTTGGAAACTAAAGGTTGTTCATCATCCTGTACAGAAAGGTCTGCTTCACTGTCTTTTATTTGGGTTTCCATTTCAAAGATTTGCATCCCATGGAATTTTATAGGAGAATCAACATCAGCAGATGATTTATCAACAATTTCTGCATTTTTACCACCTTTTGAAGAACGGCTTCTCAAAGAAAGACATAGCCAATCTTTGATGAATGCTACTGGGAGATAAATTACCATAAGAGAGGCACCTAAATATGTAACTGCAAATGGTTGTTTATAGTCTGTAAAAATGCCCTGTTGAACAAACACTTGTCAGTCAAAGGTTCAGAATGTATAAATAGTTCCTTTTGCCTAAAAGAGAGAGAGAAATTCCATGCCTAACAACTATAAGAAAGGGTATTTCCACAATACATAATGTCAATGATTTGATGCCAGAGTGTGATTGTATCAACAGCATAGATGCTAGTCTACCCCATATGGAAGACTTCCCTTATATGATATAATATCTCATCAAATCTTAAGTTTTCAAGACTCAATAGGCATCATGAAATTAAAATTTTGAGGTTTGACTAGCCATATTGGATGGATGGTTCAGGTAACTAGGGGCGGTAACAAACTGTAATATTCGTTGACCAGAGACGAAACAAGAAAGAAGCAATTGGAATAACATAAAGGTCTCATAAAGAACATCTTAATGAGGACAGTAATTTCAATGCTGCAGCTTACAAGTATTATTGTTTAATCTTAGTGTGCTTAGCATTCTCACTCCACTGCTTCCGTGAGAAGTTAGATGCTCTTTTACAAGGGTAATTCACAGAGTACAAAAACAACTACCTAATTACCTAGCTTTACATAGTGTCTAGATTGCATGTAGAACAAAATTTTAATATTTCTGCAACGATTCTGATTATGAGAGTTATCTAATTGTATCTAATCACAATTTCGTAACCCTCAAAGGTGACATGGATGAAGGCTTAGTTCATTCATTCCACGAGTCTGTTCAAAATGGATCCAAAGTGACAATGATAGCCTCTGAATTTCAAGAGAAAATCATTTACAGTAAGACAAAAGGCATCACTTTGGATCAAAATCCAGCATCTTCCACAACCAGAACCACAAAGTTAAACCAAATGACAAATAAATTTCGAAATTTGAATTCCATAATTCTATGAACAGAAAACAAAGTTCGTTTTGATTTGAGGACCCAAGAAGTAGATCAAGTAGAGAATCAATCCAAACTGACCTGTGTGACTTCCGCAGAGGTGACCCAGATGATTACAACAGCCGCAATGAGGAACAATCCAGCCTTGTACCTCCAACCCATCACAATTTCCAAAGCGAAGAAAGAAAAATATAAACTCAAAGATCTGAATTCCTCTTTCCGCAGATCTTCAACTCATTCTCGGATTCTTTCCGGTGAAACTCATTCTGGATTCACTTCTAATGTACAAGTACAAATTAGAGATTCAAAAATCAAAAGTCTTCAGCTTAGAGAGAGAGAGAGAGAGAGAGGACTTCAAGCTTTCAACGTACTCCGCGGAGACCACCCCACCAAGAGAGCTTCGCTAAAAAGAGAGGGAACGACCGATGCGTCCATCGTAAGATTTACATTCTCTCTCTCTCTCTCTCTCCCTCTGATTGGCAAGTTGGCTTTTTTTTTTTGGTAATGGCAACTTGGCTTCATGGCAATTCCTTTTCTTCATTTCCCCTCGTTTCCTTGGAATGTTTTCAAATGGTAAATTACATTTATTATTTTGTTTGGTGCGAGGGAACATTAATTAGAAAAGGCGTAACGTTCATTATTACAAATATTTTCATGACACGCCACGTCCTAGTGATCAATATAATATTAGTGCTCGTAATAGAAATATAAAATCTTGCCACCCTAAAAAAAAAAAAAAAAGAATATAGAATCTTACCTTAAAAATTAATAATAATTGAAATATAAAATAGAGTGTCGAAATATTTTTACCTGTTAGTTGGCGGTTGGGCGGTCCAATTGTCTGATCCAACTGTTTAAATGATAATGACAACATTAAGGCTTTGTTTGGTATGATTTCAATTGCATAAAAAATTGATTGCTTAAAATAATTGATCAGAAAATTGATATTATTTCAGTGTAAACATTGAAAATTGTTAATAAGCATCATATTCATTTGGCAATTCTAATTTTTACATTTTTTGAGAAGAAATTGATGTGTCCTACATTCTGTGTATGATTGGTCAAATGGGGTGACGCATTTGTCATTTTGATGGTTTTTTGTCTTCATCCAATGTCTTGTGAGCGAATTGTGCATCATAATACTTTTTATCTTTTAAAAAAATAAAATTCCTCTCTCTCTCTCTCTCTAAACATCTTCAAAGGGGAGAGAGAGAGAGAAGGGTGGGGTGGGGGTTTGCAGCTACCTCATCTTTGGGGACAATCGATAGATATAGAGTTAATGACATGTTTTCCATGCCCATTAAACACTAAACTGTCTAACACATGTGCCCATTAAGCACTAAACTGTCTAAAGAGCAAAATAAATTTGAAGAAATTTCAATGAAATTAAGTCAAATTGTTATAGTGTTATTCACTACTTTAGATGGAAATGATTTCAATTTCTCATAAATAAAGTAAAAAAAATCATACAGACACCGTAATTTCAATTAATGACCCCATTAATATAAGATGAAATCATACCAAAGGGAGTTTACATAAAATAACTTGATTCTACCAAAAATAATAATAATAATAAATTGATCATATCTATTAAAAAAATGTGTAAGTCAATTATCTCCATGTATGAATTTGCTCGTGTTTTTTTTTAAAGTAAAAGAAACCTGAAAAACATTCGCAAAAATTAAGACAAGATAAAAAAAAATGTGATATATTTGGGGTTTATTTGAATTTAGAAAGTCTAAAAAGATGTCAAATTTAGTTAAAAACTCCAAAATTGCAAACTATAAGAAAAATTGAAAAAACAAAAGAGAAATTTTACACAAGCTTGTTTGCAGATGTTTTGTAGAGGGTTTTTGGTTCTACCATGTGACAAATCAAATAGGGTTGAAATTTTTGGATAAGTGCAGTTTAAGATCGCTTAGTCATATCTTAAATTAAGGATGTAGAAGGAATGAATTTAGACCGGATAAATCAATTTCTGAATCCTTATTTGATTAACATATTTGTTTTTTTCGTGTCTAATGAATATTTTATATGTAAATCTGAATTCGTGCCATCGATGAGTCAAATATTTGAATTGAATCCAATTAATATCTGACTATATTTTTTATTAAATAAATATTAGAAAGAAAGAATGCTACCGATAGTGGATACCTACACCAAAACACAATGAGTGTGAAAACATCGAGGTGCTCAACCTAAAGATGCTAGCACTTGTCTTCCCATTGGCTGTGGGTGTTGGTGTGTATATGTACATTATCTGGTATTGTTTTCGCGTCTATAAAAAACAGATACAAGTATATATATATATATATATACACACATGTATATTAAATATTAGGTTATAATCACATTCTGTCAACCTAATATCAAATCGTATCCAATATCGGACTATCCATAGAATATATGAATAAACAAATACAAATTCGAATTGAAAATGAATTCTGAACTATTCAGTTACATCCTCTTATTAAATTTCAAGTAATTGGAGTTGGACAAGGGGCAAAATTAAGTATTGAAAATTTTAAGACTCTAGGAAGAGTGTTTCCCAATCCATGGATTACTAACAAATTCAATGATGCATAGATTTACATAATTGAGAGGTTTGTTTGACAATTGCCATATAATAAAAAATGTGACATGTCTGAATAACCGGTATGGGTTCATATAACAATAATTAGGTCTATATTTATAATTGGGTAAGATTTGAGTCCATTACATGTACAAGATAAAATTGTAATTATGTCGGGATTATGGTTTTTGGTTTCCCCATATATTGTCTATGTGAAAAACCAAGACACAAGTAAAGGGGAAATCATTTTGTGAGGTGAATAGTGGTGTTTCATTGTGAAGGATGATGACGTATTCATCAAATCAAATTCTACCAAAAAAAAAAAATATTCATCAAATCCATAATAGTTGTTTGGATTTGTGCTTCAGACAACCGGGCCAGGCTGGGCCAGATTATTATTCATCCTGCTCTTGGCCCAAGGTTGAGCCGGCATACCAGCCAGGTCCATTCTTGTTGGGTTCAGAGCAGGCCAAGCTTGGCCTTACTTTTATTAGTTTTAAATTATTTTTTACATAAAATTATTTTAACTTGGATATACTTCAGTATATTAAATGAGCAGAGATTGTTGTTGCCTTGGTCATGTAGCTCCATCATACACATGAGTGTGCAAAATTACCATCCCATCCCCTGTGAAATGAAGGGGAAAAAAAATACCCCATAGATATGCCCCTAAGCATACTCTCATTGGCTTCACACCGTTACAAAAGCTCCAGGACCAGGCAGGGTTTTTTTTCCATATTAAATATAAGGGAAAGGGTTCTCCAAACTGGTGGCTGGTGTGTCCCAAATTCCTAACCTGCTGATCCATATTTCATGGTATTGGGCTTGGTGGGTGGGCCAGATGTCTCGAAGGGAAATCCCAAATCCAGCTTAGCCCAGCCCAAGCCAAACCTACAGTTGGGCTCGGGTTAGTTTGCGGTCACCGGTCTACTATTTTAAGAGTCAGCGATTTTTGCTAAACTCTTATCACAATTTCATATATAATAATTTATTAATTTCTTTTAGAATTCCATTAAGAAAGAACTTAAGGGTGTTAATCGGTTCGGTTTCGATTTAAACGGTGCAGATCAATTCGGTTCACATTTATTTGACTAAAACCATAACCGCACCATTTACTAAACGGTTCCACTTTCTGAAACTGTGACCGTTTAGTAAACGGTTTTCGTTTCCACGGTTTCTAAACGGTACCGGTTTCACGGTTTTAAACGGTTTCAATTTCGATTTATTTCATACGGTTTGTAAAACGGTTCACAATCGGTTTATTATAAGTTGCAACCATCTCTAAATTATAGATCATAAGCTTATCAAAAAATAATTGGCAACCACAAATAAGAGATTCTATATTAACGATGATATGTCTTAATTTGATAATCTAGTGCTATTTCTTTGCATGGCCATTCTCAAACATTTAGAACTAATATCATACAACATCCAAATCCAGCCTTCTACAGCATAAAATATTAAAATGACAGGTGGTTCAGCCAAAACACCCCATCTATGATAACATAATAACATAGTAACATATATGGATTACAAGTTCATGATCTAAAGTCTAAACTTGAACTGAATTGCAATAAATCATACCAAAGCAGGATGAACACTTAATTTAATTGTTAATTGTTATACGGATTACTGTCCCTTCTTTATTTAATTGTTATACTGAATAATCAGATCGGTTTAAACGATTTTAAATGGTTTCAATTCGGTTTGAAAACAACGGGTTATGTGGTTAAAACCGACCCGACCCGTTTAGCTAATCGACCTGAAATTTGAAACCATAACCACACCATTTACTAAAAGGTTTTACAATTTTAGTGTAAGCGATTTCGGTTACAAATTCACATCCTTACCTCATTCAAGCTAGAATATGATCAGAATGGCATATATAACATTGCTTTTCTCTTGGAGGTTGCAGTGGCCCAAATGGATCATGGTATTGGTGATACTGGCCGATAAATGGTACTTTTATAAAATTTTGTCAGATCCTCGACCGATATGGCTGGATCCTGGATATCAAACTGATACAGACATATTTATGAGAAAAAGAGCCCTTAAGAATCATATGATACAAACTCAAGAAACAGAAAAATTATAAGATTGATTTTTTACAAAGATTAAAAACTAATAAAAATTAAAATAATATAAATTGACATATCTTTTTGGAGAAATGGATCTAACATTTGTAAAAGATTTTGTAGGTGTTTATAGAAGATGAACACTATAGGATGAAGCCACCAAAAATCCAAGGAACTCACAAGCAATCAAGGTGTTCACCCCAGCTGGATAGGTATACCACAACCTGGTATTTTGAGCTTCAAAAAATCCCCTCGCATGTGTGACCTTAAGATATTTATATTTATAGGGTGGAGATGACTAGCTATAAAGTCAAACAACTACCTAACGTAGTTGGTGAGTTGTGGTGTGCAAAATCCCTTGCTCATTAAGAGGTCTCAAGTTCGAACCTCTTAGCTATCATTTTTTTTACCCACCCGTGGGTTGCCCAGATAGTTAAGGCGAACTGGGGATTATGTGGATTAGTGGAGGTGCGAGTAAGCTGGCCTGGACACCTTTGGTTAACAAAAAAAAAAAAAAAAAAACTAGCTATAAAGTCCAGTCCTAAATGAGATGCTAGCCATCTAATGACCATATCCAGAATGCCCCTTGGGCTTACCTTAACAATAATTAAAATGCCCTTAAAAGAAAAAATGAACAAAAATACAACCTTCTATTTCATAAATCAAAATCGTTTTTTGCAAAAAGAGAAAATAGATAATGTTTTTATATTAATAAATAAAAATATTTTCCTACAAAATCATTTTGATAACAAATCTTTTTTAAACTGATAGTCGTAGATACGCGTACACTTCTATAATTGTCAAGTCACTGACAATAGAATATTAGTCACTAAGATCAATACTCAACGTACATGAGGTCTTTACATGGATGAACTTCACAGACCTTATGTGTACTTATCATCAAGAGACCAGTCCTTTTGACTTGCACCTTTCAAATCCATCACAGTTTAATAATTCATATGTAAGCACATAATGCATCATGATAGGTGCGGGCAAGTCAATGACTATAATGTGGCTCATCTGGATGATCATCCATAAATTAGTCCACTCCAATAGACCAAATAATAGTGGTACCATTTAATCAATTCCATATGCCACAAAACATATGTTATATGGCATAAAATAAAAGAAAAATGTACAATAATAATGTGTTAAAAATAACACAAATAAAAGTGTGTTGGGCCACACAATTCCAACAATATTGGTATTAGTATCGCTAGAGACTAGTAAAGCCTCTGATACCAATACCTATACCTTTAACCATTTTTTTTCCTACTCTATCCCATTGAGCATCTCTGGCCAAGGTCAGCTTATTGGGAGCTAGTAGGGCCAATGGCTATCTACTCCTACATTCATCCACCAACATAGGTTGACTTAAGATTTATTATTATTATTATTATTGCAAGGTAAACCCCAAGTTCCTCTATTCACATATTAAGTTTCAACTTCAATGGAATTCTTTACCAAAAATGCTTATGGAAATATGAAATTAATTTTTTGACACATGATAAAATATCGTATTAAAAAATTTGGCAAGATATCATTGCGTGGTTGTATAACCTACCTAGCCAATGAGAGTGCACATAAGAGCATTAAAATGAATGAAATTTTTAATTTTACAAAGGTGGAATAGTAATTTTGCACACTCGTGTATTTGGGTTCGAGAACAACATGACGAGGTAGCGTTCTTATGTCCAAAAAAAAATTTTAGATTACCAAGAGGTTATACAAGTTACCAAGAGGATGAACAGACATCATGATTTTAGTGTACAGTAGTAGATCGAGTATCAACCATCCTAAAAATCAATACTGTATCGGCTAGATATTAAGATCGGAACATGCAAAACCAGTATAGATCACCTGATATGATACCAATACTTTGAACCATGATGGACATAAAATATATTTTTGCAGTAGAATTGAAAAAAAAAAAAAATTTCAAAATAAAAAGGACCTTGTTTACAGAAGGGGATGACATGACCACCCCACCCCCCCATGAAAGGGGGGAAATGTCCTTCATATCAATGCTTTTACATGGGCTCCCATTGGCCCAGTGTCAGAGTGGGGCTGCATTTAAAATACCAACTCATAGCATAGGGTTCCCACTAGTGCAAGGTCTGATAGGGGCACATATATGAAACTTTATCTCATGCTTCGCAAGAAAACTATTTTTAAAATTTGAACTTATAACCTACATATTGCAATAGCCCGAGGCACCCACTACTAGACGGAAAATTCTTCTCCATTGAAATGTAACCTGCCTAGATCTTCTAGATATTCAAAAGAAAAATCTGTTTAGACTCTAGATCATTATTCCCTTAATGCTAATCTACTCTCAGATTTTCTATATCAATGCACATCTAAATATGGAAACAAAGTTATATGTTGTTGCATATAAGGGAACTTTTCACCAAAAAAAAAAAGAAAAGAAAAGAAAAAGAACAATAAAAAAATAAATTCTACATTCCTCACTGAAACAACCCCTTCCTCAGGTTGGTAAAGAAACGATAAGTCATATTAGTCTTGAATTTCAACTATTAATTAGGAACGTGTACGGTATTTGCATATGAAATTAATTAAACCTAATCATTTCCGTTTTGAATTTTCATAGTTGAGTACTTGAGTGCTGGGCTGCAAGGAATTTCAACCAAAACAATCATTAAGACAAAGAGATCATAATCAGAATATAAAGGGAGAAAGAGGGGGGGGAGAGAGAGAGAGAGAGAGAGAGAGAGAGAGAGAGAGAGGAGCAACGGTAGTAAAATAGATAAAAAGGAAGTGGGAAGCTTCCTTATCGTGGTAGGTATGATAACAGATTTGGAGTGAAGGGTAACTTAGAAGAAAAAAAAAGTACAATAATATAAACGTATGTGTTTATATATTTTTGGTGATCAAGTTATAGTGCTCATGGATCAATGTATGGGATCATATTAAGTAAATCAACCTCTATGTATTAGTATGGATTCGGGTTCTCTGTAGCGCAGCTCTATATTATGACAAATGGCAAAGGTTTGATCCTGAGATGCTAGTTATTGAGGATGTAGAGAGGTTCCTGAACCAACAAAGCACCAGATAACCCATGGGACATAAACTAATTTGATTTTTTTTTTTTTCAAAAAACCTAACTTGTGATTCCACCGTCCTCCTCCGGTGACCCCATTCCAGCGTAACCCCAAATAATGTTTTCGTCAGATTTAATGTCGATATCGGCTCTGGCGATATCCCAGTGGGTGCATTTAAACAACAAGCACTAGGATTTGAAGGGATTTGGCTCACCGGCAACCTCTATACATACCTGGCTCGAAAACTTGGAGTAGTCTCTTCATCATAGTGTAGATCCAATCAAACTAAAGCTCACATCGCCAACAATTTGAAATTTAAAAATATATTTAAGGGAAACTCCTATGGAATATAGGTGAAACTTGATGTATACTTGTATAATACATTGATAAAGATTAGGCAAAAGATTTTGGTTACAGTCGTACATGATACATGATCAAGTACACAAATTTTCACTCACTCCCATCCAATGGCTGTGTGCTTGATCATACACAAAACATCTCCCAAAATGGTAATTACCACAAACAAAAAACAAAAGCTGCACATAAAACTTCCCTTAATCTTATTTGCCTTTGGATTGCTCGAAGGCTTCACCATTTTGAGATGATTGTTTTATTTTACCAGATTCCTCTATGGCTAATTATCTTCAGTATTTACTAAGTTGGTATTCTTGACCCAAGGGATGTTGTGTTTCAAGGAACCAGATCCTCTGTTACCTAATAAAAAAAAGGTAGAATCAGATTCTCTCCGGCACACTAGTGTGTCCACCATGCATTCAATAGATGCGGTGCGTGTCTGGGTATTTCCAACCGTCTGATGCAATTAGACGTGTTAGAGTGGATCCAGGTCCATGTTTCAATGAGTTATGCTGGTATGGTATATTTGGAAAGTCTAAAATTGTTTTCTTTGTCACCTTTTCTGTTTTGGGTGCAAGACTCACCACGAGGCCATATAAGGATCCACAAGGGCGAAGACAAGGGATCCACGAAGTGTTAGAATATGACCCTAGAAGGGGTTAGCAAGGGGTCCACTGGGCCACACTTATTACTATCTGCTAAACTACTACTATTATATCAAGAAGGGTGAGGAGTAGAGGGTTGAGGTATCGACCTTCCCTGGACTTACACTAAACTCAACTGTCTACTACTTGCCACTTTGTTATTCATATGAATGGAAAATCGAAAGAGCGCTTTTCGGTTGAAGGGTGAGGCGTTGTGATTCATGATCACTTGAAGGGTTTCATTGTACCTAAGTGTAGGGATGGATATGGTTTTTCCCCGGGCAAGGGAGCCTAGGTCTTTGGTGCATTTCCTTATTTTCTGATTCTGGTAGTGTGGTTGCTTGTTTGAATGGGTCTGCTATCACACCAGATTGTGCTGTTCGAACGTTAGCCAAGGGTGCTATTACCCTTTTGAAGTTATTCTCTAAGGTGTGATGGATGCACTCACCTCTTTTTCTTGTAAATCCTACCTTTCTGAGGATAGTAGATTGTACCCTTTTTTTTTTTTTTCAAATAGATTGCTTGGTGGAAGGAAGCGTTTCTCCACCTTCTTTTGACAAAAAAAAAAAAAAAAAAAGATACTGAGTCTGATTTTATCCAATTTTCAATTATTTCTCAGAGAAAACTTGTGCGAACCAGATAAAATCGCAAATAAAAATTATTTCTCGAGTTTGATTGCCCGGTCAGTTTGATCCGGTTTTTTTTGAGTAATATGATTGTAATAGATGACACTAAAATCTACAAACTTCCTTGTACGGTTAAGTACATACTTGAATTGCAGCTTGGGTTGTATTCATTGCTTCCATAGTTAATATTTTCTTCTCTATATGATTGATATGATATGAGTTCTCATTGTCTGGAATCTTATGAAGGTTCCCCCAATGTGTACGATCTTAATTTACATCCTCCACCCATTACCTAAATGAAAGAATAACCTCTTAATATGCTAAGTACCTTAATACATCTTTTATTAATTTTATAAAAAAAAAAAGAAAATATGAATGGTCATGACATCATAAGCATTGTTTTAATATTTTAATCACCTTATCCTTAAAGCTTAATCCATATAAAGAGGCTACCGACCATAGAACATGGACTCAGTTCTCACTGCTCATTGATAAACTTAAAAAAATATTTCCCTTTTTGGAGGTTTTGTTATATCTTTAATCTTTGGATTAGCTGATTTAAACAAAAATTAAGTTTGGATTTTAGTCAGTTAAAGAAGCACTCAAACTATATAAGAGACCTGAGTCTCCTTACCAATGATGTTGTTCACCACCACTAATAGCTCTAATGATTTGAGTGTTCCCTTGGCATTTCCATTTTCAAATCACCTTGACTCATTGAGATATAAAACTCTAAAGACAGATGCAAAGAGACCTTATCAATAGTGAATAAATTTGACAATTGAGGAAAAAAGAATCCTAGGTGGGCCCATTCGACCGATGAAACCGGCTGGCCTAGCAATCCAATGGTTGTAATTGTCACATAGATTAGGTGCAATAGATTGAACCTTTTGAGAACCTAACATATTTCACTTCGATTTGACTTAAGTAGCAAAGCATCTGTTCAGGGAATCTATTCTACTACCCTATATTTAGCATAGTCACAATTGGGTGGGCCAGTGATGTGGTTCAACCGGGTTTGGTTTAGGGAATTGGGTGGAAAGTCTGGTGACAGAGAGAGAGAGAGAGAGAGAGAGAGAGAGAGAGAGATAAAAGGTACTTGACCCAAAGGGCAAGGAAGGAGGGGGGAAGGGGGAAGGGGGAAGGGGGAACGGGGAAGAGCCGTGTGGCTTCTTTGTTATATCTTATACGTTACTAATTTATGTTTTACACTCCAAACTTGGCACTCCACACGTTTGATCTCCATCAAACGGTGGTAAACATGAGACCGTATAAATCAACAATTTGTTTCTGTAGCCGTCTGTTGAGAAATGAAGGGTGATGAAACTTTATTTCCTTAACAAATTGTATCTTTTCCAAATTGGGTTATGGACAAAACTGACCAAAGAGAGTAGAGTGAGAGAGAGAGAGAATCCTAAAGAGAAGAAACTGTTAAGAGGCAAAACCCAGAAAACTCCAGAGCTAAGCAAGGAAGTGTAACAAACAAAAGAGAGAGAGAAGGGTTATTGGTTCAAGTAAATGACAAAGGCTTTTAAGGCATTTCCCTCACGCAAATGAAGTTGCAGAGGAGAATGAGATGGAGAGAAGTTTAGAACACTGCAGCACACCACACCACCACCACCACACCAACAGCATCATATATACCGATACGCATTATACACACACAGAGACTCACAGAGCCGCACAGCTCTGTCGCTTCTCGTCCTCGTTTCTCGTTTCACGTTTCAATGCCCCCTGGACTGACCCCGCATCAACGTAAAGCCAACTCACTACCCTCTCCCTTAAAAGCCATTAAAGCTTTCATTTTTTACCATATAAAACTCCCTACCTCTCTCTCTCTCTCCGTATGTCTGACATTTACAACACACGATACCCCATAAAGCAGAGACTAGAGAGGAATGCGAGAGAGGAGCAGAGGCAGCCAGGCGGGAAAGACAGTAAAAAAAGAAGAGAGCCCATTGTGTCAATCTTGATTGAAAATAGATAAAAGCCCCAGGGTTCATGATTTTCTTCCCGCTCTTTGTGTCTCTTCTCATCTTTCTCTGCTTGTCGATCTGTATCATGGCTACGAACAACAACAACAACAACAATAGGGTCTCGTTTCCATCTGGGTCTGATTCAGTTTCAAGCCACACCACCTTCGTGCAGGCCGACCCATCAACATTCCGAGCTGTGGTTCAGAAGCTGACGGGTGCTACCGATGATCCATCTCTGAAGAAGCTTCCCGTCACGGTTCCTGCTCGACAGACCGGTAAGGGATTGTTTGGGGAGGTGGGTACTCGAAAACCAGCGTTTAAGCTCCAGGAAAGAAGGCAAAACCTGAGGAAACTTGAGATCAAGCTTGAAGCTGCTGGTTTTGTTGGTGGTTGTGGAAGTGGAGGACCTTATTCGCCGTCAGCCATGGCTGCTGCTGCTGCAAGACAGAGGACCTTAATAGGGGGGGTAGGTGAGATGACGTTGGTTTCCCCTGTTTCACCCTTTGATCTGTTCTCTAGAGGGAGCCCCAGAACACCAACTCCACGATTAACTCCGGAAGAGGAGGAAGACAAAGCGATTGCAGAGAAATGCTTCTATTTGCACCCTTCGCCTACCACTACTCCAAGAAGCTCTGAACCTGAGTTGCTTCCTCTGTTTCCTCTGCATTCTCCCAGGGACTCGACTACTACTACTACTACTTCTCCTCCTCCCCCATAGATTTCTTTTAATAAATTCTGAATTTCCTTTGCCAGAATTAAATCTCTAAAAATTAATAATTGTTCTACATCATCTACTTTCCTATAATTTGTTACGAAATTCGTTTGGAATTACAAGAGTATAGAGATTAGAGACCACATCAAACCGTTGGATTCATCGACCATGCCCGTCACAGAGAATGTGATTAAATTCTGTTATCAAGAAGAGTCCATTTGATTGGACAATACTAATCGTCTAAGTTCAGTCAAAATCAAATAACTTCCACGATTTGGACGGCTGGGATGTTCTGGTCGGTGGAACTAACGGTTTTGGATTGATGATTGGATATTATATAGTTTTAAATTGCGCCAAAAGTACTGATAAACAGAGTTAACGTGTGAGGCGAAGTCCAGAAGGGCCAAAGTCTCCATTGCAGAGAGCTCCAGAGTGAGGAACCGAGGAGGAAGCCACTAGCCAGGGGGCAGGGGGCCAGGGGCCAGGGACCAGGCGACAGGGGTCGTTGGCTTGGTGAAGTTGAAAATGGAATAGTAAATAGATCAGTAGACGTTGACTTCAATGGCTACGGGCTAAATTTGTAAAATTCAATATTCCTGCAAAAAAATTTGAACTTGACTGCACCAGAGCTGATTTGAAGTGGATTTTTCATAGATTACAACTCCTGTTCGAAGTTCTGAAAGTAGCCCACGTTTCCCAATTACCGTATAAGAGACGAAGTAGTATTAAAGATTCTTTCTAATCTGTCAGAGGTATATGGGTTGGGTTTTTGGTTTTCGATCCATCGCTATAAACCATTTTTCCTTTAGACATTGAGTATTGTGCCATTATTATTTTTCACTTGGTGATATAAGATCGATAATACCTTTATATTGTTAATTCTTCGATACGTTCTTCTACTGTTAGGGGATTCTCCTGTGATCATGGGGAAAGGAAATTGTCCCAAATTGTATTTATTACCATGAAGTTTTAAAAAATCTCGTCAATTTCAAAAGGATTTTTCTTATTGTACATCTCCCACGAGTTTTGAACTTATGATCTCACTGTTTTTTTTTTTTTTTTTCTTATGCAAATGATCTTATTGATGTTGCTTCTACTGAAAGGAAGAAAGATTTTTATTTTTTATTTAATTTAATTTATTATTTTTTATTATTTTTTTAAGTTCTATGTTGCTAATTGAAGAGAGTAGAGTATGGTTCATATCAGGAGTGTCAATTCTAGCCCCGCACTAATAGGCCCGACCAAGCTCGCACGTTTATGGCTCCAACCTAGCCCAACCCCTTTAATACTATTTGTAATTTTTTTTTTTTTAATTCTATTTATATTTAGTGCTAAGGCTACGTGATATGTTCAGTTAAGATGGTGGTTATTGTTACCTGAAAACATTCATCTTTTTCAAGCATAGTTTAATTGATTTGAACTTATTAAACTTGGGTTGTGTAAGCATAATTTAATTGATTTGAGTTTCGTGGGTTAAGGATCAAGTACGTTAGTAATGTAGCTGCTTTGCCCATCTTTGGATTTCCATTTTAACTATGAGATCTTTCTCCGCTATGCCTATCTTTGTCTAATTTTAATGGTATTCTCCTTCAAGCATATTTAAGAGATCAAATTTAAAGAGGGTATATTTAAATCCCGTTTAAAGTCAAATAGGTCAATAACCCAGTTAAAGTTCTATTAAGACCCATTTATGGTAACCCGATTAGAGCTCGAGACCGACCAACCCGATTATTAACCGTATCATGACCATCCTAACTAATCTCATTTAGCTAAACGGACATTCACTGTGTAGCCCTAGATGATGGCTGAGCCTAATTAAGCCCGACTGAGATTGGCCCGGCCTAACCTCTTGACACCCCTAGTTCATATCGTACAATAATAACTACGAGGGTATAATTTTTTGAAGAAAGGCTCCTTATGCTCAACGTTAGAATATGTTCAAAGTTGGGGTTTGTCAAGAACCTAACTGACATACACTTCATTCTATTTCACATTGAATGGAATTTTTCTGATATCTGTAATCTTGTGTTGCACACCATTTAGAATATTTAGGGTTTTTTTTAACTAAGAATATTTATGATGTTGGTAACAACCAGTTTTCTGTCTTCACTCTTTGAAAGACATTTTTTGGCTTCTTGGATCTGTATGTTATTAAGGGCCAGCTCTCTTCTATAAATATTTTATAAATAGATGATTTATAGAAGTCCTGGGCACTCTAGGGGTTATTCTAAGTCTTCTAAACTTTCTCTTCTCACCATGGTTTCAAGTATCGATCGGCTGTAATGGATTGGTATCGACTGAGACCGATCCCTGAATCGATACATTTCAAGGGTAAAATTAAAAAAAAAATAGTACTTTTTATAAAAATCAAGGATAAAATAGATCGATACTCACCGATCTCATCCGATTTGAATCGATATTAACAGAGATCGATACTAATACCGTCCCTTAAATTCTTGCTTCTCACACATCTCTCAAGCTCTAACTCTATTTTTTCCTCTACTTTTCACCCTTTTTTTTTTTTTGGAGAAATGTTGTTATGTTCTTGTCCTGGTACTAGTGCCAACTTGAGTGTATCAAGTCATGGTCCAGTAACTGAGTGCAACAACTATTGTAATGACCTATTGGGCCGAACTGTTCCATCTCAGAGGTTAATTCACACAAATCAGATTTGAGAGTGTGACAAGACTCAACCTCATCGTTTTCTCCTTATATCTTCAAACTCGTCTTTTTCAATAGATGAGTTCGTGAATATTCATAAAGCAACAATACATAAAAATGATTTCTCTTGATAGCCATTCGTGAAAAATAATCCTATCTCCCATTTCATTGCTATATTTTACAACAAACAAAATGACCAAATAGCTGATGGGGGAATTCCTTCCATTTAGTTTTTTTGAGCAATGGTAGGAGTATGGTCGTACGTCATCTAGGCTAGTTAATTAGTCTTTAATTGATCAATTAAGGTATTATATCATCAGCTTTGGATGGTTCAATTAATTGGTATTAATCAGCTTAGATCAAGAACTGACTATTTAATCCAAAAATTACAATATCGTTATATTTGACTGGCATATCAGTCAATGTCTTGAGACCTTGAGGTAGGAGTGTAGAAATGCAACCATAAAATAATGCAGAAGATAATGGAAAAATAAGAACAAGCAAGCACATAGGTTTACGAGGTTCGGCAAGATTGCCTACGTCCTTAGTGAGATGAGATCCTGCTTCACTATCAATGAAGAATAGGGTTACAACGCTCGTCCTCACACCTCTCAATATTGCTTGCATTACAGAGAAAGAAAACCTCGCTACAAATATATAGCAAAAAATCCCTAATCCAAAAGGTACAAAACTGCCTCAAATAAAAAATTCGAGCAGGGGACTACGCCCCCTACACCCCCGCTATGCAGAGGGGCCTCTTGCCCCCTTGCAACCCCCACAGCATACTTACCGGCAAGCGGGACAGCCGTCCTGCCTATCGAGGCACCTACACCAATACTCCCTAGATTAAACTGCGACGGAATACAAGACATCGTACAGCAACAAGGAGGACCCCCCTCCATGCACTTGAACCAATTGGTAGTTCCCTATTCCATTGTCTCCTTAGGGTCCTCTAGACATTTCTCTGCTTAATGGCACAAGATGAAGATGGGAGAGTCAAACCCCGTGACCTCTTGGAACCTTGCACTTTACTAGCAACGCACAAACCAATTGGGCAAGCAGTTGTCTTTCCCTAGTGGAGTCGCTGCAAGAAACCATAAGAAAAGTCAACTTTTAAAATAGCAAAAAGTTTTCCTTCATTTGCCTAGAAGATTCACCACTCCATCCTATGGTTCACAAATCTCTATAGAGTTTTAGTATGTTCCTTGATTGTAGCATCCAATATCTGTTGAGGGATACCATTGTTTTTAGTCGAGATGAATTCCCCACTCAAGTTAGATTGTTCCGGTGGAAGACTCTTCGATACCTGAGTCAGATGACTCTATAAACAGTATTTCTAGTAAGAAAGGAAAAAGTATAGATCCCTTTGAAATTGGGGTTTATCTGAGTATTTATAATTGGAGTGAGGCAATCATAGAGAGTCCAAACTTAGTAGCCGTCCTAGAGCTGGTAGGAGTTCAAGTGTAGCAAGACTTATATTTGGAATGTGCATAGATAACTTGTATCCCGATCGGTGGGGGATTCTCCTTCCTTGTAAGGAGCATTGGGAGCCCTTTTAGGTGATCTTTCCTATCTAGAAAAGATCCGCTCCTCACTTAGAGGTTACATATTTGATTGGGTATGTATCTTCTTTGCTGTGAATAAATTGTCTCCTTTATCTAGGATTCTCCAAGCTACAGTAACTCGACCATTAGGTTGTCGAGCTATGAATTTGGATCTGATGGTGATCAATCCTTGGGCTGGCCCTAGATAGGTCCTGGGTTCCTTCCTTGATCTCCAAGATTGATTCAAACTTGGTTCATCTTGCTCCGCCTTGGTGTCAAGTGTCGTGTTAGTGTTGCTAGGTATATTTTGAGCACAACACATACTATTGATCAAATTCGGGATATTATTATATTTGAGATTCGGGATAAAATCTTTCGTAATTGTGTAGTTTTCCCTGACTCAAATGAGAATAGGCATCTTGCCCTCTCTTGGGACCTTCACCTCATTACCCCCTTAGTTTTGATGTATCATCTTTGGTGTTGTTTTTCCCTCCCCCGCAGTTTTGTTGTATCTCTCCCCCTGTTGGTGATGTTTTGTCCACCCCCTGGATTTTGAAGTCTTCTCCCCATCTTTTGGTTGTTTTAGTTTTTTGAGTATGAACTTTCCCTAGGATTGCCGCTCTAGATTTTGTCTTTCTTCTTTTTCTATTTTAATAAATTATTTATCCATCAAAAAAAAAAAAAAAAA
>NC_056559.1:22139046-22148565 GCF_013358625.1 Macadamia integrifolia
AAAAAAAAAAAAAAATCCAATTACAACAATATGTTGAAAAAAAAATCCAATTACAACAATATGTTGTAAGTGAGTTGGTTACAAACAGATTAAGCTCTACTTTTAAGACACCTTTTCCAATTGGAAATGAGTGCTTGGTGAGTCTTTTATCCTATAAACCCATTTCCATGCTTGCCAATGCAACTGTCATGGATCATTCTCTCTTCTCGTTGGCCATGGCTATCAACAATGTATAATAGAGGGGGAGAGAGAGATGGGGAGTGATGGTGGTCACATCTGAACTGTCCCATCATTCAGCTATTGTGAAGGAAAATTTTCTCAGAAAAACAAAAAAAACTTTCTAATTCTTACTTAAAACAAGTATGGAGAGAAAATTTACTAAAAATGAGAAGGAAGAGAGATTAAAGAAGTATTTAAGACAACTTCAAAGTTAAAAGTAAAAGTTACCAAACCATACATAGTAAAAAAGCATAAATCGAAGTAAAGGTAATGCAGAAAGTATTAGGGGGTTTGACAATTTTCTAATGGACTCTTGGTTCATGCTCGTCAATCTAAGGAAGGTCTTTCTATGCCACATAACATTTAGAATGTGGCCCAAATTTTAAGAATAGGTAGATTCAAAGTGGAAAAAGATCCTCTCCAACACCACTGATCCTCCAACGATTTAGGGTTAGAAGTGTTTGGACACGTATCCCCAAGTGTTGGCAGGGGTTGGGATACGTGACTAAGCCTTATCAACCCTTGGATGGATTGTTAGAAGGTAATTGGAGGATGCAGTCATTGGAGAGGAGTCAAATCCACCCGAAGTCCCCAAATTTCAACCGAAATAGAGTTTGTTGTTTAGTCGCAATATCCCGACAGCCTTGGAAATCTTTATTGCGGAAATGATTGGAGAACAAAAACATTTCAAAAATTTTCATCCACGCTGTACATTACTTCAAATAATTTCTCAAAGTAAGGTTTTTTTTTTTCTTAGATTTAAACCACGTCCCAATTCCCTTCAATTTCTAATTCTAAATTATCATTTCTTTCTGACTCTTCTGATCTGTAGTCAATCAATTTAAGCTTTTAAGCTGGATTGACCGACACAGCTCACTTCATTAGTCAGCTGATTTCCATGATTAAATTAGAGAGAGAGAGAGAGAGTGCAACTGATTTCCATGATTAAATTATACATATATATATATATATATAGAGAGAGAGAGAGAGAGAGAGAGAGAGAGAGAGAGAAAAAAAAAAAAAGTCTCTCCTAGATTGCCAACTAATTAATTTCTTTACATAGAAAGGCCATTAACAGAAATAATGAATGTAACATATATAATGAACAAAAAATCACAAATAGAAAATTGAAAACATCTATCATTACAAAAAAAAAAAAAAAAAAATGCCATATTTGGTCATTCATTTTCTTTCTACGAGTTGTAACTGGTTTAATTCTAGAATCTTGAATTATATTTTAGTATAAATAAAGACTTAAATTGGCATAAAAAAGAATGAAATCGCAAACATAAAATCACATAATGCAAAGATTTATGAGGTTCAATATGATTGCATATATCTATTATGAGATGAGATCTACTTCAATATCAATGGAGAATAGGGTTATAACTAACTATTCATCATCTTAGATTTCTCAGATTAAAATGAGCAATCATTTTTGTGAATATTTATAACAAATCCTACATAAGCACATATTAACGAAAGCCATCAGACCTCAAGGCCTCGGGCCCCATGCTTTTTAATATTCCTTTAAAATTAGCCCACAAATGCAAACGACGGAATACAAAATATTGTGCCCAAGCAATTTCTACTAGTTTAAGCTATTTCATAATCATTTAAGAGCTCCATTTTTTTTTTGGGTTTAGGAACATTGCCATTAGTCTACCTGATAACGAAGGGAATGCCATTGTAGAAGTCTGAGCAACCCTCCTAAGCCAAATTCTGCAAAAACCCCATTAATGCAGATAGCCGAAGACCCGGGGTGAGCAGCCCCATTTTTATCTTTTGATTTCAAGATAATAGAATAGTTAGTTTATTACTTCATTGCTAGGTGGTATTAGGACTCAAGGAGGCTTCAGAAAGGAAATGGGAAGTAAAGGAAGTATGGAGTAACAACACTTTTTTGACAAAACTAACTTTTGACATTTTCTCAACTGTTTGGCCATTAAGTGTGGCACCTATTTTTTTGGTGTATATAAACAATGGCAGCATTTAGAATTCTGTTTTAAACCATCTTGGATGTAGTTCTTTTGCTAGATAGGTGGGCCTACTATTCGATGCATATGAAGGAAAGGATGTACATAAATCATTGGGACAGATGTATCTAATATTTTCAGCTAATGTCATTTTTCTTTCTATAAAAAAAAGAAAAAAAATCCTTATAAACCACTTTAGAATATTATCTATATGTAAAGCAACAACCTTGAACTGAGATAATTGTGAATTTTTTTTCATTTGATGCAGGTCGGGTGCCAATCGATTTAGTTTTGGTTTACGTTTGATTTTCATTCATTTTAAGATACAATTGGTTTTAATTGGAACTGGATTGGATGGAAAGGTTCTTGAGGAGCCTCTTTTACGTTACACAAGGAAAAAAAGTTCTTCATGCTGTTAACACCACATCAATGGTGGCATGAGAATGATTCACATAAAACCCACATGATTAAGGAAGAGAAAAAATAATAAAACAAAACCTATGTAAGAGAACAGATGTTGGCTGGTGGAAAATTTGTGTTGTTTAACCTATATATTTTTAAATGCCTACATACCCATAATAACAAAAATATGATGGATAGAGAAAAAGCCAAAAGGTAATTTCAAGATTTATGGTGGGCTCAACTAGCCAACCACAAACTTCTAATCAAAAAAGGAAAAAATAACTAACCACAAAGCATAAAATAACATATACATCTGTATATTACGAAATTAAGTTTGGAAGATTTTACGTAAGTCAAATGATTTAAATCTAATTAATGAGTGATTTTCAAATTTAGAATTTTAATGAGGGGATTGATCTAAAACCTGTTCACATGTACACATTTTAAGATTCATCCTATTTACACTTATCCAATTCCCACAAGGGAGATGATCCAAAACATATCCCTAGGCATTGGTTTCTTCATGTCTTTGTGACCAGTGTGAATCCTTGTCAATCCCCATTCTTGTTCTCATCTCCATCTACTGTCTTCGACTCTGTTCACGAACACTGCTAAAGAATTCTCATAATTGCAGTCTCCTTCAACTGGTTATGAATAGGAATAATGCCCTTAAACTTCATGGCTCTTTTCACCGGTCTCAGTTTTGACCATGGGATCCAATTTCATGTAAGGGAAATCTTACCTATTTGAGTGTCCCACAAACAAAACCTTTCTATTACCCTATTGGATTGGATTGGATTAGATTAGATTTGATTTTATGTTTTCAATTTTGCTTGGATTCAAAATTAATTCATCATTTCATCCCATAAAAGATGTTGTAGATATGGAAATTGAAATCTTATCTAATATGGTGTCTTCCTTAACATAGTGAAGGCGTGATTGAATATTTATAGGACATTGGTTGTTATAGCAAACACCAATAAATACAAAAATACGAGGTTTGCATATCGATGTGGTGTAAATAAGCTTGTTCACTCGACTCGAACACGAGAAGAGGGTAATCCATAATAACAATCAGAGTTACCATGGACTGATGAAAGTTAATCGCCATAGCTCTCAACTTCACTATCTCTAGTGAAGTCTCTCTGGACTTTTCGAACCCCCCAAGGAATCTCTCTCTCTCTCTCTCTCTCTCTCTATATATATATATATATAGTTAGTGCGTGCCTAGGGTTCTCCATTTTTGGGGGCAAGAAGACTTCCTGCACTGATCGAAGAGTTCAATGGCAGCAATCACACATCATCGATCAAATTGAAAAAGAAGGATCTGTATGTTTGGGTTTTAATTTGCATGCCTGAGGTCAATTGGAGAACTGGGGGCTAATATTGCATTTGTTGCAAGAGAGAGAGAGAGAGAGAGAGAGAGAGAGAGAGAGAGAGAGAGAGAGAGAGAGAGAGAGAGAGAGAGAGAGAGAGAGAGATGGGGTGGGCTTATGTAGTAGAGCTCGACTGATTACTCGATTGTGTAGATATAACTCATGTAGCATGTGGCAATATTTATAGAATGAGCTGTAGGTTCCTGCTTAATCTCTCTTTCTTTACCTTTTCTTTCCAAAATGATGGAAAAAATTTACTAAAATGGTTCAACCCAGTTTGTGTTCTTTTATATGAACAATATGCTTCTTCTATGTTTTGTTGTTGGTTTTTAGTATTTGGTAATAGCCTTCTTCTATATTTTGTTGTTTTTTCAATATTTTACAATATTATTTAGGAGGTGTTCAATGAAATGCTAAGTATTCTGAAGTGAAGGACAAATTTTCATCAAATATGTATCCAAACAATATTTCCATTCTCAGCTAAGAATGCATTCTGCATTTTGAGAATGAGAATGCATGTCAAACACAACCTAAATTTGATCTTCTTAATGAGGAAATCAACATCATCCCCCATAGAGAAAGAAAAGTTTTGTGGGTGTAAAATCCTTGCAAATCAAACGTCGAAAAACTACATAAGTTTGGAATGATTTTCAATAGCCATAGAAAAACTTGGAAGAAGAAAAAGACATGTAGGATGTTGTCAATAGATTTGCCTCTCAATAAGTACTAGTGAGTCGGCTTCTAAGGGCCCGTTTGATAATGTTTTGTCATTTCTGTTTCAAGAAACGGAAGAAACATAAATTTTCGTTTCTAAAAAGAAACAAAATTGAAAGTGTTTGATAAGTATGTTTCTGGAAGCGATAGAACGACATAAATAGGAAATTTCAATTTATTTCTGAAAACAAGTGAAACGAAAAGTTTTATCAAACTTTTTGTTCGTTTTTGCCATTTCTGGATACAAAAACGGCAGAAACGCGTTTCTTGAAATGTTATCAAATGGGCCCTAAGTTTGATCTGTATCAAAAGAATTTTTTCTTGAATGATTGCCAAGCATGTTACCCAATTTTGGCATACCTGAATCCATGGCTGAAGAATAATATCTCCTCAATTCTCTTTTCGTATGATCCTTGTAAAACACGATCAATGTTAGTCTAGTCTACCCTCTTTCCCTTTTGCTTTAGGTCATTAGCCTCACTTAAGTAGGGACCAACCCTGCAATAAAATTAGGGTTTCCTCCCCATTAAGGAAACAATACCTTAGGTCCATGCATAGTAATAAATATTTCATATCATTAAGGTGTGTTAATAGAATCCAATATCTCCATAGAGATCACTTACCAATAATATTGGATTCTTTCTGCTTACTCCATCTTTAGTCAACACCACTAAATTGACTATGCTAGCTCACCTAATTGAAAATCTTACAATCTCCCACTTGGGCACATATTTCACAAGTTTTAGATTTTAAAATTTATTTAAAACGACTCTCCGGTTTAGATAAACTAAATGTGGCCACAAACAAAACAGTGTTGAATGGAGTGTACCTTAAACCAAATGCCTTGGTCCGAATGAGAATTACAAACACCCAACCGTATTGATCATCACATCTAAAGCGATATGAGACCACACACGTCAAAGTGCTCATAACATCATCGACTTAGGCTGAACAGTATGAAAGTGTGGTATAGAAATAACATGCAATAGTGATCATCATGTCTATTTCAAATTGGTCCTGGCTCGAAAACCAAATGAGTCCTATGAGATAGATACTGAAGGTCTCATTAATTACAAGCATTTTTCAAATGTTCAAGCTTCAATCGAAGAAGCTCATTGGGACTGGGTCTAGATGTCCCAAAACACTGGCACTAGACCTCAATCAAACGAGGCTTTGTTAGCGACTGGATGTGTGTGTATTGACTAAATCCTTAGATACCGAATGAGGTAAATCACCACATATAATCTCAATTTTCTTAGGAGCAAATAAATAAGTGTATACACATAAAAAAATGGCCATAATAAAAATACATATATATATATATATATATTCTTGAGAACAATAATAATGCATCATATATATAAAATAAAACTGAAAGTCAAATGCAACATATTGAGCAAAACTCCCACTAATAAAATGCATAAAAAAAAACTAACAAGTCCATATTAGTGACATGCGCTTGAAAGACTTTTGGAGTCAAACCCTTAGTAAGAGGATCTGTAATCATTTTTTTTTAGCAATCTATTCCATTGTAATCTGTGACTCTTGAACTTTCTCTTTGACAAAAAATTACTTAATGTCAATGTTTTAGAGTCTAAAATACTTTACTTTTATGAGAGAAACGAACCGCAGCGGAGTTGTCACAGAACATCCTCAATGGTTTAGATATAGAGTCAATAATCTGTAATAATGTAGTTCTACAGAAATTTATGATTCATGAGCTTACTTGATATCAATTAAGATTAAAATTTATTATCATAATAGCCAGAGAAATATTAAAGGATTAGTTCCATTCCTTAAAATTGGAACTATTCAAAATTTTTAACAGAAAATAGCTGAGAAGTCAAAGCTGACAAATATAATCATACATATTTACCAAAATATACAATATGCAAGAACAGAAGGCATATTAAACTTCCCAACAATATAATTAAATCTGACTAATTGGGCTATTAATCAGATTTATCCCAGTATTGTTTTCAATAACTGTAGGAAAACAGAAACTGGGAAAAGATCCGACGTCATCGGGGTCACACCTGTGGTGGCAAGATCGCCCAACACGTAGTGAAATCTTTTACATGCAAGGCGAGATGCTCAAAACAACACTACTCTAAAGATTCGTCACCTGTGGTGGCAAGACAAGAACCTTCAAAGCTATGAAGCCTAAAACGTCACCCTCACACTATCAAGCGAAACCGACCAAATGAAACTCACTTGTGGTGACAAGAGCACATCATTCATATGGTCTCCTTGACTGCAATCTATCCTGAATAGTCAATATAATTTACAATCTCAGTAACTAGCCCACAAGTGGAAGCGTAATCACTGAAATTATGAAAACCTATAGACTGGATTGCTACCAAATGCCCGTGGGTTTAGAATTTAGGTGCAAACAATAAGATGAGCTATTTTAGTATTTAATTAATAAAATATTCAACATAAGCCCACAAAAGCAACCCATTATAAACCCTAATAGTCAATATGGTAATACCATAATTTAACAGTTATCAAAGTGAGTACATTCTTAGTATACAGTTTTGTACTTCAGCATTACCATAATAAAAACTAAATATATTTTCTATAATGACAACATGCTAAATATGAAAGTTCATAATATTTATTCATGATAACAAAAAACACATGAAATATGTTACTTTATCCATAATTCATTAGATATACAAAGTTGTATACAAATATGAACTTTCAACCCAAATGACTTTAATATCCAACACAAATATTAGCCCATAAATTTTAAAGCCAATTATAATAAAGCCCCATTATTTCTTTAAGTAAAAAAAAATTATTTAGCTAATAGGGCACATGAACCGAATAACTTATAGGCTAAAACAACAATAAGTCTTTAACAAATAAATGTAATGTTGGCTTAGATCCATAGTAAGTATAAACAACTTCATAGGCTTTATACCAATAAGTCACTAAAACTTCAATGAGTTCATTTAAATCATTCAAATATAATATATCTGTTTTATCTCGATGAATTTTCAATAAAATTGAACTTTATCATAAGTACAAATATAACATATAAATTGAAGAAATATTACTTAAACAATGCAATTGTGATATTTTGAATCATAAATGGGTGTCAAAACTCTAATTATGTGTCTCGTGACGAAACCTGATGTCACGGATGATAAATATAACATCGAAGAAATATCAAAATACCCCAGATTGATTTAAAATTTATGAAACGACAAGTGTAGTATACATAATAAAACATGTATGATACATCTAAAGAGTAGGAATACACTCCACCTTATATATTTATTCATCATAGATGTTCCAAATATGACATGCAAGCGCAAAATGACATTAATTTCTACTTACTCATTCATAAATGACCTTTTTAATATCATGGTAATGATAAACTAATGTAGAAACATTCAAAATAAAATATAATTTCAAGTCATTCTGGAACAAAGACAGAACACTACAAATGTTTTAGAATAGTTCTAAATTTATTATTCCATGGCCTAACCGTATAAACAGTACAAAGTAATGTGACAAACCAATCAATTTCATTTAATAAAATAACCACATGCCTACGTCTACAGACGATTTTGTTTGGCTTTAAATAGATAAGATAACAACCACATAATGCATTAATAATGTCTATCACTTTTACAATTACATGTTATCAATACAGTGAGATGTATGTGATGTTAGCATCACATCTATTTACATATGGTTTTCAGAACTATATTATCATGATAACAACCAAAACTCAAAACCAATGACAACTTTCATAATCAGGTTTAAAATAATAATAATTCCAATAATTAAACCAAACCAGATGATTCTAGATTGCACTTTTATAAGCAGTTTAAGTCTTATCTATTTTATGGTTTCACAATTGGGTTTCATTAAAATTTAAAAGAAATAGTTAATTCACCCCCAATTTATAAGTTCAAGCTCAAAACAACTTAAAATTAACTTTAAAACTCATTACTTTTTTCAATAAAATCTATTGAATATTATTTTAATGTAAGCCATTACACATTGAATTCCAACTTTTAATCCAAGTCCAACCCAAGCTTACCGTGATAAAAAAAAAAAAAAAAATAAAATATGGGTACTGGATGGGTTGAAACTGACCCAATCAGTTCAGTTCGATTCTAAACCAGTTCAATCATGTGTGGCCTCATCTGGTTTGATCATGGTTCGTTTGGTTTGTCCGTAATTTAAGTGAACCCCATTATTCTTTTAAATAATTAATAGACTTAAATATGAAAAACCTCATTGGACATTATCTAAGACTTCATTACCAAAAAGACTATTTATTTCAGTGCATTTCATTAAAATTACCTTTATCATAAATAGACTATAGACAGATGTCACAGACAATATAGTATTGAAGAACCATCAAAATAACGGGGTTGGTTCAAGAAAATCACAAAACAACAAGTTTATGCCATATAAATAAATCAATACATAGACAATATTAGATTTATCTATCAACTGCAGTAGGAAAAATTTTATCCTAAAAATATAACGGGATTATAGAATTTGTAATCTCAGGTGTGACAGTATTCCGTCCTTCAAGTGGCACAATGAATACCCATCATAAGAGTCAATAAACCATTTCATTTTGAATCGGATCAAAACTGGTTCGAATCAAGACAATACCTTAGTGATGACTGCTTAAAGACTTTAGTATGAACCATAAATTTAAACGGAATGAGATTTTAAAACGTAAGAGAGCCCACTTTACAAATCCCTTTGATATATATATATATATATATATAACTAATAGATCATGCCCATGGGTCTAAGCCCATAACAGTTTAAATGAAACAATAAATTTTTTTTTTAAA
>NC_056559.1:22148585-22151294 GCF_013358625.1 Macadamia integrifolia
AACCCTTTTTTTTTTTTTTAATGAAATAAATAAGGCCCAACCCATTACTTTAAATGATTTAAAAAGAAAGGAATTGATAGAATCAAGTCTGGTCTGTCGTCACCCACGACCAAACTCTTTTTTTTTCAAAACAAAACAACCACCACTAGTTGCACAGGTCGGTTTTTATTTATTTATTTATTTTTTTAAACAAATACCAAAATCGAATCCAAGCCTTGCACCGATTCCAATCTCAAACCGAAAACCGAATACACGTACAAAACTAGATTGCTAGAAGGTAGTTTTTGAAAAAAAAAAAAAAAAACTTGCAAATCCAAAACGTGGATTCCAATCCCACCTCTTTCCTTATTATTATTATTATTATTATTATTATTATTATTATTATTATTATTATTATTTATTTATTTATTTTAAGACTAAAATAGCCGTTGATGCTTATGCCGCTGCCGATCCCAGATTCTAACTCTAACGAACAGGATCCATCTGTCAGCAATCACTTAGATGCTCGAAAAGTAAACAAAACCCCTCTCGGGTGAGGAGTAAACCAAATCTATCATATATATATATATATATATATTTGTGTCAAAACCACTTTCTAACTTTTGGTTTTTCTTAAAGGGTTATGTTACTTGAAACTATCGCTGCAGAGGGCAGCCGATCCCAATATCCTTAACCGGATCAAAATGATTAAGAAAAAGGTTACTGCTAACTACAAATCATGACGTTAATAGCCAAATTAAAATAAACCATATCAAAATTACATTCCATTGAGGTGGATAGCAGCCGTGGCTTTTAGATTTAGAATAATACAAAAAAAAAACGTATATGTATATAGCCTATCGATATCTAAGAACGAGGCTCTGATACCATTGATAGAAAATAAATGAGGAAACAATTCATGAAGATCGATTAGCATGCATGATAAACACTACAAATACAAATTTTGGCATACCTGAATCCATGGCTGAAGAATAACATCTCCTCAATTTCTCTTTTTGTATGATCCTTGTAAAATACGATCAATGTCAGTCTGATCTACCCTCTTTCCCTTTTGCTTTAGGTCATTAGCTTCACTTAATGGGTCAGTAATAACTATATATATGGTGAGGATAGGGACCAACCCTGTAATAAAATTAGGGTTTCCTCCCCATTAAGGAAACAATACCTTAGGTCCACACATAGTAATAAATATTTCATACCATTAAGGTGTGCTAATAGAATCCAATATCTCCATAGAGATCACTTACCAATAATATTGGATTCTTTCTGCTTACTCCATCTTTAGTCAACACCACTAAACCGATTTTGGAAATAAATCTTTGATTATGCTAGCCCACCTAATTGAAAATCTTACATTTCTTACTCATTAATTTTTTACAACAGAATGAATTTTTATTTACTTATTCAGTATTTATTTCGAATACTATTTTATTTCTGATGACGGAAAGTGTTTCCATTGTTACTGATGCATTTCTTACAGATATTTCCCATCCCAAAGAAATTTGGGTTAAAATACTCTTCATAATGTTTCATTCTTAGTAAGGGTGTCAATCGGTTTGATTTTGGTTTTTTTAGTTCGGTTTTAATTTAGTTCAAAATACAATATGTAGATATAGAAATCAAATACTTTTTCATAACCTCAAACCAAAACTGAACCGAACCAATTTGGTTCAATTTTATTTGATTTATTTGGTTTCATTCGATTTGTATATGCATGGTTCCGGTAATTTGGTTTAATTTATTCGATTTTTGTTTGATTCACTTTTCCTATTTGTATGAGATAACCTCGAAGAAACAAGGCACAAAAGAGGAAAAGAGCAAAAGTGCAGTAGATCAATGAGGAGAGTCGATAATCATAAACAAAGGCAGAAGAGGTAGTGAAAAATTGAAATTTTAGAACTAATTTCCAAAACCAAAATTCAATGAAACTTCATTTAGTTCGCTTTAAATGGCCTGTTTCGGTTCATGTCTTTGGTTTTAATTCTAAATTGACACCCTTTAGTTTCCCTGAATAGATATTTCCTCACTCTTAGGGAAAACCCTTAACGCTTTCTCTCTACACAACTCCTTGTAACTAGGCATGGTTACACCAATATTAACTCTGATATTCATATTACAATGAGTAATTTATGACATATGCTACATTAAGTATTCATGCCTACACAAAAATTACGATGCCATTTTATAAATTTTGAGGTCATAATGAAGAACATAACCCTAATTCTTTTAGGGTAGAATATTGAATGTGGCTCCTCCTCACTAATATGAGAGCCAATAAGGGAGCACGCAGGGGCATCAACAAGGATGAATTTTTCGTATTTCATAAGGGTAGGAATGTCATATCATCGCTTTCATTTCTAGCATGGGTGATACATGACCTGATTGGGATATTTTTTTTCTTTTTCTTTACATGGAAAAAGGTTCTCTAAGCCACCAAGGAAGGTATGGTAGCTCTCTCTCTCTCTCTCTCTCTCTCATGAAATGACTTCATTGCCCTTTTATATACGAAACCTAAGGCTGTGTTTGGTAATGTTCTAAAAAAACGTTTCTGGAGTTTTTTCATTCTATGGGAAAGAAAAAACGAAATAAAGCGTTTGGTGCATTTATGGTGTGTTTCGTTTTTTTTTTTAAATAAAAAGTGAAAGAAAAAAGAGGAAAAAAAACGAGAATTGATGGAACAAAAAAACTTCGTTCCAGTTTCGTTAAAAA
>NC_056559.1:22151314-22160039 GCF_013358625.1 Macadamia integrifolia
AAAAAAAAAAAAAAAAAAAGGCATTTTGACACAGAAACTGAAATTTCTATTTTTTACAAGAAACGTGTTCCAAAAACGTTACCAAACACAGCCTAAGTGTGTCAAGCATTTCAGTTGTAGGTTTTCAGTTCAAGATACAATATGTGGATACCAAAATCGATCCAAAACAGAATTATTTTCATAACCTCAAAACTAGTAAACTGATTATTTTATTTGATTCTTTATCAGTTTCATTTGGTTGATAAGGAATCTCGATAATTCAGTCAAAGTGAAAATACTCTGCTGAAACGAATAAAGTAATTAGTAAGAAAATTACAACCTGACGAAGGTACAATTCCACAATGTCAAACCTTGTGTCTTTTTAACGTTTTTTACCCACCCGTTTCCCTAATAAGACTATGTTTGGTAGCCAAGAGAAGAAAAAAAAAAAAAAAAAAATAAAAAATAAAAAGAAAAAAAAATCTAGAAAAGAGAAGAGAAGAAAAAAAAAAAATAAAAATGAAATGGTAAGAAAATAGAACATTAAATGCAAGTATTCATGTAATAATTCCTTAATTTGTTATATGAGTATACTACTTTTTTTTGTTCCATATGTTCGAAATATACACATTTAAAATATGTACTGTCTGTTTTCCATTTTTTTACTGTTCACTATTTTTTTTACAATTTATTTGAGTCGTATGGTTTAAAATTTTTTGAGAAAATTGCAGTGCCACCCCCTGAACTTTGGTCTTTATTCAATGTCATCCCTGGACTTTTCGAAACACCAAAGACATCCTCTGAAAATTCAAACAATTTCAAATTAGTCCCTACCATTAGCAGACACAGTTATGTGGTAGAATTTCTGTTAGTTTTTTTTCTAAAATACCTAAAACACCCCCTAGATGGTGTGAATGGACAATATTACCCCCCTTTCTCTTCTTCTAAACTCTCACTCTAAATCCCCAAACCGAGAAGGAAGAGAAGAAACAGTCGTCTCCTTCCTCTAAAACCTGCAACTACCGTCAGCACCTCTCCGCTCCGGCGTGGGATCGTGAGCTCTTCTCCCCTCCGGTGTACTAACAAATCTTGCTAACATCAAGCATAGAAACCAGCTTCTCAAACAATAATTGATGTCATGTCCTATTTTTGCTTTAAAATTTCATATTATTTGAAGTACACCTCACTGTAGTCCTTGAAGTTCTCTGTTTTTTAAGCAAAACTTCAGTGGAACCCTATTCTTTTTAAACTACATTTGTTCCTAGCCAGTAGCCAACCATCTTTCTTTTAAGAAAGCTCCACTCCCCTTCTCCTAAGACTAATCATATGAAACGTCGAAAGTTAATTCTTGCATAACAGCCCTATTTCTTTCCAAAGACTAAATCATATGAATTATCAAAAAGTTAATTCATGCATAACCCTTGACAGCGAAACTTGACAAACTAATGTGGTAATTCTTACAATATAGCACCAATATATCAGAATCTTGGCAGATGTTACAGGTCGGGAGCTTACGAACTAATGGGGTACTTCTTACATTACAGAAAGAAGAGAACCTTGGGGTAGATGTTACAGTGCATGTCTCATTGAAAGCAAGCAACTTCACCAATTCATATTCTTTACCAGAAAAGCTTAGATCTCAGAATTAATGTTTTCTAATATACAAGAAATAAGTCAATTTCGCAAACCTTCCAATTTCCAACAGCCATAAATCGATTTACAACATAGTGTAAATCATTAAAACAGATGCATGGCACCCAACAGGTTTTCCTGAATCATCTAGTGCTAAATGATAAGAGACCCACAAGTCCAAACCACCACTCCCTGATAGGGCGGGGGGAACCAGCCCGTATAAGAATAAGAGGATGATGTGAGCCTGTAAGTGGTTAGTATGTTAGTGGTGGGCGTATAAATGTAAGGCACTAGTCATCAGAAAACCACACAGTGGAACAACAAAGCAAATAACCAAACTTTTTGTTAATCAAATTAACCAGTCGAGATTTTGATTTGAGGATATGGGTTCTAGTAGTATATGAAAGTGATTGCCACATGGATCCAGTTAATTAAAAAATAAAAAACAAAAATGGTACTGTGCTCCTCACAAGTTCGGGGGGAGTTTGATCTTGCTTCTTGTGCATCATTTGTAGAGTCTTATTAGAGTTTTAAGTCGTCTATATATTTTTCTTCCTTCAGTTCTTATTTGGTGCTCTGTTTAGGCTCATCCCTAAGAGAACTTACGGCCATTTAAAGAAATACCTTATCACGGTAGTACGCCGGATGGGAAAGGAACTCATGATTGCACGCCTGAGGGGAGAGGTGCTGACGGTAGTTGCCGATTTCAGAGGAAGGCGACGACTGTTTCTTCTCTTCCTTCTCGGTTTGGGGATTTAGAGTGAGTTTAAAAGAAGGCAAATGGGGGGTAATATTGTCCATTCACACCATATGGGGGGTGTTTTAGGTATTTTAATAAAAAAAAACTAACAGAAATTCTACCATATAACTGTGTCAGTTAACGGTAAAGACTGATTTGAAATTATTTGAATTTTCAAGGGATGTCTTTGATGTTTCGAAAAGTCCAAAGGGTAGTATTGAATAAAGACCAAAGTTCAGGAGGTGGTATTGCAATTTCTCAAAATTTTTATCATTTAAAACCCCTTCCATCCATTTCCATTTTTTTGCCGTGTTCCTCTGTTTGCCGTGTTCCTCTGTTTTGCTAACCATGGATTCCAGTCAATCCCGGACGATTCAACTCCGGATCGATGGAGAACAATGCCGTGTGCTACCATGGTTGAAGCCGCCATATGTTTCCCTATGGTGCTGTTGCCCTATCAATTCTCATTTCTCACACAATTTCTATGAAACAAATTATTATTATTATTATTTTTTTAATTACAACAAACATTTTCACATAAAAAATTACTACAAAGAAAAAAACAAAATTTAAAGAAACAATCTCTACTTTTTTCATGGATAAGAACCCCATAGAACTTCTGCAACAATGGTGGCAGCCTCTGCATCAGAGTTGCATGCTTCCTTTACTCTCTTCAATATCTCCAGCTTGAAATCCCTCCTTTCCCTCTGTCTCAACCCTTCTCCAACGTCTAAGTGCACCGCAAATCTTGCAACACAGCTCGCAAAAGGATGGCTTTCCATAAATCTCTTCTCTTTGCTTTCTTTCTTCGCTTTGGATTCCCTTTCAATACCACCTCCAGCACATACCCCACTGTTCTCATTCTCTTTGAATCGACCCATCTCGATCAAATCGCCTCCCAATTCTGATCTCTGTAACTCCACGAGTTTCTTGATTAGACCCTCCACCAGCATCGCTTCTATTGCTTCTTTTCTCCCAAAATAGGCAATGTCAAGGATACAATCCATGGCTGTGATTCTAAGCGACGAGTCTTTGGCGCTTAGGAAGCTGATGATTTGGGGGATTTCTCCATTGGATTCGATTAAGTCGACGAGGGGGCTTCTGATTGATTTGATTAAGGAACGCAGAACTTGGATCGACGAATTCGATGCCATGGAAATGAGAGCTTGGACTGTCGGACCAATTAATACCTGACCGACGAACACGTCTTTGTTGAATCGAACTAAAGCGCCCACTGCAAGCGCCGATTGTTCTCGAATTCGATTCGAAAATTTCGGATTACAGAGAACTGATTCAAGCGCGGAGAATACCTTCGACTTCAGAACCAGGTCCTGCAAATCTCTGTCGAAACCCTCTGAAACCCGGGTCTCGAACTGGGTAAGTAGCTTCACCTTCTCATCTTCGTCGTCTGACGACCCTTGCAGGGCAGTCATGAGATTCTCAACGCATTCACGGTCGATCCATGCCTGGATCTCGTTTTCGATCGAACTGGCGACTCTAGAGATCTCCTGATTGGAAGCTCTGCGACGGAGAAAGGATTGGAGGCTGTGGCCTTGAGATCTTCTGAGCTTTTCGACGAGGGTTTTGAGGCTAGTGAGTTGGTTGGAGAGATTACAGAGATTAGGATCGTTGGAAAGAATATTGTCCGCTTCAGTCTCGAGCTCCAACAGAGCTTTAATGGCGGAAGAGTTGCTGTCGTTCTTGAGAGAACTAGGCTTATTCTGAATATCCTTAGAAGCTTGTTTTAGGGCTTCTAACACTCTTAGAACCTGCTGGTTCTCTCCCTCTTCTGCTTCTTCCATGGCTCCACCTCGACCCTGCTTCGTAGCTCTGAGCCTCAGAGAGAGAGAGAGAGAGAGAGAGAGAATATCTCTCGCAGGTTCCCGAACTCAACGACCAGTCTTATCTTATATGTCGCGAGACCACACGTCTCCTAATTCGCCACGCGACCAAACCGATACGTTCCGGTACGTCACGTATCGGGTCCATATGTGGTCAAGTGGTGTATATTCCTCGTCCCTTCCGAAAAGTTTCCATGTAAAGCACGAGTAAACTATATCAGTGATTTGGTCAATAATTCAGCCGAAAGGTCTACTAATCAAACGGTCAGTATCAATGAATATGATATACAATCGTTTCACGTTATCATACATCAAACTATGACGTTTGACCACGCAACCAGAATTGTCACGTGTCCTGAAATGTCAGGTGTGGTAGGCAAGTGGGGTATATTCGAATCACCAGTCCATCACTTTTGGAATCAAATTTTTTTCTAAAAAGGAAAGGCCCTGGAAAAGGCCAATGGCTCTCTTTTCCCGTACTTTTTAATTTTGTAAGTTTTTTAGGGTTTTGGGCGAAACCGTGACGGCGTGACTTGTGACTCTGTTTAGTTGGTTAAGCAAATGGTTTTTGTCGTAGAAGTGTCGGTTTGGTCTATCTTTGGAGAAAAGGAGGAGGACAAGGTTTTCCCAAAATTACAGGGAAGTAAGCTAGGGTATTTGTAAGGGTGTAATTCTGCGACAGCATTTGTAAGGGTGTAATTCTGAGTTAGCATCAGTAGGCCTAGTCGAGTCTTCAAATATGTTTATAGTTCAATTTGAATTGATTAGATTAATCGAGTCTACAGGTATGTTTATAGTTCAATTTGGATTGGTCAGATTAATAAACAGGTGTTCATGATGCAGGTAGCTAGTTTGTTGGATACTTGATCGAATCTGACACGTTTATGGCCTGACTTGAATTGACTCATTGTAGTTTGATCGAGCTCGATCATTTTAATACTACATAAAAATCTTATTTTGCCATTGATAATAAGAGACTAAGAGAGCCAAAACTAAAACTCTCATCTACATATTATGATGCTTTTGGTGAATTCGCTTAGATATTAAGATCTGATTCATATAACAGAGTGACACACACACACACAAAATAATAAACATTCCAACCATGAATCATTGCCATGATGGAATAGATTCTTCTTGTGATTACTTGAGAGTTGGATTTTTATTGCTCCTGAAAAGTTACAGAGAGTTTGGCATTGTAGATCTGTATCTCATTTAGTATTTTTGGGGCAATGATCTTCTTATGCGAGAGGCTCCTATGTATTATACTTGTTTTTCCAAGTGAGTAAGAGAAAGAAAACTCATGTCAACATATAATGATTATAACCCACCGAGAAGGTTCACAATTTCAATTCATGGGAAATCTTGCTTAGAAATTGATCAATTTCAATCAATATTTCTTGAGGAATTTAGCAATGTCAATTTTCTAATGGGAATCTGGTGTCATAGTTCTTACTAAGATGCATACTTCGGGGGCAATGTAACTTTCTAATGTAGTTAGTTTTGTAATGACTTATATAGTGATTTAATTAATATTGTTCAAATGGAACATTTTTGGGTCTTCAACTCACTTAAGAAAAGAATTTTTGAGTAAACATGTTTAAAGTCTGTTTAGACGTAAATAGGTTTGTAACTCGTTTAAGGTAACTTGATTAAAGCTCGACACTAACCAACCCTATTGTAAACTGTACCATGCCCCTCAAAACTAGGCCCGTTTATTTAAACGGGACGTTCACTGTGTAAGGTTTTCAAATGATCAAGCCCAATTAGACCCGATCGAAATTGGCCCGGCCCAAAAGTTGACCCCCCCCCAGGTATTTGAATAACAGGAGGGGGTTGAAAAGTTTTAAGACAACCTTTTTAAGTTGGATCCAATTAGCGTGCTTTTGAGAGGTGGGTTAAGGTTATGTACGGTTATGGATCTTTCCGGTTTTTCTATTAGCTATGATTCTACCTTGATTGTGAATTTAGTATCTAATAGGTTATGTGGGCTATGGAGTTGCTGGTATTGATTTTAGGAAGTTATGATTTTGTGTCTCTCTTTGAACTCGAATAATTTTCTCTTTCCAGGAAAGCAACAGAGCGGTAGATTGGTTGGTGAACCTGGCATGTGCTTTTGCTATAAATTCTATTTTTCTCGGTGACCAAACTCTTTCTAGTGACCTTAGCCCAATCATTAAGGAAGATAAAACTCGGTGGCTGATTTTCAGAATGTAATGTTTCCTTTAGATTGTTTGGTTGTGAACTTGTGATTTGAGAGTATGAATACCTATGCTAGTTGGGTTAGGGTAAGGTGGATTGTCTCCTTTTGTATTATTCCTCAATTATTAATGACACTTGAGGGTTGTGAATACCTCTCCCAGATCCCAGATAACATTCGGGGTAAAAACAGAAGAAATGTTGGATACTTGATCCGGCTCCTCTCCATAATACTGATTGCCCAAAACTTGCACATAGCTATCTAATTGTAAGACACCTGTTCCATGCGGATCCAATGGTTTTGATTGCTTCTCCAAAAAACACCCACCTATGAGACAAAAATGCGACCCAAATATTTTAATGGGTCATCATCACCTTAAGAAATCTTTAGGATCCTGGAAAAACAACCGTTTAATGCTCAATAGAGTGTAGACGATGAGTTGTTATTGAGGTGACACATGTTTGTGATTTTCTTCTGATTAATAATAATAATCATAAAACCAATCGTGAAAACCCAATCTGAATCTTGTAGAGGAGAAGAAGAAGAAGAAGAAGAAGAAGAGAGATTAACCATTTAGTTTACCGTCCACACATCATACCGATTATCATGGTGGTGAAAAAGTGACGGCAAACCGTCGATCAACGCCGTACGCCCTTCCTTCCCTTTCTAACAGTCCATTCCCCTGAGAAAGACTGACAGCAATCCCCTCATTCCCTTACCTTCCCTTGCTAACTTACGCATTCCTCCATATTTAAAACTTAAAAAGACTGCTTGCTCCTATGGCTTCCACAAGCCTCTGCCCTCTACTCTCTCCACTTCTCCTCCTCCTCCAACCACTAAGGTACTCTCTCTCTCTCTCTCTCATTGGATGCTTTCTTTGCATTTCTTTTATTTGTGAACTTCTGTCGATTCTGCTCTTGGAATTTCAATTTGACGCGAGTTTCTGGAAATGAGATTGAAGCTCTGAGATATAAAATCTGAAAAATGTGAAACAAATTATCGAACTTGCATCGATGTATGATAATCATCTTAGTTCATGTGGGCAAAATTTACTTCTTAGTTATGATTATCTCATTGGGTTGGAGCTTGACTTGAAATCATCAACATGTTTGAGATTCAAATTTTGGATTTTGGAATTAAAGAGAGTAAATCTAGTGGGCATGGTTTATGGTTGAATCACCCACCCAAAAATGGGAAAACCCGATAAGGGGTTGCAGCAAGGAAAAGCTGTCAAGAACTCAAGATGCGATGTTGCTTGCTGATGAATTGATACTGCAATTTGCAATGTTAGTCCATACTTTTGAACGGAAGCAGATTACAAACTATATAATTGGGCATTTGGTACTGCTTGGATTGTCCAAAAATGCATTTATTGGACAGTTAAAGAGTTTTTGGGCTTTTGTAAGCTTAGATAGTCACTGATCCGTATTTATCACTGAACACCCACTTTAATATTTTGTATTCACTTTTGAAATCTCATTCGTTTCTTTTCATTGAGATAATCTGGCTTGATATAAATTGACCTCCATGACTGGTCATTTATTTTTATTTTTGTGTTTCGAGTACTGATTCTCCCTCCCCTCCCCCCAAAGGGTGACGAACCAACAATCATGTTGGAGACTAGTGGAGTATGGGCCTTGTTGTTTCAGATGCTACTCATTTCTATTGTTTTCTTGAGTTCGGTGGACAACGGGAGTGCAGGGATTACCAGTACTTTTATTCGTTCTGATTGGCCATCTATTGACATCCCTCTTGACAGTGAAGTATTTGCAGTTCCAAAGGGTTACAATGCACCACAACAAGTAAATTCCTTTATTTCTCTGTTTCATTGATCAGGAATGTCCATGGTAGAAATTTGTTCGAATGCTCATAGTTCTAGTGTTCTAATAATAGGACCGAGGTTTATGTTTCCAGATAAAAGCCTAAAATCCAAATAATCAACTCTGCAAGCCATTTTTAGGTTCAGTAGTTTTTCAAATCATTCATTTGATTAACTACTGTTTATGTTTGTATCTGAATATTACATATTTGGTTCTATTCATAAGTGCACTTTCTTCCTTATAAATTCCAGTATTAGAGTTCTTATCATCTCCACGGGCCAAATTCTGACACCAACCACCAAATATGTGTCTATTTCGTTACTGAATTTTGTTGCCCTTTCTAACATTTCTTCTTTGCATTGGAAAGATAAGTCCATAATAGAATTCCTTATTTATTTTGCTAGAATTTGTTCGGTTTTCTAATAGGATAATTCTTGTTTTAATACAAAGGAGAATTTTTGGGGACTTGAGTCATCTTGGCCATTGTTAAAGCCTGTTTTACCACCAGAGTGAG
>NC_056559.1:22160059-22171846 GCF_013358625.1 Macadamia integrifolia
CCCCACATTATATAGATGGAGGAATGGCGGTACGACTTCCGAGCATTAATGGCACCGCCACGTCAGGGTACGAAGCCTCGAGGTTCGCGCCCGAACGGACCTAGCAGGCCTAGCAGACGATCCCTCCTTCGGTTGGGAGTTCGGCCAAAGCCGAACGGACCTGACCGAGGGTCCCTCCTTCGGTTGGGAGTTCGGCCAAAGCCGAACGGACTTGACCGAGGCCCCCCTCGGCAGGGGGCTCGGCAAAACTGAGCGGTGCTGACCGAAGGTCCCACCTTCGGCAGGGGGCTCAGTAAAGCCGATCCGAAGCGGCCAAAGGTCTTTCTCTCGATCGACCCTAAAGCCTTGGTCACTGGTAATGCCAAGACCGAGGGAACAAGTCAACCTCAGAAGATGGTTACTCCCACAGGAAGAAGCTCCTAGTGGAAGTAAGGGGGCTCCTGATATAGCCAAAATAACCTCTTGGTGGGGGCAATGACACGTGTCACTGCTGGGACACGTGTCCTCCGCCAGACGAAGGTTCCAAGAAACCACTCACACTCGAGCACGCTCAATCACCGAGGCACGCCCGCAGAATCACGCGGGATCACGTCGTCTGCATGAGGGGAATATTCCCCCAGAAGGTTGGACGTATTCTAGTAGGACTCTAAGAGGGAAGAAGGGGGAAAAAACCCTAAGGCCGAAGAGCTATATAAGAAGGCACGGAAGAAAGGGGAAGGTAAGCTCTGAGACCCTCACCATTACTCCCTTATTGAACTGTGCGGCCGACCCTGACTTGAGCGTCGGAGGACTAACCCCGGACAAAGTTCCGGGCCTCCGTCGTCTGTGTTTGTGTAGGTTGGACTAGCGGGGTTTTTGGCAGCAACAAGTAGTTGTTCAAATCATTCATTTGATTAACTATTGTTTATGTTTGTATCTGAATATTACATATTTGGTTCTATTCATAAGTGCACTTTCTTCCTTATAAATTCCAGTATTAGAGTTCTTATCATCTCCACGGGCCAAATTCTGACACCAACCACCAAATATGTGTCTGTTTCGTTACTGAATTTTGTTGCCCTTTCTAACATTTCTTCTTTGCATTGGAAAGATAAGTCCATAATAGAATTCCTTATTTATTTTGCAAGAATTTGTTCGGTTTTCTAATAGGCTAATTCTTGTTTTAATACAAAGGAGAATTTTTGGGGACTTGAGTCATCTTGGCCATTGTTAAAGCCTGTTTTACCACCAGAGTGAGCCATCTTTGTTATTAACAGTCACCGTTGAAAGCGATCCAAGTCATCATTTCAAGTTAAAGCTATTTATCATGTGGGATTATGGGAATATCCTTTCAATTGTATAATGATGAATGATGGAACCACATCATATTTGAGCCCAGTTTTGTATGTGACATATTTAAGTTTTCCTTGAGGTTATAGTTTGCCAAATTGATTGACCTCAACTGAGACTTATCTTACATGTTCTGCCATTCCTATCTATTTATATCCTCAATACTTGTAGTTGTTTAGTTTTAATCCTCTTTAAGAGTTTGGTATGTATCCCCTATATATGACATATAAGTTCTGTTTACCTCTAAGTTGCTGTTTCAATGATATTTTTCATTCATTCCATGTGTGTTGACTGCCTAACATTGCCTTGTAGGTGCATATTACCCAAGGTGATTATGATGGAAAGGCTGTAATAATTTCATGGGTGACTCCTAAAGAGACTGGGTCCGGTAATGTGCAATATGGAACATCAGAAGAACAATATGAATTTAATGCTGAGGGGACAGTGACAAACTACACTTTTTACCATTACAAATCTGGCTACATTCATCACTGTCTTGTTGATGGCCTTGAGGTGAGTGTTCTATTACATGATGATGTGAAAAGAGCCCGAAAAGGCTTTTTGTTATCAACTCATACTTTCAATTCAGTATTCGGTATTCATTATTATTTATTGAAGTTCTTAGGATGACAACATATAATGAATCAATAACAAGTTGACTTGAAAGTTTAGATGTTAAGCTTGTAATATCTTTGCAGATCATAATTCTAGGTGCTTGTTTTTCTTTCTATCTTTCCATAAGAACCTACATTAATCAGTTGGACAAAGATTTTTGAGCCTATAAAATATCAAAATCTCATTACATTTTGCTTTATTGCTTCTTAGCACAACACCACGTACTACTACAAGATTGGGTCTGGTGATTCTTCTCGGAAATTTTGGTTTCAGACGCCTCCAGAAATTCACCCAGATGCTTCTTATACTTTTGGAATCATAGGTGAGAGCCTTCTCTTTTCTTACTAAAAATGTTGTAATAATAATATTTGATGACTCATCATGTAATTATGTGCAACATAGCTGCAGTGATAGTTGAGATATTGAGACTAAGAATTTTTGTAATTACTTAGACTATATGGAGAAACAGTAACCTACAGGATTCATCTCTAATAGTGTATAGATTTATAGAATTAAATTCTTCAATACATTTTTTTTAAATGTTTCAGGTGATTTGGGCCAAACATATAATTCTCTCTCTACCGTTGAGCATTACATGCAGAGTGGAGCACAGGCTGTTTTATTTGTTGGAGATCTGTCTTATGCTGATGATTGTGAGTATAACGATGTTGGCATCCGGTGGGATTCATGGGGCCGCTTTATTGAGCGCAGTGTTGCATATCAGCCATGGATTTGGTCAGTCGGAAATCATGAAATAGAGTATATGCCTGAAATGGTAATCATCATTATAACCCTGTAACCGTAGTTTACTTGGACTGTTCAGTCCACCAATTCCTGTGTCTATCAATTGGTGTCTATGTATATAGTAAGTGCAAGATCGAGTTATTTTAACTATCTAAATCTTGCGAAAGCATGATGAACCACTTGTTGGTCAGGCTGACAGGGGACATTATGCTTTGCTCCATTTTGGTTGTTTCATATATTGGCTGAAGGAATTAATGTAGAAGAAGGCCTTAATGCATTGAAGTGCATTTTCCAACTTAAAGCAGTGGAATATTACGAGCAACTCCTCCCCCCCCCCCCCCCCCAAAAAAAAAATTCAAAAGAAAAGAAAAGAAAAAAATGAAGTAGTGGAATATTAGTACCAGAATTGCACTGCCCACTTGAGTAAAGGTCAGTCAAGACTCATAAAGATGTTAAATCTGAACTTTTGAAAACTGAAGGAAACTAAGAAAAGGGGAAAATAGATTCCCTATATTATTTTTGGGAGCAGTTTTGGTGGATGGCAACCAATAGGAGAAATCGGTGAGTGGGTGCCTAGATCTGTTATGTGGTGGATATTGCGAGGCTGAAATGGCAAGTAGACCCCAAGGTTCCTAGTTCACATATCAAGTTTCAGCCCAGTAGGAGTTAGCCACATGGAAACAAAGCAAGGAAGAATCCAAGACTATCCTGAGAGTACACGGGATTATAAGGGGTGCATGGATGTACATGTGAGTTGATGGGAGGGGGTAGATGACTGAATTCAAGGCTGAAATTTGACGTGTGGCATATTTAGACCATTTCCTTGATCAATGGTAGAATTGTCACATCATTCATCACTCTTCTGCATGGCAGAACAGCTGCGCCAACCCACCAATTTTGTCTGTGGGTTGCCAACCACAAAAAATTTCACAATTTATTTAGGTAATAAAATAACTTAAATTATATTTACCTCATTGCTTTAGTAGTTTGTTAGTTTTACCCAAGGATTCTTGTGGTAGTTGAATTCAAATTCCTCTGAATCTTATTTATAGGTGGAGTTTCATCTAATTTTCTTAATTTTTTTATTATTTTTTAAATTAGACAGAACTCTCTGTCTCAGTTTAATCTAAAAAAAAAAAAGAAAAAAAAAATTGCTTTTTAGGTACCTGTAAAGGAGGGGCCAACTATGGTTTTACAGACAGCATGTACATACAAATGGTGCACATGAAAAAGGTTGGCACCAGCTTTCTATGGGTCCCACTTGATGATTCATCCACAAAAATTGCTACCTTGTTAGTTGACTATAACATTCAATATGAATTCAATTTTCATTTTGGAAAAGCATGAAAGATTGAGGGATAATGGGAAGTATGTGGAATGGTCATGATCCAGTAAAACTGAATATTTTGTGCATTGTAGCAGGATTGGAACCATCACAAGGAAGCAAGAATTCATTGCTTTATAATTGCTCAGTGCTTTGAATCCTTGAATTTCCTCTTGAGAACATTTTCTTTGCTGTCTCAATCTGAGTCTTGTGCTCAGACCGCGCAGAAAATCTGTGCAGTCATATTCACTCTAAGATAACATCCTTGATGTGAGAAATCCTGTATCATGTAGAACCATGACATTATGTTCTGATTAATTGAGAAAAGTAATTCTGCAGCAAGCTTCTCAATGAATGTGCTAATATATGTTTTTTTTTTTTCAACATCTTTTCTTCTCTACATGATGTTATTTAAGTTTCAGATGACTTCTTTCAGTGATTATAATCTAGACTATATCCATTCTGTTTCACTATATCTGGCTGCATTTGTTCAGGGAGAAGTAGTTCCTTTCAAACAATATCTACATAGATATGAAACACCATATGTGGCCTCCAAAAGCAGTAATCCACTTTGGTATGCCATTCGGCGTGCATCTGCTCATATCATCATTCTATCAAGCTATTCGGCTTTTGGTAATTACCCATTTTCATATTCACATTATTGTGCCATCATCCTAATATAATCTCTTTTCTGATAGGTGACTAAATTTATAGTCAATAAATGTTAAGGTGGTGATCTGTAGGTTTGTTGTCCAGTGGTGTAAAAAAGTAGGAAATTCCATGGAAGTAAATATAAAAGGAAAGATCCTCAGTGCAGAAAATACAATCCTTCTATTCCAATTTCCTTGTTTTAATTCGAGTCTTAAATTTAATGATGTGCATGTGATGTAGCCATATCAGGAGAACAAATATCTACCAGAGAAAGGACAAAAAATTATTGTTTTTATTTAAAACATACTCAACTGAAATTAATCAATCGGTTGTGATTTCTGTTAAAATATTCAAAATTTGTGTATCATGCAAGCAAATATATTGAGTTCAGGACACTAGAAAATCAAGCAACGCAAAGGATGTATTCCATGCAAAAAGTATTGTGATTATTGATGAAAGAACGCGAGAGAGAGACTCAAACCTGCAAGACAAGGGAGATTTGTGATTAGGTGAAAAATAGACACCACTCCTATTTATACATTCATATATAGAAGCCCTAATACAAGTGAAAAGACAAAAATGCCTCATCGGATCATGTCGTACCGTATGAAGCCCCGCACCCCGATACGGGATCAATGATGGGCTCGATAGGCACAAGCCCTTTGCTACCACCATAGACCTAACAATTTTTCTCCTTCAATTCGCCACCAAAAATGTCAGAACAACGCAATCTTCAAAAAGGGTACAAGAAATCAAGACACACATAAACTGCTAATAACACCAACAATTATGTCCCCTATGAAATAACCTAGACTAATGGGCTTTAAGCCTCACAGAAGTGAAAATCCCATTAGAAGAAAGGGAAATTTACCGTGCCACCCCCTGGAGAATGCCACAATGATAAGACCACCCCCTCTGTTTCACCAAATTATTCTCAGACCCCCTACCGTCAGTCAGTGTTAAGTGTGGAGTTAAAATGACCATTATACCCTTACCATTAAAAAACTTTTGTTTTAACCATTATACCCACTCCGTCCCTTCCAACTCTCCTCCTCCGCTTTCCTCGAACAACTTATTATCTCCGACGCTAACCTCACCGGAACTATTCCCGTTGACATTGGAGACTGCCCTTCGCTCACAATCCTCGACCTTAGTCCAACAGTCTCATGGGTAGCATTCCTACAAGTATTGGTAAGCTCAGGAACCTCCAAGATTTAATCTTGAACTCCAACCAGCTCACAGGTAGTAAGATTCCAGCCGAGATTGGGAACTGCATTAGCCTTCAAAATCTTCCTCTCTTAGATAACCGTCTTGGGGGTTCTCTACCACCGGAGCTCGGAAAACTATCTAGCCTGCAAGTCCTTCGATCCGGAGGGAACAAAGATGTAGGAAAAATCCTAGATGAAATCGGTGACTGCGGAAACCTAACTGTATTGAGTCTCGCAGACAAGTCTTTCTATAGATTTCCTCAAAGCCCAAAACCTTATCTGTTGGGGGCCAATAAAAGGAACTCCTAACCAGAAAGTGGTCTTTGCGTTCTCACAAACCAACCATGTAGGAAGAAGGAAGCCATGGAAGAAACCTTCCATTTCTCTCACAGCAATGGCCTCCGATGCATTCTCAGACCCTCTTTCCCTTCTCCAACCTTCAATTGTCCTTTGTTTCCTGAATAGTGCCTCTTCACTGTCACATTCTCTGCTCCAAAACTTCAATCTCCCTCCCCAAAAAGCCCTCCAAAACCCCCAAACTTCCTTCCTTATCCCCTGAATCGACCCCAACTTTCAGTTCCAAGAAAAAGTTTTCTACTTGGAGTCCATCGGCATCGACCTCTTCTCCCTCGTCAACCACTACCCTCCGATCGTCTCCTTATCTCTTGAAAACATCAAATCCATTGTCGATTTCATGCGCTCTATGGGTTTCACTCCGCCTGAGTTCCGACGAATCTGTGGTATGTGCCCGGAGATTCTGAATTCCAGGGTTTCAGACATAATTCCCGTCTTCACATTCCTACTTAGAGAAGCCAATGTGAAGGGCACTTCTCTCTGTAGAGTCATAAATAGGTGCCAGATGGCTCGTCTGCGACGTCGAGAAGCGGCTCCGTCCGACCCTTTACTTTCTTCAAGGGATTGGTATAGCAGAGGTCGATAAGCACACTTCGTTGTTATCTTGTAGTGTTGAGGACAAGTTCATTCCGAAGATCGAATACTTGGAGAACATTGGGTTTTCTTATAAAGACGCCATTTCTATGGTGAAGAGGTTTCCGCAGCCGTTGTGTTATAGTATCAGAGACAATTTCGAGCCAAAATTTGATTACTTTACGGTAGAAATGGGGAGAGATTTGAAGGAATTTTGGTAAGGGTATTTTTGGTACTTCCTATTTCATAAGGGCATTTTGGTATTTAAAATAAAATATAGTTGCTGACATCAGCAATTATAGTATATTCCTTAACAGTGACTGACGGTAGGGGGTCTGAGAATAATTTGGTGAAATAGAGGGGGTGGTCTTATCGTTGTGGCATTCTCCAGGGGGTGGTGCGGTAAATTTCCCTGGAAGAAATGTCCTTTACCTTAAAGGGTAGCAGTCATTTGTTGGGTAAATGATGTGAAGGATCTTGCTGCTGCAGGACTCTGTTTCCGATCCAGATTATGTGGCAGAGAAGGTATCTGCTGTGGCATGGTCTAGGGCTTGATGTTGGTCTTCGAAACTAAGGAACTAGAATTGTTGAGCTGTAGCAATAAAAAGCACATTGGTTGATGTAATTGAACCTTGTGACTGGTGTTTTCATTCGATGAACTGTGTGGTCTGTGGATTCTTTGCATTAATTAACCGTGTCATGATTTTGATTAAAATTTTGTCCCAGTTAACTTTGAGGCCAAATCATGTGATTTTTGAATCTTTTGTGCTTCAAAGTTCATTTTCCTTGATGATATTCAGGTGTGCATGTGCATAAAATGCAACCTTTATAATTCCCTGGAATTCCTGATCACACTTTGGTCAATGCACTTTTTATTATTTTGTGCTAATATAATGGTTTTGTTTCTGAGCATTGACCTCAACTACAAGAAAAATAATCATTTCCTTATTATGAGCTACGTGGAGGTTTGACATTGTTTGGATTAGTTTATCTGTTTATCCCTATTTTATGTGGTCTAGATGATTTTCACTGTACCTGCATTTCCATCTGATCTCTGAAACCATTATTACCAGTGAAATACACACCTCAGTGGACGTGGCTGAAAGAAGAGCTAACAAGAGTAGACAGAGAGAAGACGCCATGGCTTATTGTCCTTATGCATGTACCAATCTATAACAGTAATGAAGCCCACTTCATGGAGGGTGAAGCTATGCAAGCAGTATTTGAGAGTTGGTTTGTCCATTACAAAGTTGATCTCATCTTTGCTGGCCATGTCCATGCCTATGAAAGATCGGTATGGCACACACACAAACACATAGTTGGGATGGTCATTGTCATTCTCTAGGGTCTATTTGGAAAAACATATATCTGTATGGTGCAAACACACACACATCAATTTGCACATGCACACGCACACGCACATGTAGTTGGGATGGTCATTGTCATCGTCTAGGGTCAATTAGGAAAAACATATCATGGTTGGAAATTCATTTTGCACATGTGCATACATGTGCATACATGGCTTTTTGTTTTTTTGTTTTGTTTTTTTGTTTTTGTTTTTGTTTTTGTTTTTATTTTTGTTTTTGTTTTTGTTTTTGTTTTTGTTTTTGTTTTTGTTTTTGTTTTTTAATGGGAAAATTACCTTCAAATGGCCCTCGTTTTGGAAGGTATTCTTAAACAGTACCATTTTGAGACACGTGGGAGATGATGTAGCAATTCAAATGTTGGAGAGAGAGAACATGGCCCATGCACACCTATGGTGCTCCAATCACTTGCTTTGCACTCTCACACGGTCCTGGATTTTCGAAGCTCTATTTTTCCACTAAACAAAGTCTGATTGGGCTGAAACTTGATATGTGATTGGCGGACCTAAGGTTATACCTATCCACAAAATTTGGGTCCCATATGTCTGCCATATAGGCGAATTTTGGGGCAGTTTAGTAAACCTTTGCCCTCTTAGAATATATGATGATAATATATAATCCTTCGAAGCTTTAGCTATCCTTCAATAACATGTAGTGTGGGTAGAAAATTAAGGAGCATCTGGCTTCAGTTACTGAACAATGGGGGTTTTAGCTGGTCCTATTGAACTGAGTTCCACCTACTTGAAAGGTATATCAAGTTAATATCAAGTAGTCTTAGTTAATGAGGGTATGTTATGTGGAATGAAGTCAGTTTCATTTTAAATTCTGATGGATTTATTTCAGGTTCTCATGGTTTGTGATAAACAACCAAAATAAGGTAGACCTTAAGTATTTTCTACTTGCAAACTTTTTTGTTATTCATATTTTGATGATAGAATGATAATGAGTCTATTTGAGTGAAATTAACAGTACTCAGATTCAGGGCAAAGCAAAATGAATGGTTCCTTTCATGGTGGCTGCCAAATGGAGCATAATTGACTAGAAAGATTACACTTCCAGTTTAAAAAATTCACCATGAATACACTCCTACAAAACAATCTATATACAGCCTCTTGTTTTAAGGATGATAACTCCTCTCCCATGCTAGTATAAGGAAGATTTCTGATAATCAAAACAGAAATACGTTCCCTCTGTTTAATTGAATTGGAAAATATTTTCAAACCAATCAGGTACAAGGATTTGTTGTAAGACCATGATGATTAAAAAGATCATGGTTTTGACAACAAGAGATATTTTCAGTAGTTCAATAGGCTATTCACATTTCATTGCACTGTACGTCATTCAGTTGCAGTCTCGGTGCCCAATGAATGTAACACCAACGTTATTATGCCTCAATTGACAGCGAATTCTGCTAGTAAGGTATGGTGGAATCTCATATAGATAAATATTTTTTCTTTGCAGTACCGCATCTCTAATATATTCTACAATGATTCAAGTTGTGACCCTTATCCTATACCTGACAAATCAGCTCCTGTATATATAACTGTTGGAGATGGAGGAAATAAGGAAGGTCTTGCTTCAAGGTAAATTGAACTTCAAAGTGCTGTTACACTCAACCCTAGGAAGGTTCAATCCTGTTCATTTATTATCTAGAGAAAACTCTTGCCATTTTTCTACAGCCTTCTGATATTATTTCTATTGATTTTGAAGTTTTACGGAACCACAACCAGATTATTCTGCATTCAGAGAAGCCAGTTATGGACATTCCACACTGGAGTTGAAGAACAGAACACATGCATTCTACCATTGGAACCGCAATGATGATGGGGAAAAAGTGGCAACTGACACTGTTGTATTCCACAATCAATACTGGTGAGTACAGCATCTTGTCTATTATTTTTCTGCAAAAAGTAATCAAAATTTCAAATGCTGGATATCTAGTGCTGGACATGCATGGTTTCAGAAAATGGATCAGAATCGGTGGCCAAACCTGATTCCTATTAACACTGACTCCTGCGGCCTATTTTGGAAGCAACCATGAATGGTCTTTGATCTCCATTTTTGGCCATCTTTTCCTTCTTTTAGTTAGTAAAATAACAGAAAATGAATGAAATTTACCTCTTTAGCAAGATATTTACGTCTTTTAAATGAAAACGTCACAAATCTATGAAAATCTTTGCTGCTTCTTCCCAGTTCCCACTTCTAAGATTCTAGCCGATTCGAATCAAAACCGATGGAGACCAATCCATTGTCTGATTCTGGGTTCTTAAACCTTGCAGAGATATTTTTTGTTGATTTCTTCATGATGAAACAAAATTTCAAATTAATTAGAAGGTAAAATGGTACAGAATGAAACTAAAAATATCAGGTCATGTAAAAGTTCAATGGGGAAAAAGGAGAAGAAAGGGAAACTGTATGGACTAATGGAAGCTAAATAGTTCAGTGATAATCAGGTGATGAAAATTAACTTTTTCCTTGGTTTTCTTGTTATTCGAGTATAAACCATAACGAATTGTCAATTTGTAGGGCAAGCAATCTCCAGATGAGACTGAAGAAAAGCCATCTCAGGACTGCCGATGGTAGCATTGCATATTATTGATGGAATTTAGATGGCAGTGCTTCTAAGAAATAGTTATGTATATAAGGAGAGGTTATGTAGTTGCTGAAACTAATTGTATTAGCTTCATCAATTAATAAAACTCTTATAGTTATTGTAGTCGATCTCTTCGTCTTTCCTCGTGTGTCTGTTGTGTGTGTCTTTAGGTTCCTGAAAATCTTGGTGTTGAATAAGAGTTGAGGACTAGCTGTGCTTGGGTAGTACCTGTGTTGAGGGCTGATGTGGTCAGGGCAGTAGCTGTTGGATGGCAATACAATTGACATGGAACTTGAATCTTATACGAAGCCAAATACAGGGTTCTCTAGCCATTCAACAGTCTTGGTTGACCACAATAGCCCTCAACTCATATGCAACTTCCACAATCAGTGATATGGCTCTGTTGTCACTTTGGAGGATATCCGTCTTCTCCGTCATCACTTCAATATAAATTAATGAGTTTTGTTGTTTAGAGGTTTATTGAGTTCTCAAACAGTCCAGCCTATGTTACTACCACATCTCCTTCCTAGTAATGCCCAGAATTGGTCTCCAAAGAGACCCTAGTAATGGCAGAATGTTTGACAAAAAATTGAATGTTATACGTATATATGTTTTCAATAAGACAATGGCTATAGGTATAGACACCCAACCTTCTCTCTCTCTCTCTCTCTAAATATTCATTCACTAGAGAAAGCCTAATGACTTGATTTGAAGGCCATTTTACCTTTACACAGTGTAGAGAGATTTCTCTCCATGCATATGATTGGATAATGTCGCATGCCTTCGCTACTTAGAACACTATGTGCACTCTCCTATAGTCCTAGATTCTCAAAGCTTTATTTAGTACGCTATGCATACTTTGTTTTAGTTCAAACTTAACATGTGAACAGAGCACTTGGGGATCTATTAATCCACAAATTTTAGGGTACAACCATGCCACATAGCAAACCAGGTGACCAGGCCTTGAAGGAAGATTTCTTAGTGCCTAAAAAAGTTCCAAAGAGACAATTTGAGAAAGGTGGGGGGAGGGAG
>NC_056559.1:22172349-22235289 GCF_013358625.1 Macadamia integrifolia
ATTCCCTCACTACCCACAAAAAATGATTGTTGCTCTGTTTCAGACACGATGCTAGTTCTTTCATTTGGTCATCTCCAAGTCCAGAAATGCTTCCAAATGATACATAGACAACAGAACCAGTTTCCCTCATGTTTAGCCAGTTCATGCAGGTGTCTGTACAGGGATTGAAAAGATTGAGACCATAATCTTCATCGCCTTCAATTCGCTTATCGAGGTAGATGGATGGCACAGTTGGTCCGATGTCTTCAATGGCCAAATCTTTGCCATTGAATTCACAATCTGTTGCAGAGGATGCAACATTACATGATTAGTTTATATATAGAAGTAGGAACACAACTCAACTTTCTTATCCCAACTAAAAGGGGTTCTTTCTCCTATCAGATCTATTTCAAATCCATACTAGTAAATCACAGTTTCTAGTTCTAAGCTATATGCATATACGAACACCAAAGTTCTCAAAACAGGACTGGATCCCTTTCTGTTTGTATCAAGTAACAGATAATGCCTACCTCCTGCTCCAGCTTATCAAATGAGTTAAAAAGGACCAAATCTGCCTTTTCGATGTTGGAAAATTGGTTTACAAATAAGGTCAGCACCCCCGGGTACGATCCATTTCCAGAAACAAAAGAAGGCAGATCGGTGATTGCAAGTGGTGGCAATCCAGGGATGGAATTGACTGTGCCGGTCACTGGAAGTGTGAGTAGACCCCTTTGCACATAGTAGTAAATGCCGCAAACAGCGCAAGATTGGGTGAAGAAGGCAGCACCAATTAAGTTGAGCTTTTTGGCCACATCCAGAGCCCAGGGAAGAAAAGGGTCATACACAATACAACTTATAGGATCACCTAAGCTTTCTTGTTTCTTGATGAGTTCTGTTAAGGTCTTTGAGCCCACCATCTTAGAGCGCTCAAAGTACTCCTCAATGCTGTCTTCTTCCCCGCGACCGTCGTCATAGCCGTAGGAGAACGTCTCGATTATTATAGGCCTAGTTGGGGCGTGCATAGTCGTAGATTTGGCAAAATGTCTGGTGATGGCCAGTGTAACTCTCAGCCCTTTGGAGAGCAATCTCTTGGAGAACTGGAGGGGTGGGTTAATGTGGCCTTGGGCTGGGTAGGATACAACTAAAACATGAGCATGATGAGCACTCTCTTCCTTCTCCATTCTTAGGAGTTTGTTCTTATGATTCAAGAGTTCTTTATGGGTTATTTATATGATCTAACTAGTGTGGGAACTGGGAAGAGCGTCACTGCTTGCATTAGCAAAGGGGATGCCCACTGGTTAATTAAGACAAACGCTTGGGTCTAGCCGTTGGATGCCGCCTTGGACGCCCAAGGCATTGGAGATGATCTTTTTCCTTAGAACCTGTTGTCTAACGGCTTTATCAAACAAGGAAATAGTAAAACCAGATTGACCCATCCTAATCATACTCTAACTCTATGGTTGAATTGTAAATATGCAATCCTAAAAGGGATGCAAAAGGTAATGGTAAAAACAAAAAAATAAACAATATACATAGGTTTAAGAGGTTCGACAAGATTACCAACTACTTTGGTGAGATGAGATTTTGTTTCATTATCAATGGAGAATAAGGTTACTATAACACCGTGAATCTAGAAGCAGCTGAATTCCCAGTGTTAGTATCTAGTTGACATGGAGGCTAATGGCTATTCCATTATGGGTCACCATATACAGCCATAAGAGGAAACAACTGGCATATTCAACAACCAAGTAGGGGGATGAAATGGCCAGAAAGATGTGGAACAAATCCCACACCTAGTGGACTTAGAAGCTCAAGGGTTTAGGCTGCTAGTGACAAAAAATAGGGTCACCGGTAGGTTGCCCAGTTGACAACTGACCAACCAGTTAGACCTACCAGAGGCCTCACAACAAGCAAAAATTGGGATATTTTGCTGTGGGGCCCACACCACTACACATCAGCTCACCATTTTTGCCCCATATTTGAGGGTCATTATGCTGATTGTATATTACCTCTCAGATCAGCAAGAGGTGGGACCCACACAGAGATATTGAGGAATAACCTCATTAGGTTATTTTAAAGACTTAACCAAACACTCAGGTTGTTGGCTATATATGGAAACCCCCACCCCCCTTTCTCTTATTCTTTCCATAGAATTCATGGGTAGAAAGATAAGGATCGAGAAGGAAGAAGAAGAAGGGGGGAAAAGTTGCAGCTGTGTTGCTACTGCCATGCCATGAAGCTATTGTTGCCTTCCTAAGATGCTGCCAGATGGTTGCCAGTGTGGCTACTATAGTTGGGAAGGTGCTTAAGAGCTCGACAGTTACACCAAGAGCATTGTTGTTACACCGACAAGTCCTAGGAATTGGGAAAGAGGTAAGATTCCTCAACCAACCCTGTAAATTGGTAAGGGTAGAATTCGGCTAGTAGTATAGGGTCAATGTAGAGTTAAATTGGAAGAGGGGAATTAGCAGTGTGGACCCAATTCAGCTCCCTACAACTGAAACCCTAATTTTGGGACTTGGATTAGGACCCAATTGACTGTACAATTGTCCCAGTAACCATATAGATCAAGGGGCTTTGGCCAATTGGGAAAAATTGGTTGTAATTGGAAGTGGGATAAAGCCACACATATTCCAAATTTTGTCTGGGAATGGGCAAAAAATATAGCTGGATCACCCGGGCAGGAAAATTGGGCAAATTGGGACCCAATTGACCCTGTGCCCAGTGAATGATCTCAAATTGGAATTGGACAAAAGTTCCATTAATTTCAATAAATCTAATTAAAGGTCAATGGGTGATGAATTAAGTGGGATGGATATCTGTCTGCTCATTGAACAGAATCCCAATTAATTCCCAGAAAACCCTACCGGGAAGAAATGAACTCAATTAGGGTTCGAGGGAATTGGGCTGCAAATGGCCAAATTGACACCTTACTCATGTTAAATATCATATAAGGAATCTGTTGAGTGAAAATTGGAGCCCGGAACCCAGGAATTGTTCCCGACAGATTTTGACCATAGATGGGGCTGAATTCTATTTTTTGCAAACCATTTCCGATAGGTGGTTGTGGCTAACCGGTGGACACAGTCCATACCTGTTGATGGGGGTCCAAAAGTACCATTGGTTGCCCTCGGTGCTGCTTTGTGACTTCCATTGCCTCGGGCATGTGTAATGGGCATGTGACAGACTTAATTTGCTCAAGAAGGGGGATATTTTAGGAAGGCAAGAATGAAAAGAGAATATTTGTATGGAACCTAGTTGTGTGAGAATCCCCACTCAGTCATTCAGAGGGCTTGGAAATTAAAGATTACCTCAACTTAGTATTAGAAGACAAAAATGCAGTATCTTGATCCTGTTAGGCAGATAGAGGACTTGTAGTTATAAGGGTTAGGTCAGCGACCTACATATGAGTTAGGAAACCAAGTTGGCTAATTAGGTCAGTTGGTTGGAAGATATATTGATTTGCATCTGTGCCTATGCTCAATAGTTAGTTTGAATTTGGGTAAGGGAATTCAATGGGATCTTCAAAATAGAGCTATCCTTGGATAGTAAGTAATGAAACTAAATTTAAATATTAAATTAATAAAATTAGGCCTAAGATACACGGCGAGGATACATGGCGACGAGAATCCAACGAAAGGACATTAGATTCAGGTATCAAGGTGAGTGAGTATTTGATTTATTTTGTGAAGGTTTTTTATATATTTTATTTTTGTGTGCCTATGTGTAGTGCTGTGAAACTCTGTTTTGGTTATATTTTGTATAAATTATATATAGTGCACATGTGGCATGGTCTTATTGAGATTGATGTAACCGTGGTTTTGTGGATGTATAATAATATAGTTAAGTGGTAATGATTGTAACATTAATGGTCTGAGGCACGGTGTGGCCAATGGAAGATTCCGGTTCCGTGGGCTCAGAGATCAGTTTTGTAATTATAGTCACAGTTAGATGATTGGATGCTATGGGTTTCTATGGATGCATGTAGATTGCATATAGTTTAAATCACATCCCAATGCTGTAACCCTTGCCAATAAGGGGTAAGATATTGGCTAATCCCACTTGGTGGTAGGTCATGAAGGACTACTATGCCTGGATATGACGTACTGTATCATTAGAGGGCACAACATGGTACGACATATTGTACGCATAATTGTCGGACAACATGGGAGACCGATCACGGTGTGGGATTCAAGGGAAATGACTGTCAGAGTTATTTTTTAGGAGTTGACTTGGGGACCGAGGTTCTTTCTAGGACTCATTGACTCTTGCCTGCAACTATCTTGTATCCTTAGAGCCCGACGTACTGGGAAAGGGGATACCACTTATGTTGCTTATAACACTTATACACTTCATTGAGACCTAGTAATTAGAATGGATATAATATAAATAAATGGATCATGTGGTTATGCATATGTGGCTTCATAGATTGTTGCTATTGTGAGCATGTGTTTAACATCATATTTGGATGTGTGTGCTTATCTGCTCACCCCTCACTGGGCTTGTGAAGCTCACTCCTCGTGGATTTATATTTTTAAATGGTGGAACCGAAGCTGAAATGGATAAATGATCACCAATGGTCATGGGGCTGTGACTGCAAGGCACAATGAAGAAGATTGTGATTTCCTTCTTTATTCGTATTTGATATTTAATTATTGTAAGGTGTATTTAATTATATGTTCTATGGGTTAAAGTTTGTTGTGCCTGTAATTTTATTGTTATCACTGTAGATTTGATCATCACAATTTATATTAATTTATGAATTTTTATTAGTGTACTTTGATTTGTAGTAAATGATTCCGTGGATTTGTAAGGTAGTAGACTGCTTTTGTGATCCTGGTGGAGGTAGGCTGATTGGTTGAAAATCCAGTGTCGCATATCTTGGCTAATTTGAGGCAGGGAACGATAGAGTAGTATCAGAGCAAGACACTCTTTATTGACTCTATAAAATACGAGATTGTAGGTGTGATGGTGATCAGTTATGGAATTAAAGTAAAAATCTCAAGATAAATACGAAAGCCTCACGTACTCAGAAGGCATGTAAATCTAATGCAATAATAGGCCTCTCTAAAGCAATAGGTTTCACAGAGAAATTACCCCAATTCTCTTGGTTGGCTGGAGTTTGGAACCAAATGATATCAAAACCCTTGTTCTACATCATCTTGGGCTTATAGTCCTAACTTTAGTATTCTGACCTTGAGTGGGACTATCTGAAAAGACCAATGTTTCGATTTTTGTAATGTTTATATTTTGCTTTGAGTTTTTGCTCTGCTGATGGCCATGCCAAAGGTGGAACAAAGATTTGAAGAGTGTTCTCATGTATTCTTCTATTTCTTCATTTTTCAATATATTCATTTGTTGACCTTTAGCAAAAAAATCAAAACTCTCGCGACAAGCCATTTAGTATATAGGAATGGTAGCCACCTTGCTACATGTGAACCGTGGTGAAGACATGGTGATCTACATACAAGAATCACCAAAATGAAGTAAATAGAGTGCACAAATAAAGGAAAATACAAGAAATCCATAAAATGATACCCTAGGTTATAGTTCTTCTTGAGAAATGGAAATTTCACCATAAAACAAGGAAAATGCGGAAGAAGGAACTTACTAGTGACTTCGTACGGAGCTAGAATTGCAAGGAAATAGCCGGGAGAGTGGTAGCACGAAGTGGAGCGGAAGACTAGTGAAGGACCACTTGAAAATCAGAAATTTGAAATGAAGAATAAAGCTCTCGGCCATTGTTTAAATAACAAAAAAAAGGCCACTGGCAGGCCGATCATGGCTCCTAACCCGCCGGTTGGACCTACCTGTGGAGCTAAAATTTTCCTGCTGATATTTGTGTTGACATAGTGGAACCTATAGGAGTTGCCCTTGGATTTGTGACAATGAACTTGTAAATTTGAAATACCTAAGGAATGAGTATAAAGGCTGGGAATTGAGGAATAAATTGAGAATTTTCAGGATGTTAGTAGATCAAGTGTGGCATGTATGTATAAAAAAAGAAGAAGAAACATCTATGCTTGGTAGATGGAAATTAACTACCTTAATGATTTGAGGATGGATTTATACATGTGGGAGTGTGGTACGACCTTAACGAGAATTTAATTTAAAATTTGTGGAATAAGAGTAAACTAGGTTATGATATGTGGAGAATCGGGATATTTTCAAATTTTCCTATGTAGACCCAAAATAAAACAAGTGGATGATATGAGATTTACCCAACAATATGGGTTAAGAAGGAAGAAATGTATGGAATATTGGGAATTTCTAGAGTTTACGACTGGCAGCCTGAAACTTGCACTGTCAAGAAATTGTTGAAGCTACCATGGATCTAATAACTTGAAATTTAAAAAAAAGAAGAAGATAAGTAGTAGTGTTGGTGGATTACTAGACGGTATAAGTATACCTAGAGTCTGGTATGAAGGTAAGCAATATAAATAAGGATGTGGATGTGAATGGTCTAAAAGAAGACCAGAATAGATTAAATTGGGATGTGTATATGATACACTAACTTTGTGTATAAAGTATACTGAATGAAGTGGAGACCCCTATAAATAGAAATCCCGAGTCTGACATATGCACCAAAGAAAAAACTGAAATCAGGAAATCAACCAAGTCGAAAAGAGAGTGGTATCCTCAGGAATTCTGTAATCCACACGGAGATTAGGAGTATGTATGGTGGTGTATATATATATATATATATATATGCACTTTGGAAACGAATAAAACACCTATTGGAAATGAAGAAGATACTGCATAAGCCAGATAGATGTAACAAAATAAAGTTGGGAAGATGGAGTGATATATTTATTTTCCCTGATTTCTAAAACATTAAGGAAAAAGAAACTGGTAGGGACCAATATAACCAGAAGATCTGTTATTGTGCTTATTAGAATTTATTTCTGCTAACCAAACAAGTAGCCATGTTAATCGTAGCACATGTAAAGTTTAAAATGTGTAACTTAGAGACTAAGAGTGGTATTAAAGTGAATATGATGAATCCTCGATGATGAACAACTTTACAAATTTCGAGGACGGAATTTTTATAAGAAGGGGGAATTGTAACACCCTAAATCTAGAAGCAGCTGAATTTCTAGTGTTAGGATCTAGTTGACACGGAGGCTAATGCTATGCCATAAGGAGAAACTGTTGGCAGATTCATCGGCCAAGTAGGGAGATGAAACGGCCAGAAAGATATGAAACAAGTCCCACACCTAGTGGAATTAGAAGCTCAAGGGTTTAGGCTGTTGGTGGACCAAAAATAGGATCATCGGTAGGTTACCCAATTGACAACCGGCCAGCCGGTTGGATCTGTCGGAGGCTTGAAAACAAGCAAAAATTGGGATCTTTTGCTATGGGGCCCATGCCCCTACACCTCAGCTCACCATGTTTACCCCTATATTTAAGGGCCATTACGCTGATTATATATTACCTCTCAGATAAGCAAGAGGTGGGACCCACATAGAGATATTGAGGAATAACCTCATTGGGTTATTTTAAAGACTTAACCAAACAAGCCCTTAGGCTGTTGGCTATATATGGAAACCCCTTCCCTTTTCTCTTATTCTGTCCCACAGAATTCATGGGCAAAAAGAAAAGAGGTAAGGAGAAGGAAGAAGAAGAAAGGAGGAGGGAAGAGCTGCAGCTATGCTGCTATGCTATTGCCATACCATAAAGCTACTGTTGCCTTCCTAAGATGTTCCCAGAAGGAACCAGATGGCTACCAGTGTGGCTACCACAGTTGGGAAGGTGCCTGAGAGCTGAACAACTGCACCAAGAGTACTGTTGCTACACCTGCAAGTCCCAGGAACTGGGAAAGAGGTAAGATTGCTCAACCAAACCTGTAAATTGGTAAGGGTAGAATTCGGCCAGTAGCATAGAGTTAGTGTAGAGTTAAATTGGAAGAGGGGGATTAGCAGTGGGGATCCAATTCAGCTCCCTATAGCTGAAACCTTAATTTTAGGACTCGAATTGGGACTCGATTAGTTGTACAACTGTCCCAATAACCCTATAGAACAAGGGGCTTTTGCCAATAGGGTAAAATTGGTTGTAATTGGAAGTGGGATAAAACTAGACATATTCTAAATTTTGTCCGGGAATGGGTAGAAAATATAGTTGGATCACCTGGGCAGAAAAATTGGGCAAATTGGGGCCTAATTGACCTGAATTGACCCTGTGCCCAGTGAATGAACTCAAATTGTAGCTGGAAAAAAGTTTCATTAATTTTAATAAATCCAATTAAAGGTGAATGAGTGATGAATTAAGTGGGATGGACCTCTGTCTACTCAATTGGACAGAATACCAATTAGTTCCTAGAAATCCTACTGGAAACAAATGAACTCAATTAGGGTTCGAGGGAATTGGGATGCAAACGGAATTGACACCTCACCTATGTTAAGTATCACATAAGGAATCTGTGGAGTGAAAATTGGATCCCGGAACCCAGGAATCGGTCCCCGCAGATTCTGATCACAGATGGGCCAGAATTCTATTTCTGCAGACCATTTTCGACAGGTGGCTGCGGCCAGCCAGTGGACACAGTCCATACTACCGGTGGGGGTCCAAAAGTACTGTTGGTTGTCCCCTGATGCTGCTGTGTGACTTCAACTACCTTGGGCATGTGTAATGGACATGTGCCAGACTTAATTTGCACAGGAAGGAAGATATTTTAGGAAGGCAAGAATGAAGAGAGAGAATGTCTGTATGGGCCCTAGTTGTGTGAGAAACCCTGCTCAGTCAATCAGAGGGCTGTAGAAATTACAGACTACCTCAGTTTGGTAGCGGCAGACAAAAATGTAGTATCTTGATCTTGTTAGGCAGAGGACTTGTTGCTATGTGGGTCAGGTCAGCGACCTACATATGAGTCAGGAAACCAAGTTGGCTAATTAGGTCAGTTGGTTGGAAGAGATATTGATCTGAATCTGTGCCTATGCTCAATAGTTAGTTTGAATTTGAGTGAGGGAATTCAACGGGATCTTCGAAATAGAGCTATCCTTGGACAGTTAGTAATGAAACTAAATTGGAATATTAAATAGATAAAATTAGGAACCTAAGATACACGGTGATGATACGTATTGATGGGAATCCAACGAAAGGACATTAGATTCGGGTATCAAGGTGAGTCAGTATTTGATTTATTTTATGAAGTTTTTTTATACATTTTATTTTTGTGTGCCTATGTGTAGTGCTGTGAAACTCTGTTTAGGTTGTATTTTATATAAATTATATATAGTGCACATGTGGCATGGTCTTACCAAGATTGATGTAACCGTGGTTTTGTGGATGTATAGTAATATAGTTAAATGGTAATGATTGTAACATTGATGGTCTGAGGCACGGTGTAACCGATGGAAGATTCCGATACCGTGGGCTCAGAGGTCAGTTTTTTAATTATAGTCATAGTTAGATGATTGGATGCTATGGGTTTCTATGGATGCATGTAGATTACATATGGTTTATATCACATATTAGTGCTATAACCCTTGCAAATAAGGGGAAAGGTATTGACTAATTCCACTCAGTGATAAGTCATGGAGGACAACTACGCCCGGATAAGACGTACTGTATCATTAGAGGGCACAACATTGTATGATATACTGTACACATAACTGTCGGACAACATTGGAGACCGATCATGGTGTGGGATTCTGGGAACATGGATATCAAGGTTACTGTTTACTGGTTGGCTGGGGAACCGATGTTCTTTCTGAAACTCATTGACTCCTGTTTGCAACTAACTTGTATCCTTGGAGCCCAACGTACTGGGAAAAGGGATACCACCTACATTGCTTATAACACTTATACCCTTCATTGAGACGAATAATTAGAATGAAGAGGTTCTTCTTACGATGGCCAAGGCAGTTGGGTGACCTATTGCTATTGATCGAAGGACAAAGGACTCATATTATGGCCATTTTGCGCGTCTGCGTTGATGTAGATGATTCACAGCCTCGGGTGGAGGAAATTTATGTTGAACGAGAGCAAATATCCTCTCCTAATCTATTTATTTTCAAGCAAGTGGTGGAATTTGAATCCCCACCATCACGATGTGCTTTATGTCATCTTTTTGGTCATAGTCCTGAGGGGTGCCCGTTCAAGAGAAACGAGAGCAGTATGCATGAAGACGTTCCGAGTGTAGCCCATGCTGATCAGAGACCACTGCGCATGAGACGGGAGTGGCGTCCTCGTCAGGCTCAGCCGGAATGGTTCATCCACCTATGGAGTCACCGCCGCAGGAGGCCGTGCAATCTGCTGAGGCTGAGGTACAGCCAACGATGGGAGTTCCTAATTCCCAGGAGAATTACGCCAATTTAGGGAACTTCTTAGTGCGTGATTCTCCCCAGTGGCAGTTTCCTACTGGGAATGGGATTTCTACCATTCCGGCTGTCGTCTCTAAGGGGGTTTCTTTTTTTTCAAATCCTATGTTTCCTATTTTGAGGGAACCCAACAATAATGGGCTTGAGAATGTGGATACCGGTTCTGACCCATGCTCACATGGATCAGGCACTGATGGATTAAGCATAGATGGGGACTGCTTTGAAAAAGGACAGCTGGAAGTTATACTTCAGGCTCATGAAAAATCAGACGCTACCTTACTTCCTGAAGCTTCCTATGCTGCCATTGAAGTTGAGGATCATGGTAGAACATCCATTGTTCACCATGATCTCTCTATGCATTCTCCCTATGCTGCTGAAGACTCGTTCACCACCGTTCCTCGAAGAAAGGGTAAGGCCAAGCCGGGGATGTGTTTACCTGCTGCTTATGGACAGCAACGCAGACATGGAGGTAGAGAGCAGAACTCCACTTTAGTTATTGCTGAGGGTGTCAATCGTCGCACCACTAGGCTGTCCAATAAAACTGTTCCTCAATGAAGTGCATCTTCTGGAATATTAGAGGAATGGGCAATGGTCGCGCACGCGTGGCATTGCGGTTATTGATTAAGGAGCATAACCCAATTTTTCTTTGTATTGCCGAGCCTAAAATTGATCTTATTAAGTGCCCAAGAAGTTTCTTTCACACCCTGGGTTACTGTTCAGACTTTATTCACAATGTTAGAGACTCTGCATCTTCAAACATTTGGTTCTTATGGAAGGAGGGGATCAAGTAGCCTGTGGTAGTTCTCAGCTCTGACCAGCATATTTCAATGTATATGGAGGTCAATAGTATTAAATTCTTTATGTCTATGATTCATGCCAATTGTTTTAGAGCAATTAGAAGGCAGCTTTGGTGCGATCTCTGTGGTTTAGTTGGATCGGCAATCCCTTGGCTTGTCATGTGGGATTTTAACTGTTATTTTTTCTCCCATGAAAAGAGAGGCCCGGGTAAATTTAACACTGGTTTTGCTGAGGATTTTTCCTCTTTTATGGATGCTGCCTCTCTATTTAGCATCCCTTCCACTGGCATGAAATTTTCTTGGACAAATAATAGAAGATTGGGTAGTGTTAGTGCTGTTCTTGATCGCAGCCTATGCAACCAAGAATGGTTTGATGCTTTACCAGGAACTTCTCAGCAGATTCTTCCCCGCAGCTATTCGGATCATTCGCCAATTGTCCTGAACCGTTTTGAGGTTCCCTGCCCTCCAAATGCTCCCTTCCATATGCAACGGTTTTGGTCAGAGCACAGGGATCTCAAGGACACTGTCAGGTCCTCCTAGACAGTTCCAATTCATGGCACTTCTATGTATGTGGTTCTTCAAAAGTTGAAGCGCCTGAAAGGCCCTATTCGGGAGTGGGCCGGATTAGTATTTCCTAAGATTGACGTGGAGGTTGGTAGCAGGTCTGCAGCTCTTCTATCCATTCAACAATCAATAGAGGCCAATGGTATGGATGATGATCTTTTCTCTCAGAAATTGCAGGCTAAAGAAGAACTAAATAAGGTGGTTTTGCTCCATGAAAAATTATGGCGTGAAAAATTTAGGATCAAGTGGCTTAGAGAAGGTGATCGCTGCTCCAAGTTCTTTCACTTTTCTACGAAGATTCGAAAAAATAGAAATATGATCAGAGAGATTCAGGATGGTAATGGTGATATTCTGACTGAAGTGGATGCTATTGGCTAGCATTTGGCTTCCCATTTTGAAGATTTTGGCAAAAAGGGGGTTTCTACTTGTCATGATTCTCTTTTATCCGTCATTCCAGAAATTCTCACCGAAAGGGATAATGATTGGCTCACTGCCATTCCTTCAGATGAGGAAATAAAGGGGCTGTTTGGGACCTCGATCCGTCAAGTGCGCCTGGTCCCGATGGATTTCTTGGAGTTTTTTACACCACATACTGGGATATAGTAGGTAAGGACATCTGTCATACTATTAAAAATTTTTTCACTGAGGGGATTATTATGAAAGGAGCAAATACTAACTTTTTTACTTTGATCCCTAAAGTGGATAATGCATGTAAAGTGGGGCAATATTGCCCTATTTGCCTTGGGAATTTTTTTCTAACAATCATTCCTAAGATTATGAGATCCAGGCTAAGCTCTTTCCTTCCCCATTTGATATCTGAAGAACAAGGAGCCTTCCACAAGGGTAAAGTGATTTTTTCTAATATTGGAGTTGCTTCTGAGCTTGCAAATATGTTCTCGAAAAAGTGCTATGGTGGCAGCTTAGGGCTAAAGCTTGACATTCAAATGGCTTTTGACACCTTGGAGTGGAGTTTCCTCTTTGCTGTTATGGAAAAGTTTGGGTTCAACCAAACTTGGATAAAATGGGTTGAGAAACTTTTTTCTTAAACAAGAATTTCTGTTCTGGTTAATGGCGGCCCTATGGGGTTCTTTGGAGTTGAGAGAGGCCTTCGTCAAGGGGATCCTCTACCTCCCATGCTTTATATCCTTGCTGAAGAAGTCCTCTGTCGTGGACTTAGAGATCTTAGGGACAAAGGGCGTATAAAGTCTATTCCAGGTCCAAGGAATGTTTACACCCCATCCCATCTCCTTTATGCTGACAATTTGTTGATATTTATGAGTGCAGATTTGAGAGGAGTCAGATGTATTAAAAATTTCTTGGAGATGTATCAAGCTTTTTCGGGGCAGTTCATCAATCTGGAAAAAAGAAAAGTTTTCCTGAGCTCCATTCCAGCTGGTCGCAAACACAGGATCAAAGAAATTCTTAACATTCCTAGCTGCGACTTCCCTACAGGTTATTTGGGCATGGATATTTTTAAAGATAGAGTTAAGAAGGAAAGGATTCTGCCTCTCATTGATAAGTTTAAAGCTAGGCTCGTTGGGTGGAAAGGAAGGCTCCTTTCTTTGGCAAGGAGAGTAGAGCTGGTGAAGACTGTGATGAGCAGCATTCCTTTACACAACTTCTCTATTTATCTCTGGCCTACTTCATCTATTGCTCAGATGGAACAATGGATCAGGAATTTTATTTGGAGTGGGGATGTGGAAAGTTCTAGGTCAATTACAGTAAAGTGGGACAAGGTATGCAAGCCAAAAAATGAAGGGGGTTTGGGTATACGTCATTTGGGAGAGATCAATCTGGCCTTGATTGCAAAGCTTTGCTAGTTTATTCGCACTGACTCCTCTGAATTTGCTTCATTCCTTAGAGGTCAATTTATGACAAGCAAGGGTAGCCTCAAGAGGTATGCCTTCTCCTCTTCTATTATTTTTCGTCTTAGAAGGGTTTGGGAGTTTGTTTGTGATGCTGAGCGATGTATTGGTGGGGAAGATTCCAACATTAAGTTCTGGTATGATTGTTGGGTTGGTGCACCTCCTCTGGTTGATGAGATTAATTCAACTGATCCATCTATTTGCAGTCCTTCGTCCCTTGTTTCTGATTATATTCAGGATGGTAATTGGAACTTGCCTTTGCTCCATTCTATGTTGCCTACAAATTTCAGTAATTGTGTTGCAAGGATTCCTATTCCATCTGTGGATGTGCCTGATAGCCGAATCTGGTCCTTGACGAAGTCAGGGAAATTCTCTGTTTCTTTGGCATGGGAAAAATTAAAAACAGGTATCCTATTAATGGCTGGTGGCGTGTGATTTGGCTAAAAATTTTCCATCCAAGATTTTCAATTTTTGGACGGCATCTGGTGTATGGATGTCTCCCAACTGAGGATTTGATTTCCAGAAAATCTGTTCCTCTTGTCTCCAAATGTAGTCTTTGTGGCAAATGCGAGGAAAGTTTCAGTCATTTATTTTTGGATTGCGATTTCTCTGTGACTATCTGGAACACCTTGCTGAATTTTTTTTTATCAATGATGGAGTGGGTTCCCTTCTATTGAAAGTCTTTTCTCTTGTGGAAGAGAAAATCAGCGGCTGTGCATTGCAAAAATTTGTGGTCTTCTCCAATTATGTTTGTTCCTTTTCATATATGGGCAGAGAGAAATCGAAGAAGATTTGATGAGATTGCCATGACAATAAATCAGATTCACCAAGTCATTTTGAAAGATCTCAGTGATTTTTCATCTGTTAATCCGGTGCAAGTTAACTCGGTTGTTGATCTTCTGTTAACCAAAAAGCTCAACATCTCAACCTCTATGTCTCGTGCTAGACATATCCAGGAATTGTTTTGGGTGGCCCCATCTAATGGATTTCTCAAGCTCAACATTGATGGATGTTCTCTTGGAAATCCAGGCCAATCAGGAGCTGGCGGTATTATCAGGGATGGTAATGGATCAAATATTATTTGCTTTGCTATATACGATGGTGTTGGTTCCAATTTCATGGTAGAATTTGCTGCCTTTTTCCATGGTTTGGAATGTGCATTTGGGAGAGGCTACAATAAACTTTGGATTGAGTGTGATTCCCAATCAGTAGTGAGCTGTATTAAAAACCATAAAATTCCCTGGTGCTTTCAGCAGCAATAGAGATACTTTTGGCACTATCTGGATAACTCTGACTGGGTAATATCCCACTGCTTCAGAGAGACAAATTCAGTCGCTGATAAGTTGGCCAAGCATGCTGCTACAAGTCGCTTCTCACACATCTGGGACTCTGCTCCAAGCTTTATCCTTTCTGATTTTCAATGGGATAGTCAAAATAGGCCTCGATTCAGATTCTTGTAATTTTCTTTTGCCTTCATTTGTGCTTTGTTTTTTTTCTCTGCTGATGGCAATGCCGAAGGTGGAGTAAGATTTCAAAGAGTTATTCTTGTACCTTTCACTTCAATAATAATACAATTTTGCTGACCATTAGCAAAAAAATGAGACCTAGGAATTAGAATGGATATAATATAAATAAATGCATCATGTGGTTATGCATATGTGGCTTCACAGTATGGTTGCTATTGTGAGCATGTGTTTAGCATCATGTTTGGACATGTGTGCTTGCTTGCTCACCCCTCATGAATTTATGTTTTTAGATAGTGGAACCGGAGCTAAAGTAGACAGATGATCAACAACGGTTGTGGGGCCGTGTCTCCAAGTGTAACGCCCCACCTTCCGTAAAGGAGATATGGAGGTTAATAATCCAAGGATTATGTCTCCAGGGTTGAACCGTGAATCAATTGAGTGATAAATAAAAAGAATAAAATTTTAAATATATATTAAACACAATATCAGAATAATAACAATAGAAGTTTTTAAATTAATATTTAAAAGTCATAAAGGTCTCCAATTAGTCAAAATTTAATAATATCATCCACAACCAATTAAATCCTTTATAAAAAATTATTACATCCATAATTTAAATCTTTAAGACTAATAAAATGATCCATAATCAACTGAAATAATAAATGTTCTGTACGTCCCCTTTAATCTCTCGGTTTTCGCCACTAATCAACATGTCAGAGTGCTCTCCATATGGGTAATGATTTAGTTAAGTTTCTAGGGAGGAACATAGTAAGTAAAACAACATACAATATCCATAAGTTTAAAAACATCAGCATAGAGCAATAACACATGCAATAATATTTTAAAATCAAATATGCAACATTTATGCCAGTTTACAAGGTCAATTATTCTCAATCATGTTCATTTAATTAATTCATTTACTTTGTTTGCTAGGTGCCCCACTTGCTCTATGGCTTGTATATAAGGGTGAAACAAGGCCGGGTTGGGCCGAGTTTTTTAAAAACGTAACCCTAGGTCCCAAAATTCAACCCAACCCTAACCCAACCCTATCGGGTTCATGCTCAGGCCCAACCCTACCGGGCTCAAGGTTGGGCCAGGTTGGGTCGAGTTGACCCTAGCTAGTCTTTTTAGTGGAATCACATTCCGATAAGTATGATTCAATTCCGATTTCAATTCCTAAGATGAATTGAAATTCGAATTTTTAATTAAAACCCTAAAATGAATTCTTCTATTAAACTATACTGAATGTGATATTTTATCATTCTTTCATGGAGATTTCATGTGCCCCTATTTTTCCATGTGACCCTTTTTTTAATCCCCTCCACCAAAAGTCAACATATTAATACATAATCCAATCATTCACTGTTGTTAGAATTTCATCTTGATCTACAATAATGCTTAATTTCCACTATGTGAGGACCAAAAAACTCAAGTACTGCAAGCCCCCATCTCTCCTCATTCCTTATTTCATGGCTGTAGAGATGGGTTTTTCCTTTGGCTTTGTGCTCTCTTTTGACTATGTTGTTCTCTATCATATTCTTGTTACACAACAAACTTAATGACAACAACAAGAAACTCCCTTGGCTAGGAGAGACACAAGCATTCTACAAAGCACAATAATAATCAGAGTTAGACTCAAGGCTCGTTAAGGTTGGGTTGGGTTTTCTATGCCTCAACCTAGGCCCAGCCCAACCCTACACAGGGTTGGGCCAGGTTGGCCCTCATAGTTAAGTTAGATAGGGTTCGGGCTCAGGGGGGTTAGGGCGGGTTCGGATCATCAGGGCTAAACTTACACCCCTTCTTATATATATATCATCCCACACGCTCTGTGTCTAATTCATATCTGGACACCCGAGTGATAATTAAAAATCAAGGTCCCTTAGATGCCCCACGTGCTCCGTGATTTATACATACATCATCCCACACGTTCTGTGGACAATGGGTATCTTGATATCCAAGTAGGTCAATAAACAAAAAAGGGGTGATTCCAAGGGTAGAAAATTTAACTTGCACCACACGCTCTGTTGGCTGAATCTATGGAATGTCCCTCATGTTCTATGACTAACACTTGAACCCAGGGTCTATACAACTTAGAACCCGTTTGGTATCGTTCCAAAAAACCGTTTCTATCATTTTTTCGTTCTATTGGAACAAAAAAAAAGCAAAAAACTATTTGGTAACATTATGATATGTTTAAGTTTTTTTGAAACAAAAATTGGAAAAAAATGATTTGGAGGATGAAATACGGAACGACAAATTGTCGTTCTGACCAACAAGTTTCGTTCCAAAGTTGAAAAAAGAGAACGATTTTGAACCCTCGTTCCCGATAAAATCAGAGCCGAGGGCACACAGAGCAGGAGAAGAAGCACGATTGAAGCACCCGTCTTTCACTTCTCACCCTTTCACCTTTGCGCACACAAAGCAAGAGAAGAAGCATGATTGAAGCTTGAATCCTTGACACAACAGGTATATCATCCCTTTCTTTCTTCTTCTTTATTCTTCATCTTCATTCTTCTTCTTCTTCTTTGCTCTTCTCTCTTTTGTACGAACCCTAAAAAAATTTTGGATTTTTTACAAACCAAGTTCTTGTATCGTTCTTCTCAAAGGAGAACTCTGCTGCTCATCTCTGCTCGTCGATCGCATCTGGAAATCTCAGATCTCATCTGTGAAGACTCATCTCTGCTCATTTTCGCTCAAACATGTATGCCTATTTCTATGAAATTGTGATGTAGAATGGTACTGTTATGGAGAAAAACTAAAATATTAGGCAATTGGAGACTTGGGTTTTATAAGGTTAGTGGTTATATGTGGAGTCCAAAGTAAATGTTGACACATTTAGCTCTCGATTTCTCCTCTTTCTACTTGTTTAGTTTCCACTTTTTCTAATATGGTAGATTCATTCATATCTACTGTTTCCCCTGCTCTTCTATATAACTGTATGCCTTATTTCTGAAGTTACATTTCTTAAAAATAAGAGCTTATCACTTAAGAGGCTCAATTCTCAACTTTGAAGCATATAGCACTGATGGATTCACATGCCAGGAAGAGAAATAAATTCGGTCTTCTAGGTGTCATTCTCCAATCTTCATTCTTCTCTACTGCTACCATATACTATACCAGTAGACTAGCATTTAGTACTGCTTCCCTAGCAATCTATGTATTCAGAATTTGAGATCGAAGAAGCAATGGGTGGTTGGATTGGTTTTGATGGACCTTCACACTCTCCTGAATCTTGACCATTCCAAAGCTCCCCCAACCTTCACAAACTTAGCTTTTTTTCGAATCAAAAACAAAAAACTCATAAGACTATCTTTCCACCATACCACTCCATTTGGGGGAAAAGGTGCAGAAAAAAAAAAGAGGGGAGGGGGGAACAGAGTTCAGCACAGCTTCAGCTTAGAATATCATAAAGACTCGGTGAAGAAGTGACATAGGCAGGCCTTGTTTGATTATGGTTCTTCAGTTTGCTTCAATGAGGAATTCATGGTTCATTCTACTTATTACTTCTCATTGTCTCATGGTATCTGTTAATGGTATTTGTTGATGTAATATTCATTACATGGTTGTTAGTTAATGGATAACTGAATGTAGCTTCTCTGGACTTATATATGGAGGGTATAAAAGTCCGATTATAAAGTCTTGGTTACAAACAGAGGCATACTAGAATTAGTACAAGAAATTGTTATTCTGCATGCATATAATAAGTTTTATTTACAAATGTTTGTATCATATTCAGAAGATGAGCTTTGTTATTTCTTTTTTTAGTGTTCAGTCTTTTTTAACCTAGTATGCTAACTTTTTACGCTAACTTATAATATCTAGCTATTATGTCTAGAAGTAGTATCCCTGCCGTTAAGTGGTTAGAACTTGAGACCACTGTTTTCATTGAGGTAATAAGAAAAACTGTAAAACATGGTCACAAATCCGGTAATTCATTTAACAAAACTGGATGGGAGGACATTACAAAGCAATTTCAAAAGGCTTTAAATCATACAGTTGGGAGAGAACAATTACACACCAAGATGAACAAGTTGAAACACGAGTAACAACAATTCAAGAGACTATTTGACACAATTGGATTTGGGGGGAACTCAATGACAAAATCAGTCATAGCTGATGATGAGTCCGTATGGGATAGGGTAATACAAGCACAATAGATCTCACTAGCTAGTTGAATTATTTCAAAATTAGATTGCAATGAGAAGTACATCTGAGTGATACAATGATTGCTTATGCAGGAAAATCTAGGTTGGTTGAAATATAAGAAGTGTGGACTAAACAACTGGCCAGATTTGAGCATGAAATTTGTGGATGCCTATGCTAGAGAAAACTTAGGGATTGACAATGCTTATGATTTGGATGACATCGAAGCTGATAATACTATTGATATTGAGCAAGTCTTTGAATCTCATAGTACCCCGGTGCATTTAGGCATGACTGACCCCTTCTATGAGGGTACTCCTACTCTAACTCAGACCACCACAAAGCGAAATCTTGATAGGACACCCATCGGAAGAAGAAAAAAGAGCGCCAATAAGGGAGATAGCCACGTCAAGGACTTGTATCGGAAGCATTTATCCATTAAAATTGAGAAAGTATCTAGTACTTCCGTTACATCTCCTGTTCGTGGTGGGAAAAGTACATCTCATCCTCGAGATTTCAGTGTGAGTGCATGTGAAGCGGCATTATCCTCCATACCGGATATGTCAAAGGAGACATACTTAAATGCCACCAGTCGTATGTGTGCTGATCCTAGTTGGAGGGAGTTGTTTGTCTGTGCAGAGCCTATTAAGAGGACTTGGCTTTTAGATACCTTGGAGTAGTTTAGGGGCAATCTGTCCTTTGTCTGATTCTACTGTTGAGACTAATTATGATGGTTATGTTTGAATACTACTTTTGATAATTTTGGATTCAGGACAATACTTTCGATGATGGCTACTTGTGTTTTATTTCTTTTGTTTTTTTTTTATTGATGTGTGTAATGTTGAACATGTGTTTTGGGTTGAGACGATGTGTCAGATTGTTATGTTTTATAGTTATTTGTTTGAAATTGATAAGTAGTTGTAAATTTATTGCAGTTATGTCAAATGCATTATGTGAAACTTCTAGTGATGAAGAAGATATGATCCTTCACATGGGAATGGAATTACTGAGTGAGACTGTATATATTCTGGAACCATGTAGGGATAATATATTTTCAGGTGCTGTCATGATGCATGAGGTATTGAATGGGCATACTAACAGATGCTTTGAAGAGTTTATGATGGAACGTCATGTCTTCCTCAACCTATATAATTATATTAGACATAGGGGGTGATTGAAAGACACGACCAACATCCGAGTGGATGAACAACTTGGAATGTTCCTATGGATTGTTGGGAAGGGTTCAAGTAATAGGGACACCCAAAATCATTTCAACCACTCAGGAAAAACAGTTAGTCGAACATTCAATGTTATCTTGATTACAATACAATGCCTGGCTAAGGAGAAAATCAGACCGCCAAATTTCAGTATGATACCGACAGAGATTGCACAAAACCCGAAATACTACACTTTTTTCAAGGTAAATATGTTAATATGATACTGTTTGTAATTAAATATATGAATATTTATATTCTCATATGCAGTGACCATTTAATTATTACTATATGTCATAGCACTGTATTGGCGCCATAGATGGTACTCACATCCATGGATAGTTTCAAGAGATGATCAAACTCGATATAAGAATCGAAAGGGGATCACAACTCAAAATGTGATGTGTGCATATTCATTTAACATGCGATTTATATACGAGTATGTGGGATGGGAAGGTAGTGAAAATGATTGTCGAGTACTTGAACAGGCAATAAGTGATCCTCGATTGAGTTTTTCACATCCACCTCCAGGTATTAACTTTATTCTAGTATATTAGATTAAAATTTGAGTGTATGCGTAATAACATATATTATTTTTCATCTGTAGGAAAATATTATGTTGTCGACTCTGGGTATGCTAGCCAATCTGGATTTTTGATACCATTTAGGGGTGAGAGATACTATCTACCGGACTACAAAGGGCGTAGAAGATCCCCAAGAATAGCAAAAGAGTTGATCAATTATAGGCATTCATCATTTCGGAATGTCATTGAACGTACATTTGGGGTATTGAAGAACAAATTTCAAATTTTAAGACTAATGCACCAGTTCCCAATGAAAGTTCAGGCATCAATCGTACTGGCATGTTGTGGGCTACACAACTATAATCGAGAAGAGCATATTGTTGATGCTGAATTCGTGGGGATGAGTGATGATTTAAAAGTCGCAGAAGATGACTTGAATTTGCCACATGAAGATTTCGTTGATCATTCTACAGTATAATCAAGTCAACGAAATAGGATAAAAGAGATGAATGCCACTAGGTTAAGAATTACAAATACAATGGCTAGACAACAAAGGATGCCAAAACTACTAGTTGAAAACTAAAATCGATAATTATTTTGACAAAATTGAAAACCTAAATTGATGTTTCTAGTGATGTAGTACTTGTTTTATGTTACATTTATGTATGTGGTACAAGTTGATATATTATTATGAATATCAAATATTTTGATGCTATATTAACTTCTTTGATATTTAAATTATTGTTACAGATGACTTCTTCTATGCCCCCACTCATAATAGCAAATTATGAAATTTACGGGAAGAGTTGTGCTAAGTATACAATCAAGTTGGGTAAAAATATTGTAAGAGAATTTTTCAAGTGTCAAGATTCATGTAATTTGTTCATGTGGGTGGACCAACTACATCTATGCAGATGTAGTAAAGGTCAATGCAAAGTACGAACTATGACGAAAGGTCTAAAAAATGGACAGTATTTTCTATGTTGTCCAAATTCAAATAAGATGAAAGACATCCTCCATGCATCCAAGTCTATAAGATGAAAGACATCCTCCATGTATTCAAGTCTTTAGATTTGGACAAAAAGTGAAAAGTTGGGGAATTATGTAATAATTAACTTGGACAAGGAATTATTAATTCTATACTTTATTCATCATTTTGAAACCATTTTTTTTTTTTTTTGGTATGTAATACTTTATTGTCCTAAAGGATTAGTAATCTCTAAACCTATTTTAATGTTATTTCTATAATTGGTGACTTAAAAAAAAGTTTTTAAAACAAGCAGTACCAAACTGCAGAACTGTCGGTTTTTTGTTCGGAAACTGTTCCAGAAATAGATTCACCAAACAACCTTAAATCGTTTAAAAACGGTGTTTCGATACAGAAACTGAAATTTCTGTTTTTGACACGAAACGGAGTTTCTGGAACAGAAATGATACAAAACGGAGCCTTACACCCTTCCATGGCCCCAAAATTGCAAGTGTCAAATGTCATAGGTCTTATTCATTATTTCCATAATTTAAATGCACATGAGATGAAGCGAATAACCAAGTGTGTACATTTTATCACATGCAATAACACATGATTTAAAGAACTAAGCAATTCATTTCTCATTCATATTTTAAAACATATACTTCAGTCCATGTACATACATTATGTATTAGAGTATTTAAAGAGCATTATACTAACATATAAAATAATAAAAATTACGAAATTAGCCTTTAAGCATTCAATAATACACATGATTATGTAAACAACCTCTAATTCATATACTCATAACGGAATGAATGAAGACAATAAAAAAATGCTAAATTAGCTTCTAAATTACTAGTTTATGATATGATAGATTTAATCTAGTAGAGAGATCTAATTTAACCCCTAAAACCATGAAATCATGGTAATGCCTATTTAATTGACAAGGAACAACAAATCAGCCCCTATTGTCATAGAGACAAAATATGATCAATTTAATTAAGTGAATATACCAAAACAGTCCCTACAAATTATAAATTAGAATAGGAAAAAATTTACTAATACAGTCCCTAATCATTAAAATCAAGGTAACATATATTTGATTCAAATAGAAATGCTAACAGCCATTAAAACCATTAATCGAAATAGTACCCAACATTGAACAGTTAGAAAGAAATAGATTGATTAACTTATAGTGTTAACAACCCCTAAAATCATCACTAAAACAGTCATATCATTTATCACTTTGAATGGAATGAAAATGATAAATTAGTAGTACTAATAGCCTCTTAAAATCATCATTAAAACCATACCTAACATGGATAAATTATAATGGAATGAAAATGACCGATTAATAGTACTAACAACCCCCAAAATCATCACTCAAACAATACTTAATATGGAATATTTATATAACATAGAATCCATCAAGAACAATACTCAACAACCCATTAGAATCGAATTTAAAATAGCATAATATCGATCAAGGGTGAGTACTAATCAGCCCCTAAAACTTAATATGTAATATATATATATATATATATATCCACAAGGTCTTAAAAGAAAAGATGGACATAGATATATACAACAAAAATATATTTTCATGCAAATATAAAAAGATTAAAGAGTAGGAAAACCACATGCAATATGGAAACTACAAGGATACAAAACCCTAAGAATTTATTTGAGGATTAGAAGGGTAAAAAAAAAAAAAAATGTAGAGAGAGTGTGATGGTTCTACTCGCTAGGTTGACGATGTAGCTAGATTCATTGCTTAGATAAGGGTATTCGAGCTCTTCCTAGGAGGGTAAACCGATGGTGGATACAACCTATGTTACTTCTTCTCCTTTTATTCTCTCTTCTTTTCCTATGGATGTAAACCATGAGGAAGGTTGCAGTTGGTATACCTTTTCTCCGTTTTTTTTCTTCCTCTCCTTCCTCTATTTTCTTCTCTCTTTTCAAATTAAAAAAAAGATTGATAATGATGGTTACCTAAATTTTAGGAAAAGAATACTAATCACCCTATAAGCTTTCCTAATTAGAGGTGTAAATCAAGATATAAGTAAGATTGATGACGGTTTGGGACTTTGGGTGATCAAATCTTTCTTTTTTTTTTGGTAACACGGGTGATCAAATCACCACCCTTAAAAATGTATCCTCAATCCGTCCTATGAGTCATGACGTTATCCCTTTTCCAATCACTCAACTACTTACCAAAAAAAAAAAAAAAATACCAATTTATCTCCAATTAAATAAAATAAGTAATCCTATTACTAATATAAGGGTAATATTTAAGGATAAGATCGCATGATTGATTGGCTTAATTATCAATTCAATCATCAATTTAGGTTGGCCCACCTCAAATACCATTGAAATTAGATTTTGGAAGATAATATCCCTCCCTTAGATCTATATAAATAACTATATATATATATAACCATATATTACATAATAATAATAATGATAATAATAATAATAATAATAATAATAATAATGATGATGATGATGATAATAATAATAATAATAATAATAATAATAATAATAATAATAATAATAATAATATACATGAACACTATAATGCAACACACAGTAACATATATACAAGAGATAAATAAGGGTAAATTTAAAAGAAATGCTAGTGGCATTACAACAAGATAGTGTGAAAAAGATTGTGCTTTCCTTCTTTATTTGAATTTGATATTTAATGATTTTAAGGTGTATTTAATTATATGTTCTGTGGGTTAAAAGTTCTTGGGCCTGTAATTTTATTGTTATAATTGTAAATTTGATCATCACAATTTATATTAATTTATGAATTTTTGTAAGCCTATTCTGATTTGTAGTAGATGATTCCGTGGATTTGTAAAGTAGTACACTACTTCTGTGATCTTGTTAGAGGAAGTCTCAGACAAAAAGACTGAAGCTGGGTAGCAGGGGCTAATTGCAATTGTATGTAAGATTACATTACACACCCCCAGCAAGGCTAGCAGGAAGATCTATATCCCTTTGTACCTTTCAAACCTTCTGGAAAGTTATATCTAGTCCCAATTAACATTATAAGGCTATGTTTGGTTGCCACGTGGAATGAAGTCACTTTCACTTTAAATTCTGATGGATTTAATTCAAGTTAACATGGTTTATGTTAAGCAAATAACCAAAATAAGGTGATGTAAAGTATTTGCTACTCGAAACCATTTTCATTATTCATATACGTGATAAGGTTCTCGGAGCCAGCAGACGAGCAGAGTACTCTATGCCTTCTTACATTTTGATGGTTTTAATCATTATTTAATTTTCTTAAAAAATAAAAAATAAAAAAAGATTAATAATCTATGTGAGGAGGTACAGTGTGGCTTAGTGTCAGTGAACCTTTTCCATTCATATTTTAATGATATAATGGCAGTGAATCCATTTGAGTAGAATTCCCAGGCAATAAGATTCAGGGCAAAACAAAATGAAATGGTTGTTTTCTTGATGGCTAGAATGATTTCATTGACTGGTCCAAAAATTCTACATAAATTTGTGTTTAGTATAAGAAGACTTTGGATAATCAAAACAGAAAATAATTTCACTCTTTTGTTTTATTTAGTTGGAAAAGAACTTTAAACCAATCAGGTACAGTAAATGACTTGGAGTCATTTGAGTGAAAAGTTGGGCACTCCGCCGTGCTGCCCAGACTTTTATCTCTCTTCCACCTTATGCAAAAGATGTCCATGCCCATGTGTGTCCAGTACTGTCGTTGGTTGGAGTCACTACCTCCAGGAAAGCTAGATGTGTGCCAAACCTCTGCCCCAATCCAAATTATGGAGTTACACCATTTTATAGACACCTTGAGGGGGCACCACATAATAGAGCAACAAATTCTTCAATGTTCCTGTCTGAACTTCCACCTTCATCTACTGCCTCTTTCGCAAGCTCTTTCCATTTGATAGCATTATTTCTAATCTCCTTTCCTTTCTCTGCTCCTTGCATAACTTCCCTTATACATGCTTCTATCTCTTCCTTTATTGCCACCCCCTTTTCATCCACCTTAGCTCTCAAACCCATTCCCCAAACATCCTCAATATATTTTGCATTCGTTGGTTGATCAGTCCATTGTGGCAATCCCACCATTGGTACACCTAAGCTCAATGATTCCAATGTTGAATTCCATCCGCAATGTGTCACAAAACAACCCACTGCTTTGTGAGACAATACCTCCAACTGAGGACACCAAGGGACCACCAATCCCTTCTCCAATGTCTCTTCTACAAAATTGGTTGGAAGCTTATTCTTCTCTGATTGCCTCACTACCCACAAGAAATGATTATTGCTATCCTTTAGGCACAATGCTAGTTCTTTCATTTGCTCAACTCCAAGTTCAGCTAGGCTTCCAAAGGATATATAGACAACAGATCCAGTTTCCTTCATGTTTAGCCAGTTCATGCAGGTGTCTGTGCAAGGATTAAAAAGATTGAAACCATAATCTTCATCGCCTTCAATTCTCTTGTCGAGGTAGATGGATGGCACGGTTGGTCCGATCGTCTTCAATGGCCATATCTTTGCCATTGAATTCACTATCTGTTGCAGAGCATACAACATTACATGATTAGTTTATATACAGAATTAAGAACACAACTCAACTCAATTCAATCCAACTAAAAGGGGTTCTTTCTGCTATCAACTCTATTTCAAATCCATACTTGTAAATTATAATTACTAGTACTAGTTCTAAGCTATGTATACTAGCACCATAGTTTTCAAAACAGGACAGGATCCCTTTCTGCTTGTATCTATTAACAGATAATGCTTACCTCCTGCTCCAGCTTGTCAAATGAGTTAAAAAGGACCAAATCTGCCTTGTCGATGTTGGAAAATTGGCTTAAAAGTAAGGTTAGTATAGTTGGGTACGATCCAAATATAGAAACAAAAGACGGCAGATCAGTGATTGGAACCGGTGGCAATCCAGGGATAGAAATTTCTGTGCCGGCCAGTGGTAGTTTGAGTAGACCCCGTTGCACATGGTAGTAAATGCTGCAAACAGTACAAGATTGGGTGAAGAAGGCAGCACCAACTAAGTTGAGCTCTTTGGCCACATCCAGAGCCCAGGAAAGAAAAGGGTCATACACAACACAGCTTATAGGATCACCTGAGCTTTCTTGTTTCTTGATGAGTTCTGTCAAGGTTTGTGAGCCCACCATCTTAAAGCGCTCAAAGTACTCCTCAGTGCTATTTTCTTTCTGCCAGCCGTCGTCATAGCCGTTGGAGAATGTCTCGACTTTTATGGGTCCAGTTGGGGCGTGCATAGTCATAGATTTGGCAAAATACTTGGTGATGGCCAGTGTAACTCTGAGCCCTTTGGAGAGCAATCTCTTGGAGAACTGGAGGAGTGGGTTAATGTGGCCTTGGGCTGGGAAGGATACAACTAAAACATGAGCATGAAGAACACTCTCTTCCTTCTCCATTCTTAAGAGTTTGTTCTTATGATTCAAGAGTCCTTTATGGGTTATTTATATGATCTAACTAGTGTGTGAACTGGGAAGAGCGTCACTGCTTGCGTTAGCAAAGGGGTTGCCTACTAGTTAATTAAGACAAATACATGGGTCTAGCCGTTGGATGCTGCCTTGGACGCCAAGGCATTGAAGATGATTTTTTTTCTCAGAAGCTGTGGTTTAATTGCCTTCCCAAACAAGGAAATAGTAAAACCAGAATGACCCATCCTAATCATACTCTGGAATTCAAACCATTTTCATTATTCATTATTCAAGTTACCATGGTTTATAATAAACAAATAACCAAAATAAGGTGATGATAAGGTTCTCTATGCCTTCTTACATCGATTGTTTTAATTATTATTTATTTTTCTTAAAAAGAAAAATAATAATCTATGTGAGGAGGTACAATGTGTCTTAGCGTCAGTGAATCTTTTCTCTTCATATTTTAATGATATAATGACAATGAGTCCATTTGAGTGGAACTTCCAGGTAATGAGATTCAGGGCAAAACAAAATGAATGGTTGCTTTCTTGATGGTTAGAATGATTTCATTGACTGTTCCAAAAATTCTACAAAAATTTGTGGTAGAGAGCGGCAGTGGGTAGTATAAGAAGACTTATAATAATCAAAACATAAAATAATTTCACTCTTTTGTTTTATTTATTTGGAAAAGAACTTTAAAGCAATAAGGTACAGTAAAATGACTTAAGAGTCATTAAAGTGAAAAGTCTAGGCAGGCGGCCATGTTGCCCAGACTTCTCTCTCTCTCTCTCTCTCTCTCTCTCTCTCTCTCTCTCTCTCTCTCTTCCACCTTATGGAAAAGACGCTCATGCCCATTCCCTTGTGTGTCCTGCACTGTCATTTGTTAGAGTCACCAACTCCAATAAAGCTAGCTCTGTGCCAAACCTCTGTCCTAATCCAAATTACTTAATTATATCATTTTATAGACACCTTGAGGGGGCGTGACAATAGTAGAGCAACAAATTCTTCAATATTCCTATCTGAACTTCCACCTTCATCTACTGCCTCTTTGGCAAGTTCTTTCCATTTGATAGCATTCTTTCTAATTCCCCTTCCTTTCTCTCCTTCTTGCATAACTTCCTTTATACATGCTTCTATCTCTTCTCTTACTGCAACCCCCTTTTCATCCACTTTAGCTCTCAATCCAATTCCCCATACATCCTCAATATATTTTGCATTCGTTGGCTGATCAGTCGATTGCGGCAATCCCACCATTGGCACACCTAAGCTCAACGATTCCAACGTTGAATTCAACCCGCAATGTGTCACAAAACATCCCACATAGCCTTGTGGGATAACACTTGCAACTGAGGACACCATGAGACCACCAATCCTTTCTCCAATGTCTCTTCCACAAAATTGCTCGGAAGCTTCTTCTCCTCTGATTTCCTCACTATCCACAAGAAATGATTATTGCTATCCTTTAGATATAATGCTAGTTCTTTCATTTGCTCATCTCCAACTTCAGTAAAGCTTCCAAAGGATGCATAGACAACAGAACCAGTTTCCCTCTTGTTTAGCCAGTTCATACAGTCGTTTGTACATGGATTGAAAAAGATTGAGATCGTAATCTTCATCGCCTTCGATTCTCTTGTCGAGGTAGATGGATGGCACAGTTGGTTCGATCGTCTTCAATGGCCATATCTTTGCCATTGAATTCACTACCTGTTGCAGAGCATGCAACATTACATGATTAGTTTAATCCAACTTTCATATCCTAATTAAAAAGGGTCAGCGATATGGAACTTCTTTCTCCAATCAACTGTATTTAAAAAAACCCGTACTAGTAAATTGTAATTACTATTTCTAAGCTATGTATACTAACACAATAGTTTTCAAAACTGGATTGGATCCCATTCTGTTTCTGTTTAGAGAAAAACAATGCTTACCTCCTGCTCCATCTTCTCAAATGAGTTAAAAAGGAGCAATTCTGCGGAAAATTGGCTTAAGAGTATGGTCAGTTCCACTGGGTGCGATCCATATGCAGAAACAAAAGATGGCAGATTGGTGATTTCAAGGGGTGGCAATCCAGGGATGGAATTAATTGTGCTGACGGCCACTGGTAGTGTAAGTAGACCCTGTTGCACATGATAGTAAATACTGCCAACAACACAAGATTGGGTGAAGAAGGTAGCACCAATTAAGTTGAGCTGTTTGGCCACATCCAGAGCCTAGGGGAGGAAAGATTCCTACACAACACAACTTATAGGATCACCTAAGCTTTTTTGTTTCTTGATGAGTTCTGTTAAGGCTTGTGTGCCCACCATCTTAGAGCGCACAGGGTACTCCTCAATGCTGTCTTCTGCCGGGGGAGCTTCGTCGAAGCCGTCGGATATCGTCTCGATTCTTATAGGTCCAGTTTGGGCTTGTATTGCCATAGACTTGAAAAAAAACCTGCTGATGGCCAATGTAACTCTGAGCCCTTTGGAGACCAGTCTCTTGGAGAATTGGAGAAGTGGGTTAATGTGGCCTTGGCCAGACAAGGTTACAGCTAAAACGTGAGCAAGATAAGCACTCTCTTCCTTCTCCATTCTTAATTAGAGTTTGTTCTTATGATTCAAGAGGTCTTGATGGGTTATTTATATGACTCAATTACTAGAGTGGGGAAGAGAGTCAATGCTTGCCTCAGTAAAGGGGTAGCTCACTAGCAAATTGAGATAAACACTTATGTTTCAAAACTTAGAATCTGATCAGAATTGGTCGAATCAGGAATCAGTCAATTCGGATTGGAAACTTAGAATTTGATCAGAATTGGTTGAATCAGTCAATTTGGATTAGAAACTTAGAATATGATCAGAATTGGTCGAATCAGAAATCAGTCAATTCGGATTATAAACTTAGAATCTGATCAGAATTGGTCGAATCAGTCAATTTGGATTAGAATCAACCATGAAGTCTTATGATTCAGGTTTCAAATTTTCTCCAGCTGCTAGGGGGCCATGTCTTGGGTGCATGCCCGGGTCTTACGCTAGGTTGGAGAGAATTTGAGTCTATTTATATGACCAAAATAGAGTAGGAAGAGTGACACTGCTTTCGTTAGCAAAGGGCCAACTCAGTAGCTAATTGGGACCATGGTTTTAAGTATCGGTATCTGATACGGCCAAATTGATTGCCCAGTAGGGTAAGGACACGCGTCGCGCACCTGGACACGTGTTACCCACCTGACAGAGGCTGTAAGGACTCTACCACGTTAACTGCGTGAAGAGAATATCCCCACGAAGGGGATAGGACGTATCTGAGTAGAACTCTAAAAGGAAAAGAGGTGGACTCGAGGACTCCTCCTCCAAGGAAAAGGGAAACCCTAAACCCTAAAAGCTATATAAGAGGCCCAAGAAGAAGGAAGGAGGTAAGCATCAATACCCACACCATTACTCCTGTAACAAAAACTGTGCGGCCGATCCCTAACTTAAGCGTCGGAGGACTAACCCCGGACAAAGCTCCGGGCCTCTACCGTTTGTGCTTGTGCAGGATCAGCTCATACGGATTTTGGGCAGCAACAGATTGGCGTCGTTTGTGGGAATGACAGTAATGGTGGGGAGAACCTACAACCGTAAGAAGACGAGAGCAGCATCGAACATGAACATGGGGGAGGAGGAACCTTCAGGAGGGCTCCCTCCCTCGACGAAAATTGGACAAGAAAGGGGCAACGATGATCGGGAAGGTTCTGTGAGGTACCATCGTTCGGTCAGATATTCGGTGTGCGGAGATAGTAATCCTTCGCCCCCTCCTGGAGAGCAGGAATATGTGATAAGGGAGCAGTTCGAAGCCCTCTAGGACAAATATGACCGAATGGCCGAGGCAATGAAGGAAGTCTCCAAAGCTGTCTCTCAGAAGACCGGCGGAGCGTCGCAAGGCCCCCACATCCAGTCTGAGAGAGCTCGAAACAAGGACCAGAGCAGTACAGGATCGATAAGGTCCGGTCATAACTTTCGAAACCGAGCAATGAGGGAAAGTCCCGCACCCAGGGGAAGGGCGCGGCGTGCCGCCAGAGACCCACATGGGGAACCATGCCAAGGAGACGAACAGAGGCAAGAGGACTCGGGGTTAAAGCAGATGATCCTGGACCTGAAAGATGACGTCAAGAAGGTGGCAAAAAATCAGACGGGAGCTCGTGAGCCAGACCTCACTAATAACACGACTCTAGCTAATGAGGTCATGAGGGACCCGTTCCGATCGGCTTTCGCCTGCCCAAGTATGACACTCATGATAGGTCTGGGGACCCCGTCGATCATCTAGAAGGCTTCAAGGTTGCCATGCAGTTCCATCGAGTCTCGAAAAACATTATGTGTCGCGCCTTGCCATTGACGTTCAGAGGAGTGGCAAGGCTATGGAACAACCGTCTACCGACAAAGTCGATCCACAGCTTCAGCGATCTAAGTTACTTCTTCGTGAAGGGATTCTCCAGTAGCCAACCCCTTCAGAAGACTACGTTGAACTTGACCAACGTCAAGCAACATGAAGGAGAATCACTGCAGAACTACATGAAGCGCTTTCAACAAGAGAAGATCACGATCAGAGGTCTAGACCCGAAAGAAGAGTTCACAGCCCTGCTGGGAGGCGTCAAGGATAAGGAGCTGAAAAGGTCTTTGGCGAAGCATACACCTAGGAACCTGGCCGAGCTAAGAGTTCGATGCGATAAGTACACCCAGATGGAAGAAACCCTTCAAGCCGATGAAGAAGTCGAAAGGAAGACGGGAAGGAAAAGGATCTCAAGGGGCGACGACAAACCCTCCGAAGAAGGCAAAAGACAGAAGTTTGAGTGCGGTCGGGCACCCAGTCCACCAAGGAAGTTTGAGAAATACGCACCCCTGAACTGGAGACGAACGGAGGTACTGATGCAGATAAAGGACTCCCCGGATGCCAGAGCCATGAAGTGGCCAGGGAAGATGGGACGGCACCCCGAGAGACGCAATATGAACAGGTATTGCCACCTCCACAAAGACCACGGCCACGACACCGAAGATTGTTGGTACCTCAAGGGGGAGATAGAAGGAATGATCCGAAGAGGATATCTAGGCCGATTTGTGGACCGCGAAAAGGAGGATGCCCAAGACGGTAATGACCGTAGGGATAACCGTCAGAGAGATGGCAGAGGCCGCTATGAAAGAAGGGGGCCTGCCCGCAGAGGCAATCAGGAACGACGAAGGGACCAAACACCCGAGGAAGCTAACCATCGCCTCCTAGATGAGAATAAGAGCCCAACTAGAGTAATAGCGACAATTTGTGGAGGCTTAGCCGCTGGAGAAAGTTCAGTCTCGGCCAGGGAAGCAAAAGCCTATGCGAGAAGCGTGCATGTGGCTGAATGGTCGAACAAGAAGGCGAGGATGGGGACGATTATTTCCTTCTCAGACGAAGATCTGGAAGGGGTGCACACCCCGCACGACGATGCCCTGGTAGTCACCATGACCATAGCGGATTGCAGAGTGAAGAGGATCCTAGTGGATAACGGAAGTTCAGCTGATATCCTGTTCCTAGAAGCTTTCCGAAAGATGGGCCTGGACGAAAGAAAGTTGAAGAAAGTCGAACACCCGTTGCAGGGATTCTCCGGTGCCCCAGTAAAAGTGGAAGGATAGATTGAGTTGCCATTAAGAGCTGCACCGGAGATCGCCAAGTAACAGTCATGATCAAATTCCTGGTAGTAGGCATTACCTCGGCATACAACGCCATACTAGGGAGGGTTGGTTTGAACCTACTAAAGGCCGTCGTCTCCACCCCCCATCTCAAGATGAAATTCCCAACCAAGAACGGGGTCGGGGAATGTCGAGGCGATTAGGAGGCATCCCCGAGGTGCTATGTCACTACCTTGTGGGGAAGAGAAAAGGTGAGCGCTCCCTATAGAAGATCTACGCGATGACGCCAGTTATCAACGGGGGAGCCGGCTGAGGATCTGGTATAGGTCAAGGCCGAAGAGGGGGATAGCGCTTGGCAATTCCAGATAGGGGCTACAATGCCAAGGCAACAGCGAGAAAAACTCGTCTCATTCCTCCGAAACAACTCTGACGTCTTCGCCTAGTCGGCTTCAGACATGCCTAGAATAGATCGAAAGGTAATAGAACATCATCTAAATGTTAACCCGATGAAGAAGCTGGTGCAACAGAAGAAGAGGACTTCCGCCCCCGAAAGGCAGCAGAAAATAGACGAAGAAGTAACGAAGATGCTGAAGGCCCAGTTCATCCGCGAGATCCAATACCCGGAGTGGATATCCACTGTGGTGATGGTCCCGAAGGCAAATGGAAAGTAGAGGATCTGCATCGACTTCACCGACTTGAACAAGGCCTGCCCGAAGGTTGCATACCCCCTGCCGAAGATAGACCTCCTCATTGATGCCACGGCAGGATACGAGGCGCTGAGCTTCATGGATGCATACTTAGGGTACAATCAGATCAAGATGTCAGAGGCTGATGTCCCAAAAACATCTTTCGTGACCGAGGGAGGACTATACTGCTATGAAGTCATGCCCTTCGGGCTAAAAAACGCAGGGGCCACCTATCAAAGGTTGGTGAATAAAATCTTCAAGGGGATGATTGGAAAAATCATGGAAGTGTACGTGGACGATATGCTCGTAAAAAGCTTAAAGGCGGAACGACACATTCAAGACTTAGAAGAGGCGTTCCAGGTGCTGAGGGGTACGGTATAAAGTTGAACCCAGCAAAGTGTGCATTCGGAGTAGCCTTGAAAAAGTTCCTCGGCTTCATTGTCTCGGAGAGGGGAATTGAAGCCAACCCGATGAAAATACAAGCCATTCGGAATATGAGGTCACCCCAGAATGTGAAACAAGTCCAGGAGCCAACAGGTCGGGTCGTCGCCCTAGGGCGATTCATGTCTCGGTCGGCAAACAGGTGCCTCCCCTTCTTCAAAGCACTGAAGGGGACCAAAAAGTTTGAATGGACGGAGGAGTGCGAAAAGTCCTTTGAACAACTGAAGGAGTACCTGGCCGCACCCCCACTGCTGACGAAGCCAAACACCGGGGATACCTTGCAGCTGTACCTTGCTGTATCAGCAGTGGTGGTAAGCGCAGTTTTGACGAAGGAAGAAGGAAGGCAACAACGGCCAATATACTACGTCAGCCAAACCTTACTAGATGTCGAAACAAGATACAGAAAGACGGAGAAAGTGGTGTATGCCCTGGTAACAGTGGCAAGAAAGCTGAGGCCCTATTTTCAATCGCATACGTTATGCGTACTCACAGACTAGCCCCTGAAGAAGATACTGAAGCGGCCGGATATGTCCGATCGCCTGGTAAATTGGGCCATAGAGTTGGGAGAATTCGATATCCAGTACAAACCGAGAACCGTAATTAAAGCACAGGCCCTCGCAAACTTCATCGTCGAGACGACGCTCCCTGATGATCCCCAGGAGTTTGCCGAGGACCGAGGAGAAAAGGCTTGGACATTGTACGTGGATGGTGCTTCCAACAATGCAGGAAGCGGCGCAGGAATCATATTGGTCAGCCCCGAGGGTTTCAAGATAGAATACGCCCTATGGTTCGACTTCGATGCCTCCAACAATAAAGCAGAATACGAAGCGTTAATAGCCGAAATTAATCTGGCACGGGCTTTGATGGTACAGGAGCTGGTGGTGTATAGTGACTCACAACTCATGGTACGACAGGTGAATGGAGACTACAAAGCCAAGGAACAAAGGATAGCTGGGTACTTGAAGACAGTGCGAGAAAGAATAACAACCTTCAAGGATTTTGAGATAAGGCAAGTGTCACGGGAAGAGAATGCTAGTGCTGACGCACTATCGTAATTGGCCATCTCCGACTTCACTGACCTCAGACGATCGGTGTATTTTGAAGTGCTACCACAGCCAAGTACCGAAAGACCCCAAGAGGTATTACCTATAGGCGAACACGGCCATAGTTGGATGGATGCCATAACCGAATACCTCAAGGAAGGAAAGCTCCCAGAGAATAGGGACGAGGCAAGGAAAGTACGAATGAGGTCAGCACGCTTCCTTCTGAAGGACGAGACACTGTACAAAATAGGGTTCACCGTGCCGTACCTCAAGTGTCTGGACCCCGCCGATGGCGAGTACGCACTTCGAGAGGTGCATGAAGGGATATGCGGCCAGCACCTGGGAGCCCGGGCCTTGGCACATAAAGTGCTAAGGCAGGGTCTGTACTGGCCGACAATGAGGAAGGACACGAAATCATTAGTTAAGAAGTGCGTCAAGTGCCAGATGTTCGCCCCCATTCCCAGGCTACACTCTACCGAGCTCTCATCTCTATCGAGCCCAATACCATTCGCCATGTGGGGAGTCGACATCCTGGGCTCATTCCCCCTGGCCACGAGACAGAGGAAATTTATCGTGGTGGCGGTAGACTACTTCACGAAATGGGCAGAAGCCGAAGCACTGGCGACGATAACCGAAAAGAACGTAAGGGACTTTTTTCAGAGGGTGGTAGTCTATCGATTTGGAATCCCTCGGGTTGTGGTAACGGATAATGGAACTCAGTTCGCCAACCCGACCTTCGGCTTGTTCTATGATGCCCTCGGCATTGACCACAGGAAAACCTCTGTCGGTTATCCACTGACTAACAGGCTGACAGAGGTAACCAACCGTACACTGCTTCAAGGAATAAAGAAGAGACTGGATGACGCCAAAGGACTATGGGCAGACGAGTTGCACCACATCCTCTGGGCTTACCGCACAATCGAGAGATCGGCCACCGGAGAAACACCCTTCATTTTAACTTACGGCACTGAAGCTATACTTCCAGTGGAGATAGGGGCCGTAACCCATCGGATTCAGTACTACAATGAAGAGGAAAACGATGGAGGGCTCCGAGCAAATTTAGACCTCTTGGCCGAAGTCAGGGACGCCTCGCAAGAAAGGATGGCCACTTACCAACAGAGGGTTGCGAGGCACTACAACACCAAAGTTCGAAAGAACGAGTTCAGAATGGGTGACCTTGTCCTCAAAAGGGCTGAAGTATTAGACCCGAGACATCAAAGGAAGCTAGCTCCAAATTGGGAAGGTCCGTATAGAGTCTCAAGGGTAATACGACCAGGGTCCTATCACCTGGAGACTACGGGGGGAGAAAGGGTACCCCAATCTTGAAACTCTGAGAACTTAAGAAAATTCTATCAGTAGTGAGGTAGCAAGCACACTTGCTTTTGTAATTTTTACAATTTTTACAATTTTTACTCCTATGCACTTTTAAGTTGTAATTCCTCATCCTAAACTCCGGAGGATCTTATTCATGAAAAATACGAAAGTTGGTTTACGACAATTGAGAGGAATTCTCCTGTCTGGTGACCTTAACTCTACCGAACGGATACAGCCGAAGGTCCTCACCTCAGTCGAGGGCTTAGGCAAAGGTCGAGCCGACCTGATCGAAGGTCCTCACCTCGGTCAGGGGCTCAGGCAAAGGTCGAGCCGACCTGACCGAAGGTCCACACCTCGGTTGGGGGCTCAGGAAAAGGCCGATCTGAGCTGACCGAAGGTCCTCACCTCGGTCGGGGGCTCAGGTAAAGGCCGAGCCGATCTGATTGAAGGTCCTCAGCTTGGTCGGGGGCTCAGGCAAAGGCCGAATGGACCTGATCGAAGGTCCACACCTCGATCGGCGCAGGCCAAGGCCGAGCCAAACTGATCGAAGGTCCTCACCTCGGTTGGGGGCTTGGGCAAGGGCCGAGCTGACCTGACCAAGGGTCCTCGTCTCGGTTCGGGGCTCAGGCCAATGGTCGAGGGGACCTGATCGAAGGTCCTCAATTTGGTAAGGAGTGATGACGGTCGAAGGATCTACCCTCGGATGGACCTTTGAATCAATACCAGAGTTTAAAAGACCCTTCGGCCGGAGCTGAGGGGGAACACAACACTTGGTGAAAACCACGGTTGTTCAAGATCCCTTAAAAGTCCATAGCCCTCGGAGTCGGGAAACCTCTCAGATAAGCTGAGGGAGCGGGACCGAGCTGTGCTAAAATAGACATGCAGATCCTTAGGCTGCCAACAATGGGTTTTGACCTTCTTGCACCTACCTACGGGCTAAAGATCACCTTACCTGAAAGAACATGAAAAAGTTGAAGTCAAAGCATACGAAGGAAAATACATTCATTAAAAAAAAAAAGACCTGAAGGCTGAGAGTACATAAAAAAGACCCGAAGGCCGAGAGTACATAAAAAAGACTCGAAGGCCGAGATTACATGAAGAAGCCCGAAGGCTCATATCAAAAACAAAGCTTAAAGGCTGAGCCAAGACCTAGGGTGGCTTCAGAGGGCTTCCATCGGATTCATGGCCTCATCCTCGACATGGTGGGTCTCCCGATCGGAGCCATCGTGACCGGGAGTCGGAGGGACCTCGCGTTGTGGCTGAACCTCACCTTCCTCACTGCAGCATCTACCATCGACATCGGCAACCTGGGCCGCCTCAATACCCTCCTCTTTGAAGATGAGCCTGTTGTCCTCGAAAGAGACCCCTGGGTAACGCTCGAGGACCCGGACCTCGGTAGCCCATTGTGAACCCAGGGGCGATGGCACGTTTAATCTCTTCCCGAAAGTCCTCGGAGGATCTATACTTCTTGGCCCCTCGGGCCTCGGCCTCCTGAACCCTTGCCTTCATCTGTGACTTCAGCTCCGCAAGCTTCAGATCGCATTCCTGGTGCGTGAGGAGGAGGTCCATTTCCAGGTGCTCCACCTTCTCGAGGAGGACCGAACGCTCATTCTCCAGGACTGCCTTCTCTCGTTCGGCGATCTCGAGGTCTCGGCCCATAGCTTCAGCCCGAACCGCCAGCTGACCCATTTGGTTTTGGGCCTACATGAGACACCGATGGTCAGAATGTTATGGTGAAAAATAAATAAAGGTTAGAGGACCGAAGCTTACCCTGGCCATATAGATGCAGACATTGGTTATCATCGCCGCCATCCCTTGTCGTTGAGGTTCGGCTGCATCTCAGGGAAGACTGCCCTTCATCACCAGCTCACGAGCAACACGCCCGACTGCCAATGTGTCGTCTTCCTTGACCGACCACTGAGGGATAAATCCAACTTCGGCCCTCACGTTCCCCACCCTCGGGCTTCTGAAGTCCGCGACGGGGGAGGAGTCTTGGGCAGGCATGTCATGGCCTGGAGCGACGAGGGCCTGGACTGCCTCGGCGCTTGGTCCCTCGCCCCTAGATCTTTTCTTCAGAGTCTCGGAGGAGGGCCCCTTCTTCTCTTTCCTCTTTGGCCTCTGTTTCTGCTAGGCATCCCGTGCCCTAGCCTCCCTTATTTGGGCTTGCCTCGTCACTGCGGCAGCCCTAGCCTCGGCCCTGGAGATTTGCACTACATGAAGAAACGAAGGGAGTCAGTACGAAACACCGACACCCGAGGGAAATAAACTTGGGCTGGCCTTACTCACCAGGGCTAAGCCCGAATCTGAACAGTATGGCGTCAGACTTAAGGCAGTCGGCCTCGACTGGAGGGCAGGTTTCTTGCCTCCTCGCCATCGCCAACGACTCAGTGTCTGCCCCGAAAAGGGCAGGGGCGGAGTTTACCTCCCTCAGGTCAGGGATATCCCAGACGGTGTCGAAGGGCACCCCCTCGGACGACCTCACAAAGAAGAACTTCTCCTTCCACCCGTGGATCGACGTTGGGTAACCACTTAGCAGTCCAAGGTCCTTCCGGGGGAAGAAGTAGTACTAGCCCGAAAGCCCCTTACAGGCCTGAAGGAAGAAGCAGTTGATGAAGAGAGGGAGGGAGAGAGACCTCTAGTGCCTTGAGAAAAGGACGACGAAGCTGAGCACCTGCCGCCATCCGTTCGACGTCAGCTGGGTCGGACAAATCCCGTAGTGCCGAAACACTCGGGCGAAGAAGGGATGGAGGGGAAGCCGAAGGCCGGCCTTAAATGCCTCCTTATACAAGCACAACTCTTCAGAGTTCCGATAGCTGGCTCGATCAGACGGTCTGGGCAATCGGAGCTCGAAAGCGTTTGAGATACCGAAGGAGGCCCTCCGCTCCTCCAGTTCCAGCTCATCCATGGTGGATACGATGTGGAGAGCCTCCACCTCTAAGGGTTCCTGGGTCTGGGCTCAGGAATCGAGCATCCTCTCCCTAAATCCTGCACTGTTTGAGCCACCCTCGGACCCAGACGGTGATGCCATAGACGATGAGTCACGGGCAGAGGGCAAATCGGTGTAGTCCGAGGACATTCCTCGGACCTCCCCTGGAGTCCGACGCCTATGGTTAGACTTTGTCCTCTCGGAGGACGATGGACTGTAGCCCGATGAACAAGACATGGAACTTACTTTCAGAGTATTGCTAAACTAAAGAAAAGCCGAGACCGAGGGTAAGCTCTCCAAAGGAAACACTGAGACCGAAGGAAGGCTCTTCGAGGGAAAAAGAAAAGTGCTCCACAAATGGGCCCCCACACTATATAGATGGAAGAAAAATGGTACGACTACCCGAGCATTAATGGCGCCGCCACGTCACCGAGTACGAACCCTCGAGGTTTGCGCCCGAACGGACCTGATCGAAGGTCCTTACCTCGGTTGGGAGTTCAGGCAAAAGTCGAACGGACCTGACCGAAGGTCCTTACCTCAGTTGGGAGTTCAGGCAATGGCCGAACGGACCTGACCGAAGGTCCTTACCTCAGTTGGGAGTTCAGGAAAAAGCCGAACGAACCTGACCGAAGGTCCTTACCTCGGTTGGGAGTTCAGGAAAAAGCCGAACGGACCTGACTGAAGGTCCTTACCTCGGTTGGGAGTTCAGGAAAAAGCCGAACGAACCTGACCGAAGGTCCTTACCTCGACTGGGAGTTCAGGCAAAAGCTGAACAGACCTGATCGAAGGTCCCTACCTTGGTTGGGAGTTCAGGCCAAGCCGAACGGACCTGACCGAAGGTCCTCACCTCGGTTGGGGGCTCAGGCCAAGGCCAAGCGGACCTGATCGAAGGTCCTTACCTCGGTTGGGAGTTCAGGAAAAAGCCGAACGGACCTGACCGAAGGTCCTTACCTCGGTTGGGAGTTCAGGTAAAAGCCAAACGGACCTGACCGAAGGTCCTCACCTCGGTTGGGAGTTCGACCAAGGTCGAACGGACCTGACCGAAGGTCCTCACCTCGGTTGGGAGTTCAGGCCAAGGCCGAACAGACCTGACCGAAGGTCCTTACCTCTGTTGGGAGTTCAGGCAAAAGCCGAACGGACCTGACCAAAGGTCCTTACCTCGGTTGGGAGTTCAGGAAAAAGCCAAACGGACCTGACCGAAGGTCCTTACCTCGATTGGGAGTTCAGGCAAAGGCCGAACGGACCTGACCGAAGGTCCTTACCTTGGTTGAGAGTTCAGGCAAAAACCGAACGGACCTGACCGAAGATCCTCACCTCGGTTGGGAGTTCAGCCAAGGCCGAATGGACCTGACTGAAGGTCCTCTCCTCGATTGGGAGTTCAGGCCAAGGCCTAATGGACCTGATCCAAGGTCCTCACCTCGATTGGGAGTTCAGGACAAGGCCTAATAGACCTGATCCAAGGTCCTTACCTCGGTTGGTAATTCAGGAAAAAGCCGAACAGACCTGACCGAAGGTCCTCACCTCGGTTGGGAGCTCGGTCAAGGTCGAACAGACCTAATCGAAGGTCCTCACCTCGGTTGGGAGTTCAGGCCAAGGCCGAACGGACCTAACCGAAGGTCCTTACCTCAGTTGGGAGTTCGGCCAAGGCCGAATGGACCTGACCGAAGGTCCTCACCTCGATTAGGAGTTCAGGCCAAGGCCGAACGGACCTGACCCAAGGTCCTTACCTCGGTTGGGAGTTCAGGAAAAAGCCAAACAGACCTGACCAAAGGTCCTCACCTCGGTTGGGAGCTCGGCCAAGGCCGAACGGACCTGATCGAAGGTCCTCACCTTAGCTGGGAGTTCAGGTAAAAGCCGAATGGACCTGACCGAAGGTCCTCACCTCGGTGGAAGTTCGGCTAAGGCCGAACGGACCTGATCGAAGGTCCTCACCTCGGTTGGGAGTTCGGCTAAGGCCGAACGGACCTGACCGAAGGTCCTTACCTCGGTTGGGGGCTCGGGCATGGCCGAGCTGAACTGACCGAAGGTCTTCACGTCAGCTAACCGAAGGTCTCGATCGCAAGAAGAACTAAAGCCGAAGCAGAAGGAATAAGGCTGAAGGGACGCAAAGAAAGAAAAAGAAGGAAGAAAAGGAGAAAGAAAAGAGAAAAGATGACAAAAAATTTGATTACTCCCATAGGAAGAGTCTCATGCGGGAGTAAGGGGGCTCCTGATACGGCCAAATTGACTGCCCAGTAGGGTAAGGACACGCATCGTGCACCTGGACATGTGTCACCCACCTGACAGAGGCTGCAAGGACTCTACCACGTTAACCGTGTGAAGAGAATATCCCCACGAAGGGGATAGGACGTATCCGAGTAGAACTCTAAAAGGAAAGGAGGTGGACCCGAGGAGGACTCCTCCAAGGAAAAGGGAAACCCTAAACCCTAAAAGCTATATAAGAGGCCCGAGAAGAAGGAAGAAGGTAAGCATCAATACCCACACCATTACTCCTGTAACAAAAACTGTGCGGCCGATCCCTAACTTGAGTGATTTCAGGGGTAAAACAGTAAAAAAATAAGTACTTTTTTGAAAAACAAGGGGCAAAAATGAATGATATGCACCGATCCTCTCCGATATTAATCCGGCAGAGCAATACCGGTACTGATAACAAGAACTAAATCCATAATTGGGACAGATGCTTGGGTCTGACTTGGCCATTGTTTCAAAAATTGGAATCCAATTTGTCGATTCTAATCAGATTTTGAAAAATCGGTTGATTCGGATAATTGGAATCAACCATGACTAGTTCGGTTGATTCCGACCAATTCTGACCAGATTTTGATTGATTTCAACTGATTCCGGTTGATTCGGATTGAAATCGGCATCGATTTGATCCCGGATTCTGAATTTCATAACTTACTCATGAAAAAACAGTTCCTTCTAACCATCTATTTCTAATCATCTGAGTCTCCTGGCCTTTGTTGCCAAGATTGTGTAATAAGGTGTACTTTGTCTTTGTCCATCTCAAGTCTCCTTGTGGCAGTAGGAATTTCTTCCCCCTCTTTCTGCTGATGGCGCGTAGTATGATTTGTTATCAGAGGAGTACCAATATAAGACCGTTGTATGGATGGAAGTATTCCAGAAATGCAGAAGACGAACTTTTGATGCCATGACGTTGAAGCAAATGAACCAAGGTGGGTTGAGTCATATCAGAAGGCACTCTCCTTAAGGTCTGAAACGCCCCCTACAGAAGTACAATTGGGATTCCTGCGTTTTACCTCCAAGATCAAACAACCCTGTGATCTCTGTCTGATTGTACACAGACTTTGATCATTTGGGAGAGAAAGGCTAGGCTCACCAAGCATGGTTTTGTAACACTGTTTTACGTAACAAGTAAACAGAGAACAGAGAAGGAGGGGAGAAGACAGAGAGGAAATTGTCAAAAATGTATCTTTTCTATTCTGTCCAAAACAGAGTATATAGATATTCATATGGGTGCTAACCATACACTATACAAAGGCACTTGTCCACGTAGAGACACCTCTCTGTATTCATATAGACATGTCTATGTATGGACACCTCTTTGTATGTATGGGTGTGTATCTACGTACCTATACGTATTTGAATTTAAAAAAAATTCAAAATTGGTGTGTGGTGTAAAAAGATAAGAATCCTTTGATCTGCAACAGCACCTGTATCTGCATCCTGCCTCGCCCTGGCATGGAACGTTCGGTGCAGCTTGGCTAGTGCTTCAAAAGCACCCCAGGAACACCCCCCCCCACACACACATGACAGGGAGAGTATCACTTGCACCCTTAAGTAACAAGTCTATATACATACCCACATTTCCAACTCTCTTTTTCCAACGTGAGACTAAACAACTTGTTCTAAAGGAACATTTTTCATTCAAAACTTCCCTCCGACACTTTTGAGCTCAAGACCCAAAATTTAAAGTGAAAATTAAAGTAAAAAGTAAAACAAACGGAGATGTCACAATTATGAAACTTATATTAGTTCAACATCATCTCTATTTTCCACATCAACCACTTCTTGGAAATTATGATGCCTCTTGAAACAATCTCTTTCCATTATTTCTCACATCACTCTTACTGTTTCCTTGACTTGTGGTGCTTTGAGGATACTCTAAAGATCTCATCTATTAAAGTCTTTCTCCATATAAGGCCCCCTTTCTTTTTAGTATCAACCCTACCTTTACCTTTCTCCTCCTAGTGCTGCAACTGTGCTACTTACCATTCAAACTCTTTGACTAATTTTGTCTCGGCCCCAACACACCACCCCCACGCTGCCCGCACCAAAAAAAAAAATAAAAAAAATGGAGCAAGCTAGCACGGTACCTCCATTTGAAGCCGATAGGCCCTATCCATCAAGGGGTGAAGGTAAACATGCTAAGCTCAATAGTGAAAAAGAGAAAAAGGTAGATCAAATACTAAAGCTACGTACTATCTTCGATCATGTTGAGAGGCAAAATCCTCTTCCCATGATTTTTGCATCTATGACTGTGTGATTGGGAATCTTAACCCACCCAATTCTTTTGGTGATCACCTTATATCTCTCTGGAGAAAATACTTGACAAGACTGTCATTGTCACAATATTGAAGTGGGGTATGAGTTTTCCTTTTCTGCTTGAGATTTGAAAGGCTTACCCATAGTTTATTAAAGTTCCCTAGAAACTAAGCAGATTTTTGGAAGAACAAGATAACTGAAACTCTTCCTGTCATGGAACTTTTCCCAGACTCCCCTGATGCTAAGATTAGCTAATGGAATTACTACTCTCCCTACAGACGAACCCGCTGCTCTCCAACCCTGTAAGGGTAGTGAACACAGATGATGCGGACCTTTTTGGGTCGAGTCTCGGTTCTCTCTCCCCTATCTCTTATTCTTGGGGGTTTTGGGTCCTTGCCACTCATTCTACCTCTTGGTGACAGAGGGGGATGGGGAAGCATGAGTGTGGGAGTCGAATCTAGGATGAGGGCCTAAAACCCTATTGTGGAGCTCAATTCCAGTTAAGGGATCGAACTTGAATTTCACTTCATATACATAGTCTTTACCAAAGGTTCAAGTTTGTATCGGGTTACTGGGGTGGGAAAGTGTTAGGCACCCACCCATCCAGAAAAGTTGATCGATGCTCGGATTTTGAATATTCTCTCACAAATTTATAGGACTTGGCTGTATGACTATACTTGATAGATTATTCTAGTAGTATGCTTTCATGAGAAAATTGTAATTCATGCTATTCTATTTTAACATATGACATAATGTTGGCAACAAATCACAAGGGTCTGTCTTCTACTATGGGTTGACCGTAAAATTGTTGGCAACAAATTGCATGGTCTATCTGCTACGATACGCTGATCGTAAAAAGTTCTTCTGCAATCCAACTTGTAGAAGGTTCGTATGGGGTTGCGGGCGTGCCAGAATCATCCAGACTCAAGAGAATGTTTTTGACTTCTAATTAGGAGATGTGAGCACTCCTCTTGCCTCGATCACTCCAAGGACTTTTAATGTTCTTTGCAGAAATGTGATGCAAGGATTAAAAAAGATGAAGACAAATTATGGTAACTCATAGATAAGGGAAAAATGTAATATTTTCTCTGTTGATATTCAATATACCACAAATACGATCTGCTGTCTCTGTTGATGAACATACCAGAAAAAAAATTTTCTATCTCTGTTGATATTAAACATACTAGGAACGTGATATGTATCTCCGTTGATGTAAAACATACCAGAGAGTGATTATTACACTATGAAATGAAGTACAAAACTTGAAAGAAGTACAGGACTTCGAAAGGAAAATATTAGTATAAAAAAAGGAAGAAAAACGACATGAAAGATAAAAAACGGAATGAAAGATAGACTTGATATCTGAGTTTGTTTGATTTGTTGATGATCCCTTCCTCCTTCCACCATAGTCTCTTTTATAGTTTTATTTGAAAGATCCTCCTCTTTTGGCAGTTTCGTAACTGTAGGAACCCATAGATCATGTCTTTAGTGAAGTAGTTAATTGGTTGTAACTGCCTTAACCACTTAAGCCACATCTGTGTAACTTCCTTGGAACTAAACCACGTTTGTACAAATTATGCTAATTGACAATCGGTTAAGCTGACCGAAAAGTCAAAATAGATTAGCTGATCGTAAAAATTCAAAATTAGTCAGCTAATCGTAAAAATTTGAATTGAACCATGTTTGTACGAATTATGCTGATTGACAATCAGTCAAGCTGACCGAAAAGTCAGAATTGGTCAGCTGACCGTAAAAAGTGAAAATCGGTCAGCTGATCGAAAAAGTCTCAATCCACTAACCGTGCTTAGAATTGATCAATTCATAATCCAAGTTCCTCATCTATGGTTTGACTGTAGTTAAAAACGGTTGATTCATAATCCAAGCTCCTCATTTTCAGTCAAGCTAACATAAATTTTACTTGGAGCCAACTCATGTTGGTATAATTTCTATCTCTAAGACTTTTTCGTGCAACGATCAGTCCTTTAATATAGGTTCCTTATCATCTGATTGGTTAATTGCCTTGTGCATTGACCGTGAATCGTCTGGTTCATAGAAATTTCAGATTGTGATACCGACACATAAATAGTGTTATATTATGCCTATGGAGATTGAAGGACTTATCGGAGTTCAGTCGTTGATGACGTTTGAAAAGGGGAAAACCTCACTGCTTTGAATGTGAACTTTTGATTAATTGGTCAAGTTAGGTGTGCGGGCTTGACCTTCTTCACTTCTTGGAAAAATCGGATTTTAGAAGTTTCATGGATTTTTGCGAAAATTATAGGTTTTCAATGTTTTTCTTGCTATTTTTGTGAAAATTTTGGATTTGCTGTAGAATTTTAAGATTCTAACAAAATTTCTAGGATTCAACCGAATTTTTGGGCCTTTTAGGATTTCAGGGAAAATTAGGGTTTCTAGGATTTTTTGGTCTTTTGTATATTTTTGGACATAATTTGTGAAGGAAGTGGTACACTATTTATAGAGGTGACCTAGGATGGCATTTTTGTAAATTTGAGGGCAAAAAAGATGAAGCTTTCTAGGCAGATCCACCAAGGGTTGTAGGATCTTGGGTGGATCCACCCAGAATCAGGGTGAGTCACCACCCAAGTATAGGGGATTTGACAACTGGACCAATTCTGTGACTTTTAGGACGTGCTGGGGGCTATTTGGACATCCAACTTTGCCATGTAATATATCGACAAAAAGGGATTTTCAAGTACTATCCAGTGCTACAGGACCAAGGATTTAGGGGACTGTATCAGTATCTATTGGTATCGGTGTACCGATATCAATACTGATCCAGATCAGATCGATGGGTATCAATCGGTTTTACCCCTGATTTTTTTTTTAAAAGTACTAATTTTTTACTATTGTACCCTGAAACGATAGGAATAATCTGATCCGGATCAGTTAAGGATTAGGGATCAGCCTCAATCAATACCAATCTGATAAGGTCGATACGAGACCAATACTTTAAACCATGTGTAGGACTCAATCTCGTTATTGGGTTGGAAATCATTAAAAATGTGAAAACAAGTAATTTTACCATTTTCTAGTGGGGGAACCAATGATTGCTTTTTAGGTCATCCTCGCACCATTGGCTAATACTTGGTTTGACATGTCAATCTTTGACATACCAATATCGGACTTTGTTGATTCAAGGGATTTTGGTAGGTTGGGTCGTATTTGTGTCTTTTCCTGAAAACCAAATCTTCCTTGAAAGAGAAAGTACAAGTTTCATACACATTCGATATTCATCATCATCGTCGGGTGGGTGGGTGGGTGGGTGGGTACAAGTCTCTTGAGATTCCAAAGTTGTGGATTGAATGTGACTCGGTGGCCGTGGTTTCCTTATTGTTTAAGCAGAAGGTCCCGTGGATTGCTCGGTAAAGATGGTCAAATTGTTTCAAGTATTTGAGCTCAGGGTGGGTGGGAAATTAGGCATCTTTAAACCACCAGTATTTCGTAATTATCCTCCGAGGACCGAGCCATGCACTAAAGCAACTCTAAATACCACCTCTCAAGCCTCACCTTCTAAGAATTCACGACATTCTTTGTCTCCACCATAATCTCACCATCCAAACCATAGTTGAAAAAAATGGGAACAAAAAATAAAATAAAATAAAAAAGGGAAACATATAGCATGGGTTTTAATCAGTGAAAAATTTCAAATGTTTCGAAAAAAAAAAAAAAAAAAAAAAAAAAAAAAGGGAATGGTAAAAAATTGATGGTGCAAGTTTTAAATGTGGAGATTAAAAAAAAAAAAAACTTAAAAAAACAAAAGATGAAATTATACTCATAAATTAAGGATTTATTACATGAATACCTGCATCTAATATTCAAAACAACTATGAAATCTAACATTAATGGCTGGTCTTATTTAGTGCTTTTCTTCTTGTGGTTGCAAAAAAATTCTCAAAAATTTGATGTGGGAGGGTTCTGAAGGAGTTGATCCTGCGTCAGATTTTTGCTGCAAGCCTGCAATTAGGAAGCAATTTCTAACTTGTAAATGTCATGTTATTCTGATGAGTGACTTCATCTGCTCCAGACGACTTGTAGTCACGGTTCTCTCTAACAGGACATCGGGTGCTTTGGAGATCAATTGACGCGGTCCTCCTTTTCCCTGGTTTAAACTTAATGTCAAAGGATGTTTGCTTGAGAATCCTGGTTAGGTAGGGGTTGGTGGCATATGATTCGGGATGCAAATGCTAAAGTTGTTTTGAGTTTCCAATCTTTCGAAGTTCTGTCCCACTTCATGAGTTGAAACCCTTTCTTTACCCTTCATTATCATTAGAGATTTCAAAGAACTTTTTGAGAACAAGGACAAATTTGAGGGTAAACTTGTTGCCTTTAATCATAACGTGACTATATATTCAACTTTAATCTCTTTTCTCAAAATTTTGTTTAGAAGAGATCTCACCATTGCAATTTAAGCCATGTGAGCAAGGCACCAAGTGATCTACCGGTCCATAAAATTTAAACCATAACCATGCCACATAGTAAAACAGGTGCTAGGCCTTGAGAGAATCTTTCTCTGGGGCCTAAAGGAATTCTAAAGGGAAAGTTTGAAGAGGGATGAAAATTAATACCCATCCATAATTATTAAGGCCTTCTTTAGTATCATTTTTCCTTTTGATTTGTACTCACAAAAATGGTTTTCGTTGTGTTTGGTTAGGGGTGTCAATTGGTCGGGCTAAGTCGGTTTTGGTCGGGCTTAATCGGGTTTGACCACTTGGAAGCCTTGCATCATGAACGCCCGTTTAAGTAAACGGACTTAGTTTTGGGGGGCATGGTAAGGTTTATAATCAGGCCAGTCGATGTCAGGTTTTAATCGAGCTTCCTTAAACGGGTCGTAACCGAGCCTTAACCGGGCTACAGACCTATTGAAGTTTAAATGGGCTCTAAACTTTCCTATCCTAAAATTCTTTTCTTAAGTTGGTTGAATGCCCTGAAATATTTGAGGCAAATCTTTAATAAAAAAAGAGAAATGATATGAGATTATGGTTGTTCTTACAAAGAAAAAGAAAAGATTATGACATTTATAACTTACAAAATAAAGCTTAATTAAATTAAATCTTATTACAAAGCAAATGTTAGGAAAGCTTAATTTGTTTTTTACTAATAGTGGCAAAATAGGAATTTTATGTAGTGTTAAAGAGGGTCGGGCTGAGTCGGGCTACAACAAGTCGGGCAAATAAACGTGTCGGTTAGGTCAGGCACCCGATGGGCTACCTACTTGCACCGTGAATGCCCGTTCAAGCCCTAAATGTTTATTAATCGGGCCGGTCCAGGTTAAGCTATAAATCTGTCGGGCACAGTCGAGCCTACCGGTGCGGACTCAATTCCTCAGAATTGACACCCATTTTTTTTGGTATAATTTATGATGCTTATTTTTATTTATAAAAGATAGAAAAAATACACATAACAAAAAAAAAAGGGTTAAGATTCATTTATGGTTTTTCGTTGAAAATCGCTCTCTCTCTCTCTCTCTCTCTCTCTCTCTCTCGTTCCCCTTAGTTTCTTTTTCTTCTTGGTTGAGTCCGACACCACCAGCACCTCTTCCCTCCAAAGATTCTAAACCTGCTGCCGTTGTTGCTGGAATTCCTCCTGTTTTTTGAGTTCTCACTTTTCAATCTCAAAGCCACCAACAACAACTTTAGCTCGGACTTCATTGTCTCCGAGAGCTGTGAGAACGCCCCCAATCTCATCTACAAGGGTGGTCGATTGAGATCTCTATTTTGATCCATTATTTCTTCACACGACGGAGCAAGAGGAGGCTTTTGCACTCCAAGATGGTTCAGAGTCTCACCTACTGGAGATCATATCTTTTTTTTGGGGGTTTTTTCTATCAGAATCTTGAAGAACTCTAATCTCCCAAGTTCCTTGATTGCTACTGCCAATCTTTAAAGAAAAAGAGTTATATAGAAGATGAGTGAAGGGTAAATCTCTTCATTAATTTCTTCAAAAAACTATTTTGCACATAAAAATACCAAGCCTATTTCTCACAAAAAAACCAATTTTGTCTTGTAACTACCAAACAATTTTTATGTTTTGATAAAAAATTAATTTTAATTAATGATTTTTTATTAAATAGAGAAAAATCATAAAGAAAAGAGATACCAGTAATGATTTTTCATTTACTTAAGAAAGAAGCAGTGACTTAATCCATAATACTAAACTTCATCCAAAGTGAAAAGTCTGGCCACAATGCCGGACTGCCCATATTTGTGTCACTCTTTCCTTCCAAACTCATGGAAAAGATGTTCGTGCCATGTGTGTCCTGCTCTGCCATTGGTTGGAACTGTTAACTCTAGGAAAGCAAGTTGCCTGCCCAATTTCTGCCTTAATCCAAATTACTGAATTAAGTCATTTTACAGACACCTTGAGGGGGCGTGACAATAGTAGACCAACAAATTCTTCAATGTTCCTGTCTGAACTTCCACCTTCATCTACTGCCTCTTTCGCAAGCTCTTTCCATTTGATAGCATTCTTTCTAATCTCCTTTCCTTTCTCTGCTCCTTGCATAACTTCCCTTATACATGCTTCTATCTCTTCCTTTACTGCCACCCCCTTTTCATCCACCTTAGCTCTCAAACCCATTCCCAAAACATCCTCAATATATTTTGCATTCGTTGGCTGATCAGTCCATTGTGGCAATCCCACCATTGGAACACCTAAGCTCAATGATTCCAATGTTGAATTCCATCCGCAATGTGTCACAAAACAACCCACTGCTTTGTGGGACAATACCTCCAGCTGAGGACACCAAGGGACCACCAATCCCTTCTCCAATGTCTCTTCCACAAAATTGGTCGGAAACTTATTCTTCTCTGATTGCCTCACTACCCAGAAGAAATGATTATTGCTATCCTTTAGGCACAATGCTAGTTCTTTCATTTGCTCATCTCCAAGTTCAGCTAGGCTTCCAAAGGATATATAGACAACAGATCCAGTTTCCCTCATGTTTTGCCAGTTCATGCAGGTGTCTGTACAAGGATTAAAAAGATTGAAACCATAATCTTCATCGCCTTCAATTCTCTTGTCGAGGTAGATGGATGGCACGGTTGGTTCGATCGTCTTCACCGGTCATATCTTTTCCATCCAATTCACTACCTGTTGCAGAGCATGCAACACAATGGGATCAGTTTATAAACAATATTACGAATACTACCCACCGTATCAAGAATACTACCCAAACTCAACTCAATTCAGTCCAATTTTCTTATCCTAACTAAAAAGGGTCAGCTATATGAATCTTTCATTCTCCAATCAACTCAATTTAAAACTGAAGTACTGGACAGAATCCCTTTCTGGCTAATGATATTTTTTTTTGCTAAAGATCAGGCCTTCGGCTTAATTAATCCCGATCCATACTGACCCCATAATCGCATGGATTGGATTATACCGGGTTAAATGAGAATCATTTAATTATTACTGAAAGCAGTAAAGAGCACCAAACACCACGTCTGGGTAACCCCAAGGAGGTAAGAGGAGTGGAAATTGAAACCACACACTTTCTAAGGCAAATGTCCCTTGTCAACTAGACTATCCATTGGGATTAGACCTCCTGGCTGCTGTCTACTTCCCTCTCTACCTTGAAACTAAGATGCATGCAAATTGCATTTCAGAGCGGTTATAAAGGGGGAATCAATGAATTTCATTCTTCTTGTGCTAGTAATAGATAATGCTTACCTCCTGCTCCAGCTTGTCGAATGAGTTAAAAAGGACCGAATCTACCTTACCGATATTGAAAAATTGGTTTACAACTATGGTCAGTGCCCCTGGGTACAATCCATTTGTAGAAACAAAAGAAGGCAGATCGGTGATTGCAAGCGATGGCATTCCAGGAATGGAAATGACTGTGCCGGCCACTGGTAGTGTGAGTAGACCTTGTTGCATATGGTAGTAAATGCTGCAAACAGCACAAGATTGGGTGAAGAAAGCAGCACCAATCAAGTTGAGCTGTTTGGCCACATCCAGAGCCCAGGGGAGGAAAGAGTCATACACTTCACAGCTTATAGGATCACCTAAGCTTTCTTGTTTCTTGATGAGTTTTGTTAAGGTTTGTGAGCCCACCATCTTAAATCGCTCAAAATACTCTTCAATGCTGTCTTCTTTCCGGCGACTGTCGTCACTGCCGTCGGAGAAAGTCTGGACTCTTATAGGTCCAGTCTGGGTATGTATAGCCGTAGACTTGGCAAAACACTTGGTGATGGCCAGTGTAACCTTGAGCCCTTTGGAGAGCAATCTCTTGGAGAACTGGAGGAGTGGAATAAGTGGCCTTGGGTAGGGAAGGAGACAACTTAAACATGAGCATGATGAGGTCTCTCTTCGTTTTCCATTTTTTAGAGTTTGTTCTTATGATTCAAGAGGCCTTTATGGATTATTTATATGATCTAAAAAAAGGTATGGGAAATGCATCACTGCTTGCGTTAGCAAAGAGTAGCTCACTATAGCTCATTGAGCAGATCCAAAGGCGATGTTTTGTAAATCAGAACCGGATCAGAATAAGTCCAATCAATCAATTCCTATTGAAATTGTTCAATAATTAATCATTTCAATTCCAGCCAATTTTGATCAGAATTTGATTGATTCCAACTCGACTGCCTATTCTGATTTTCATAACTTGGTCATCTTAAAAAAGAGGTTAATCTAACGAAGCCCATGTTAAGAATCCATAGCATTGTTTAAGAGCTTCACCGGTCATTTAACTTTAACTGAAAGCATTATAGAGCACTAAATATTATGTGTGAATGACCCCAAGAAGATTGGAGGAGTTGAACTCAAAATCACATGCTTCCTGAGAAGAAGATCCCTTGATAACTCGACTGTCCCTTGGGATTAAGAGGCCTTGAGAATATATCCTAAACAGAACATGCGAAATCGAATCGCCATGTGAGGTACCCCTCAATGGAAAAACCGGTCCACTCTCAGGCCCATTGATCACAAAAGTTTATTTCACCAATCTGACGTATGCCATAACCAACCCCGAGAATTTGGAACAAAAGCCCAACTACTACAACGCAGCATAATTGACTAGAATGATTTCATCAACTGTTCAAAAAATTCACCATAGATTTGTGGTGGGGGATGGCGGCTAATATACCAAGACTTCTGATAATCAAAACAGAAAATTCTTTCCCTCTTTTGACCAATTTAATTAGAAAAGAACAATTTAAACCAATCAGGTACAGGAATTTGTCGTGACTTGGAGTTATTTGAGTGAATGACTTGATATGAATTACTTAATTACATCATGTTACAGAAACGTTGAGGGGGCAAAACATACTGACAATAAAGTCTTCAATGTTCTTGTCTGAACTTCCACGTTCATTTACTGCCTCTTTGGCAAATTCTTTCCATTTGATAGCATTCTTTCTCATTTCTTTTCCTTTCTCTCCTTTCATAACTTCACTTATACATGCTTGTATCTCTTCCCTTATTACAACCCCCTTTTCATCCACCTTAGCTCTCAATCCCACTCCCCACACATCTTCAATATATTTTGCATTCGTTGGCTGATCGGTCCATTGTGGCAATCCCACCATTGGTACACCTAAGCTCAACGATTCCAAAGTTGAATTCCACCCACAATGTGTCACAAAACATCCCACAGCCTTGTGGGACAACACCTCCAGCTGAGGACACCATGAGACCACCAATCCCTTCTCCAATGTCTCTTCCACAAAATTGTTTGGAAGCTTACTCTCCTCTAATTGCCTCACTACCCACAAAAAATGATTATTGCTATCCTTGAGACACGATGATACTTCTTTCATTTGTTCATCTCGAACTTCAACAAGGCTTCCAAAGGATACATAGACAACAGATCCAATTTCCCTCATATTTAGCCAGTTCATTCAGGCGTCTGCACTTGGTTTGAAAAGATTGAGGCCGAAATCCTCGTCGTCTTTTACTCGCTTGTCAAGGTAGATGGATGGCAGGGTTGGTCCAACCATCTTCATTGGCCACAGCTTAGACATCCAATTCAGTTCCTGTTTGAGAGCATACAACACTATGTTAATTTGAATATGGAATCAAGAGTGCAACTCTGTTGAAAACAAGAACCTACAACGATGCTGAAAAGAATAAAAATCCTAAAAAACAATTAGATAATAGAATAAAAGGATTTACGTTGTTCAACAAGATTGCCTAAGTCCATAGTGAGATGAAATCTATTTAACTATCAATGGAGAATAGGGTTATATCTATGCATCCTAGCTTCTTTCTTAAATTACTTACAAAGAAAGAATCCTGGCTACAAATATATAGCAAATACATGTTAATAGCCCTTCGCCCACTTATGCAAGTGATAGTAAACATGGCATCATACCCAACAATCTTCTTAACTGGAGTCAACTCAATTGATCTTTTTTTCAATCAACTCTAAGCCTGCGTTTGGTAGTCATCCAGAGACATTTTTCCGTTCTATGAGAACAAAAAAAAGGGAGTAAAGCATTTGGTGTCAACTTGGTGTTTTTCAATTTTTTTGCAACGAAGAGGAAAAATAAAAACAAAACGCTAGAAACGCAAAATGATAGGACGACAAAACCTTGTTCCGTCATTTCGATTTCATTCTAAATACAAAAAAAAAAAAAGTGAAGAACTAGGGTAATCGTTCCTGAAACAGGTTCATAAACACTATTTTTTTGGTTTTAAAATGACATTTTGACATAAAAATAAAAAAATTCTATTTTTGACATAAAATACTGTTTCTGATACTGAATGATTAACAAAGGCAACCTAAGTAAAGCTGTGCTTGTGTACGTATAGTAAAAGACATGCTTACCTCCTGCTCCAGCTTGTCAAATGAGTTAAAAAGGAGCCAATCTGCCTTGTCGATGTTGGAAAATTGGTTTAAAACTAAGATGAGGAAAGTTGGGTACGATTCATATACAGAAACAAAAGATGGCAGATTAGTGATTGGAAGCGGTGGCAATCCCGGGATAGAAATTTCTGTGCCGGCCAGTGGTAGTTTGAGTAGACCCCGTTGCACATGATAGTAAATGTTGCAAACAGCGCAAGATTGAGTGAAGAAGGCTGCACCAATTAAGTTGAGCTCTTTGGCCACATCCAGAGCCCAAGGGAGTATAGGGTCATACACAACACAGCTTATAGGATCACCCAAGCTTTCTTGTTTCTTGATGAGTTCTGTCAAGGTTTGTGAGCCCACCATCTTTAAGCGCTCAAAGTACTCCTCAAAGCTCTTTTCTTTTGGCCGGCCGTCGTCGTAGCCGTCGGAGAATGTTTCGACTTTTATGGGTCCAATTTGGGCGTGCATAGACTTGGCAATATGGCTGGTGATGGCCAGTGTGACTCTGAGCCCTTTAGAGAGCAATCTCTTGGAGAACTGAAGCAGCGGGTTAATGTGGCCTTGGCTAGGGTAGGAAACAAGTAAAACATGAGCTCTGTCTTCCTTCTCCATTTCTAGAGTTTATTCTTGAGGTTCATGAGGCCCTTACGTTTTGGTTTATTTATAACCTAAATGGCGTGGGAAGAGCTTATATTGATAAACATCACTGCTTACGTAAGCAAATGGGGTGCTTGCTAGCTAGCTTGGCTGTCCTAAGAAGAAGACAAATTTAGCCGACGAGGCCGAGTTGTGCCAAGGGCACATGGAAATGATTATCCATCCAAAAAGTGGGACCCAGCTCCTTGTGATAGCGTTCGCTATCAGGTCGATTCAAAGTTAGTTGAACTAACATCAGGTGACGAGGCGATGATCCAATGTTTTGAGAGAGGATACGAAGAATGATGTGTTGATAGAGACATAGAGAGCGAAACGTCAACAACAATTGAATCATTGCCTAGACACATGGTGTTTGCCCAAATAATTACGGGCAAAACAAAAGTGAGGCACATAACACACATTGTATTGGCTAGGCATTTACAAATTGGATTTTGATAGGGAGTAATTAAAAATTCCAAAATGGGTTCACACCTAACTTATATGGATTAACAATTCAAATAGGAATTGGTGGAATTGGACCATCTGATTTCATTAATGCCTATTCCTAAAACAGATTCTATTAATGTCAATTCACAAAACCCATAAAATTGTCCATTAATGCATTGTGATATTTATTTTTTATCATTTTTTAAATAAAATACTATATGCTCAATAGAACTTCTCTCTTGTAATTGGATTTACAAGAAACTTAAAAAAACACTTTAGAAATCAATGATTTATGAAAATAGTTGCTTTTATTTATCATTCCATTTTATAAGGAGTTGATCTTGGTCCAATTCATGACTGATTACGATATGGAGTTGATCTTGGTCCAATTCTGGATTTACAAACCTTGGACCTAACTGCCTTGTCAAATAAGAAAATAGTCAAGCAACATTGATCCACCCTGATCTTTCTGAGGCTTAAAAAACACATTTTAGTTTTCGACAAATATGTCACCGACTAAAATGTGTTTGGGTTTAGGTTGAAGTCTTCTGAGGCAAAATGACTGAACTTGAGTAGTAGGGCTAAATGTATTTATGTATTGGTTGGTGCCCAACGTCCCATGGACTCCCGAAAAAAGACCCACCCTGAGGCCTGAGTGGGGATCTAATAAAATAAAAACAAATAAAAGTCCTATTGATCGGATTTGAATTTAGGGCCGGTTTGATTTTATTTCTAGAAACGGTTTTTTCGTTTTTTTTGTGCTAAGAAAAGGAAAAACACCCCATAAACCGTTTGATTTTTCTGTTTCGTTTCACTTGTTTTTAGAAACAGAAATAAAAAATTTATGCCTATTTCTATGTCTAGAAACAGGAATGAAGAAACAAATTATACTTGTTTTTTTGTTTCTAGAAACAAGTGGGAGCGACAAAAATGTGTGAAAAACCTGATAATTCACACGACCTACCCAAACCCGCAACCCATTGTTGAAACTTCTCGCTATCCAAATGCGATGGTTCCAACCTGGTTGTGTGAAGCTCACAGTTTCAGATTGCCTTCATCTTTCTGAAGCTCATATTCATGAAGCATACATGCAACTTCAACATCATGCCTTCACTCATGAGTTGCATTCCTACAACATCGTGCTTTCACTCATGTCTTGAACTCGACTACACTGTTGAAACGTTTCGGGAACCAGAAAATCAAACACCTTTTTGCATTTCCAAAAATCTTTTCTTAGCACAGAAATGGAAAAAACCGTTTCTGCTATTTCTAGACATAAAACAGGAGAAACAAAATCAAACGGACCCTTAATTACTCTAAAAGGCTTTAAGCCTTACATAAGTGAATGTTTTTTGGCTGATGTGGGTCAATTATCAGGTAGCATATTAGAAGTGCACAATGCATTTCAGAGATAATTACCTCAAATATTTGTATGGCTTTAGAGTTAGTCAATATGATACATGTGAAGTCTTATGAGGGAAGTATGGCGCTGAAATTAGTTGTTCAAAGATGTATGATACGCTTGATTGAGATTTTTTTTTATTTGATGTTCTTCAAAACTTTGGTTTTCACAGATTTTGATAGACCAGCTGCATCAAACTTTATTGTCTACTAGGTTATCGGTTCTCACTAACGGTGGTCTTGTGGATTTTTTTTGCACTAGAGTGTCAGAGGGTTACCCTCTTTCCCCTATTCTATTTATCATTGATGAAGAAGTCACAAGCAGGGATCATACTATTCCCAGTAAGGAATGAAAAATCAAATCTATCATGAGTCCTAGGAAGATTTCTACTCCTACTCACCTGTTATATGTAGATAATCATTTTCATATTTTTAAATGTAGATCTGAGAGGTGTAAAGAAATTGAAGCAATTCTTTGATAGTCAGAAGGTGAACTTGGAGAAAGCAAGATTTTCATGGGAAAGGTTCCCCTAAATAGGAAGCGACGTATTAGAGGAGTCATAAGCATTTCAGATTTAAGTTTCCAACTTGTTATATAGGGGTGGATATCCTTAAAGGTTGAGTGAAGAAAGATCTTATTATGCCTTTAGTTGATAAGTTCAAAGCGAGGCAGGCTGGCTGGAAAGAAAACTTCTGTCAATGGCGGGGAGAATTGAACTAGTGAAAAAGACAATGTATGGTATTTCCATTCAGAAATTCATAGTTTATTTATGACATCTCTTTTCGTGTTTTTGATGGAAAGAAATTTTATCTCTGTTGGGGAATTCGAATCTACTAGGGCAATTACGAAAATGGAATGATATCTGTACATAATTGAAATCGGAGGGTTGCCTTGGTATCTGTCGTTTGAAAGAAGTGAATCTTGTCATGCATACCAAGCTGGCTTGGTTAATTAAATCAAATGGCACAATGGTAGCTAATTTTCTTAGAGTGAGACATCTAACCAAAGAAGGACTCCGAAATCGTCATACATTCAGTCCATAGTCTTTTCATAAGCATGCTGTAAACTTTGGAAGAATGTAATGAAATCTGCCATGAGATTCGTTCTGACACCCTCATATTGCGTGAAGCACTTCAATGGCCTGCCGTTGTAATCTCTGAAAATTCCACCTGCTCTTGAACATCCCAGATTGCCAAGGGAGCAACCATCTACATAAGTTCAGCTTACAGAAAGTTGAAGGAGGGAAGGACCAAAATAATTCCAAGATTTTCTTTTGAGGAGACTTCACTATAGTGGCCTGCAACTTTTTAGACAAAACTAATTCTGCCATAGAGTGAATCCTACTCGGCGCTAGGAAGGAAAAATCTTGGAGATCTCTCAAGATTGACTTCGCCACACAAGAGGGTGGGGTGATGGTTGTCATCAAAGTTCCTTCTATTTCTCTCCTCCCAAATACGCATAGGAATTAGAACACAAAGAGGAAGCCATGGATTCTTACAAAGAACATCAGCTGTCTTTCTTTCCCACCAAGAAAAATGGTTCTCAATAGAAGGAAGCCAATCTACCTCTGATCAAAATAACCTAGAATCCTTGACCATACTCAGATACATAACTGCAATCCAAAAAGAGATGATTAAAAGATTCTACCTGGTTTAGACAAAGTTTGCATCTTGATGGAAATGGAATGGAACGCTTCTTTGTGCGAATACCTTCATGAACAAACCTCCAACCAAATGTAGATTGTTTAGGAGTCAACGGTGAACTAAGCTTCCACCTTTGGCATGGGTATTAGCAGAAAAGCACTCCAAGCCAAAAAAAAAAGAAAAAAAGAAAAAAGAAAAAAAGAAAGGAGAATACAAGGGTTAGGAAAACCTATACATCTAGGTCTCAATTAAGAATCCCAACTGAAATCAGTAGCTAAAAAGACCGGAGTTCCATCCCCATGATGTTATAGACATGTCTGTTGCAGCATGTTCCGCTAGTTTGTCTACAACACTATTGTGTTCATGGTAGCAATGAGATATAAACCATGAGATGTTATCTAGATACTGTCTCAAGAACCACCACTTTTTCTGAAAATATCCATGGGATTTTTGGTTCTTGACGTGCAACACAACAAATTGCGAGTCACTTTCAATCCAAAGCTTTGTATTAAGCATAGATGTTAGATCAAACACCAAGAAACACGAAAATAAAGAGTCAATAGATCCGCACGACACAGAGATTTAACAAGGTTCACACACTAGGGTGGTGTGCTACGTCCTCAGGCGAAGAAAAAAGATGTTTCACTATGCAGAAGAGAGATTACACCCAAGCAACGGCGAGAAAACTCGCCCTGAAACCCTAGCTCAAAAACCCCAAAATACAATGACTTTCAAAACAAGCAACAGTACATTATATATTCCAAGTCGCAGGTCGACCCATCGGTTCGCGGTCAATCCGATCGGCCCAACCCCTCTGCTTCCATCACAGATCTTAGAAAACTTCCCATTTGGATTGCTGCCAAAATTTATCGGATCGGGTCAATCTTCAAAACGGGTCAAGAATTCCAGACAAACTTAATAATAGACTTCAAGAGGGCCCCATCATTAACTTGTTCGGAGGTCTGGCCCCATCATTCTCTATGGAAGGAATCGTTCCCACCAACATTAGCTGTTCGAAGGAATCGTATCTCCTGCATCTCTCCAACAGCCCTGTAAGAGGTACTTCGAAGCTCTTATCTTGGTTGTTTTCTCTATCTCTTGACATCTAAGCTCCTAATATGTGGGACTTGAACTGTGTGGCTTATCTTCTGCCTTTTTATCATAGGGTTTCAGGTATATTTAGCTAATGCTATGGAGATGTTTGACATTTAGCTAATGCTATATTTATCTAGTAGTTCTAATGTTTACTTGACAGAGCAAGAGGTTGCTCATCTTGAACTAACATGTATTTTATTTTCAGATTCATCTAGGCTCATAATGTTTGCTGCATTTAGCTAATGCTATGGATATTATGATGCTTGCTTTATAGAGCAAGGGGCTGTGTTTCTTTTAGAGCAAAGAGATTTTCATTAGTTGTGTTTCTCTATGTTTCTTTTAGAGCAGTGGGATTTTTATTAGCTATGTTTTGTTTTAGAGCCATGGGATTTTTGAACCTTATGTGCTGAACTACAAGGATGTGCTTTTTTTCTTTTTTAAAATTGAGCTAGCTAGCTATTGCCCAATGTCTATTACATGGATTACCATATACAGGGTTAGAAATTAATTGTTTTTAAAGTCCACTTCAACTCTGTTATAGAAGATATTTGGTCTTACTATGGTATTCTGTTGTGGTGGAGATACTTTGTAGCCTTTGTGACTGGTTGTACTTGGTTCAGTAATGGTTGGGCTCTTTTTTTTTGGCTAGGAATTCATGTGTATTAAAATATGAAGCAAAAAGAGAATATACAAATAATACAAGAACAAAAATTTGAAATCAAATGAAAACCAATCCACCTTCGGCATTGCCATCAACAGAAAAGAACTCATAACTGAGATCAAATCAAACCAACAGAGAAAGAAAAATTATTTATATCAGTAATGGAGTAAAATTATTTAAATCAGCAATGGTTGGGTTCAATAGGGAAGAACATTCTTTCAAGTCCTTTCTTCTTTCCCAGGGGGCCGGCAGTCAAAAGCCCAGGATACTAGAATATGTTTCCAAAGAGGGGTTGGGGAAGGATTTGGAAATAAGTCCCCATTAATTGATTTGAAGCACATCAATTCCAACTAACTGAATCCAATGTGCTGTGAGATTAAAGCAACTGCATCTTGAAAGATATTTTGTTAGATCAAACACCAAGAAATACGAAAAATAAAGAGATAATAAATCTGCACGACACAGAGATTTAATGAGGTTCACACACCAGAGTGGTGTGCTACGTCCTCGGGCGAAGAAGAAAATGTTTCATTATGCAGAAGAGAAATTACACCCAAGCAGCAGCGAGAAAACTCGCCCTGAAATCCTAACTCGAAAAACCCCCAAAATACAATGGCTTTCTCAACAAACAATAGTACATTATATATTCCAAGTAGCGAGTCGACCCATTGGGTCGTGGTTAATCCAGTCAAACCATATTAGATCTCAGAAAACTTCCCATTCGGATCGCCACCAAAATATGTCGGAGCGGGTCAATCTTCAAAACGGATCAATAATTCGAGACAAACTCAAAAAATTTTCTTGCTCTAAACTGGAAACTATTCTTGAGGGAAATGGCATGAATCATTTTGCTCTTCAACATCATAGTTTTACTACTGTATAAAGGCTACTTAGGCCTAAAGTGATCTAAATCTCTTACTGTAAATCAATTGTTTTACCCCCTCAAAAACTTGTCTCCATGAATGGTGCCTATTAAATGATGATGAGATATCATGGCTCATTAGAGCTTGAATTTTTTTGATAGAACAGGAATATGCATACTATTAGAGTTACCAACTATAAGTAAATTACTAAAGAGACTCATAATGTTGATGTTTCGGCACAGAAAATTAAGACTAAGCATCCAAAGAAATTTCTAAATCTTCTAGAACTCCACCTTATTAAATTCATTAGCTGCAACTGGTTCCAAATATGTTTGATTTCAGCAGAAAAATAATGATGAATTTCAACAAAGATGTTCCAAATTATCTGCCAACGGATTCCAAATATGTTCAATTTCAGCAAAGATGACCTGGGAAAACTCCAGTTCCTTTGCCTTCCCTTCCACACTTGGTTCATACAACAAAGGAGAGAACACACAGGGATGGTTTCTTCTTGACATCACAGAGAACTATCCCTTCCCCATCTACCAAAGAAGTTAAGAGAGTTTGGAGAATGGAAAGCACACAAAGGAAACTGTTAAGTTTATCTCGAATTCTTGATCCGTTTTGAAGATTTATCCGATCCGACATATTTTGGTGGCGACCCGAATAGGGAATTTTTCTAAGATTTGTGATGGAAGCAGAGGGGTTGGGCTGATAGGCCCAAGCTTGGAGCCCATCATTGATCTCGTATGGGGGTGCGGGGGCGTAGCCCCCGCGGTATGGTTCGACCGGATCGACCGCGACCCGATGGGTTGACCCACAATTTGGAGTATATATATAATGTACTGTTGCTTGTTGAGAAAGTCATTGCATTTTGGGGTTTTTCGAGCTAGGGTTTCAGGGCGAGTTTTTCCTCACCGTTGTTAGGGTGTAATTTCTCTTTTGCATAATGAATTATCTTCTTTTTCGCCTGAGGATGTAGCACACCACCCTGGTGTGTGAATCTCGTTAAATCTCTGTGTCGTACAGATCTATTGTCTCTTTATTATTCGTGCTTCTTGGTGTTTGATCTAACAGAAACCCAAATCTTCAACTAAAATTTTCAAGAAGGCTTAACTGACTCTTCCCTGTTCAGTTAGATGAACATACTCATACTGGCTTAAATTGATCCAACCTTGGAAAGTTGCAGGTTCCATAATTAATAAGAAGTGAAAATAATTTACTTAAAAGTTGGGAAGGTAGAAGAACACCAAAAAAAAATATGTACAGAACTTTTTAATACATAAAGGTGGTTCTGATCAAACAAACATTTAAAGGCCCAATCTCTTATTTTTTGCTAGATCTCTACATTCCTTCCATAACCGAATGTCATTTCTAAGAAGGGCTTTGGTCTTTCAGTCTGAGGAACAATCCTGCCACCAGTGATGCCCTCATACCCATGCTTGAGCTGTTGTTAGATACAAAAGGCTTCTCATTCATGGAACACACTACACGACCCTTCTTCAATAGTGCTGGCAACCCTGTAATCTTTTTTTTTTTTTTTTTTTTTAAAATAAGAATC
>NC_056559.1:22236060-22238361 GCF_013358625.1 Macadamia integrifolia
TTTTTTTTTTTTTGGTAAAACTACCGTTTCGGTTACACACTCGAGATACGATTAATTTTTGAAACAACAGAATGGTCATTACTCTATTCGAAATTAGCCATAAGATAACATACATGGCTCTCATGCATGGTTTTCCATGCAACGGTATGGTAGAGAGTTGTTCGAGTAGGGTAGTTATCTTGGGTTATTGGCAATATACTCAAGAGGTAATTTATGAGGGAAAAAGAAGTCTAGAAGGTAGAGTGGCTTCTATATATAAATATACATAGGGAGGGGCAAAATGATTGTCCCAACCCCATGAAAAATGGAATTTCATCCCTATTGATGCTTTAGTGTGTTTTCACCTTGGTCTCTACGCTGGTGCAAGGGTCACACCGCCTTTTAGGGAGCGTCAAAATTGTCTGTAGTGACACGGTGAACAGGTGTAGCGAGCATCCAATGGTGGGGAGGGCCTGACCATGCACCCCAGCCATTGGATGCTCATTGCAGACAATTTTTACTCTTTTAGGGAACCCTACTCTCCCTAGTTTTAAGGAGAGTTAATTAGTAGGGAGTTCTCAGTGGGAGAAAATATTTAATATGAAGTTATTGAGCCATAGTCATGACTTCAGTGAATAGTCATTTGAAGTAGTAGAATGATTAGAAAGTCTAACCACTTGTAATTTGGATTTATAGACAATAATAGAAGCAAGATGGATAGATTTTAAGTCCCTAATTACTCTTTCTCTTATGCTTGAACTCTTCTCTCCGCACAAAATGTCTCTCTGGTCTCCTCTTACATTTTTCTTTGTTCTCCTTTTTCCCCTCCATTATTGTGTAACATGTTCCTTAGGCAATTCAACAAGACCCCATCTTCAGATCTGTAGTAGAAGCTCAGTCACCTTGTCATATGTCAAATTCATGGTTTTAAAAGACAGAGATTGAATTCGACTAGACTCGGTCACTAGAACCTTAGATTGGGCCCTCATATAAAAAATACAGCGATCTTAAGGTATTTTGGTCAAGAATCAGCCATATTAGAATGGCCAAAATTGGAATTGATAACGACCGATTATGACCCAAATCGATTGATATACCAATCCAATTCTAGATTTTTGAAACCAATGCTCATAGGTTTCAGAATTGCCCCTAGTTATGTTTGGAAAATTTTCTTCTTGAAAAAAATGAGATATAGATACATTAACTCATCATCACTAGTGCCATGTGACTTCTGTCCCATTATATGCTCCATTTTATTTTTCTTTTCCTTTCTTGCCTTCCAAACAGTGTTTTAATCAGTTTAAGTTAAATCAAAATTATCGAGTAAAAAATGGATATTGAGACTCCAATATAATTGGAATTGTGGATGGCATTTCAGTCAAGAGTTCACAGTATCGGACACATGTATGTGTCTAGTATCCGTTGAATTGGCCAAAAAAATTCTCAAATTTTTATTTTTGATTTGTAGTTTGATATCAACTATAAGCATCGGTATCTGTAAAGAACAATACCGACACCTAAAACTATGATTATCATATGATATGATGATTTTGATTCGATTTTTAAAACCATGTCTTAGAGTGCTCAAAGTACTGCTCAATTCTGTCTTCTTTCCATGGCAAGACACCATCATCATAGCAAGTTGGAGAATGTCTTGACTTTTATAGGTTCAGCATAGACTTTAACAGATAGCTTGTGATGGCCAATGTGACTCTAACCCCTTTGGCCAGAGAGCAATCTCTTGGAGAACTGGAGCAGTGGGTTAATGTGGCCTTGGCTAGGGTAGGGGACAACTAAAACATGAGCATGATGAACACTCTTCCTCCAATTTTTTTAGGGTTTGTTCTTATAATGCAAGAGGCACTTAATGGTTATTTATATGACCTAATTAACAAGCATGGGAAGAGCTTATATTGATAGATATCACTGCTTATGTTTGCATGGGAAGAGCTTGGCTGATTTGTGCCAAGAATACATGGATTTTGATGGGAAGTAATTTTCATTAAAAGTTACGAAAAAGCTTCAGACCTAACTACAGATGGATAAAAAAAATCAAATTTGAATGGCTGGAATTGGACGACTTGATTATATTAATGTCTATTCCTAAAACCAATAAAGCATCCATTTATGCTTTTATTTTTATTTTTTTAATCGATAATATAGTATAAAATCAAATAAACTAGCTTTTATATTTTATTTATTTATTTTGTGAATGAAAAATATAGCAAAAGTAGGGAAAATAAAGTATACAACTGCCAAACAAAGTTAGCCAAGGGGAGGAAACATATCAATACAAGCAACAAGTTTTTTTTTTTTTCACTG
>NC_056559.1:22238461-22242835 GCF_013358625.1 Macadamia integrifolia
GTAGCTCTTCTGGTACATAGGTAATGTAGGAGTAGATTACAAGAAGCTAACCCCCACAAGTACAACCCCAAACAATTCAAATAGTAACCCCAAATTATAATTAAAGAGGTTAAGGAACAAGAGTTTAATAACCTACACAAGACTCAACAAAATAGAGCCCCAAAAGTTACACCCAAAACCCAAACCCTATGGGAGAGGATAACCCTGTGGCCAGGGATAGGGGAGAATACCTGCGGTTGGGGCTGTGGATCTCTATTGAGGTTGAGACTTGGGTCGAATGTAGGCCTGTAGGAGAGGGACAAAACCTCCAAAGATGAAGGGATTCTGCTGGCTGGTGTAGGAGATCTGCCGAATCTTGATTTTTGGCTTCTGGAGAGAGAAAAGGTCAAGAACTCCAAGAACTGATGCTGTCCTGCTTGGGCAGGTCTGAAAGGAGGATCGAGGGATCCTTGAAGCACTAGGAACAGCTGCTGGGAAGGTCTGATTGAACTGAGACCTGATGTGAACAGAGTGGCTGTCGGGTGGACTGTCAAGAGAAAGAAAATCTAGCTGATCGATCCTTGCTTTTAGGAGTCTTCTTGGGCTGTTCGATTGAAGTGCTTGGCTGGACAGAATTAAGGTTTGAAGGGCAGATCTGGAACTCTTTATTAGCAGCAAATAAAACAGAATTTAAAAATGGAAAAAGAGGAAAGAGACAACGTGGGAGAGGAGGTGGCTATCTCAGCCTGGGCTTCTCAGCCACAGCTATCTTAGCTGTTCTAAGCAATTGACTGCAATTCTTCTTTATTCAAAACTCAGAATTTTGTGTACATAATTTCCTCTATTTAAAGAGGGCAGAATTACAATCATAATGGGTCTAGGAGCTAATAGGAGTTAGTTTCCAACTAGGACTAGGCACTCTTATTGCAACTATGACTAGAACTACTTAACTAATAGTCCCCAATGGACTTTACAATCAATGGCCCACTGAGGGACTTATAATCGATGGGCCCAATGGGCCCATATATCTATTTAATAACTTAGCCACTTAAGTGGACTAAGTATGGATCAGCTGGCCCTCCTTGGCTGGGGCCTTTCTTTCTCTGATAGCTCTTTCCATAATGTGGATCTACATCAATAGGGTATAAAATTGTCCTTGTCGATGTACGCTAACAGTCGGTTAGGACATTGATTAGCTCGATGCCCATACCCCTTGCATATGAAACATTTAATAGCCTCTTTTGGAAATACTGAGTTCCTATCATAACCATACTGGGGCGGGCAGTAAGGACGAGTAGGCTGTGAAGATGACATGTCTGAATCACGTCGAGGTGGAGAATACGGCTGGCTAGGTCGTGAAGATGCCATGAATGAAGCACTAGCCTGTGGTCTGCTGATTGACTTTTCCTATGGAGATGACTATGTCTGAATAGAACTAGGACCCCTTGATAGAGGGCCTTAGGGAAGAAAGAGAAGGTCAGAGTAAAGAGGGGGAAGGAAGGGAATCACACAATCACATATTGCACAGATCCAACCAATTTCGTTCAATAATCAAAGCATTCTAAGTTGTCCATCGGTTACAACCAATATAGAAAAGTAGAGACAGAGAATTACAAACTTATCTTCTTGTTGGCTTTATAACTTTCCATGATCCTCCTCAATAGGTAGATAGCCTTTGTTGTAGATCTACCTAGTATAAATCCAAATTGGTTTTCCAAAATCTTAGTTTCGTTTCTTAGGCGGGCTTTAATAACCTTCTCCCACAGTTTCATAGTATGACTATTAATTTTGTGCTTCTATAGTTATTGTAGCTCTGGATATCTCTTTATTTTGAAGACCAGAACTACAATACTTCTCTTCCAATCATCTGGCATCTTCCTTGTGTTATAATCTTGTTAAACAACTTGGTCAACTAGGTAACACCACATATCCCCAGGTGTTCCACACTTCTATTGGGATCTCATCTGAGTCTTTTGTCTTGCCAGCTTTCATCTTTCTCAAAGCTTTTTTAACTTCTGCCACACTAACCTTTCGTACATATTTATGATGTGTGGGGTCTTGTTGAGCAAAGCCATCTTCCAGGTTATTTCTACTCGCATTATCTCCATTTAGTTTGGCACTAATATACTCATCCCATCTCTTCACAATGTCCTCATCCCTTATCAACGCTGTTCTATGATCATCTTTGATACATCTCACTTGGTCGAAATCTTTACTCTTCCTTTATCTCATCTTAGCTATCTTATATATAGTTTTCCCCCTTCTTTTATACTTAGGTTAGTATAAAGATTCTCATATTTCTTCGTCCTAACCATCCCCGCAATCTTCCTTGCTTTGTTTCGGGCATCATAATATCTCTTCTTATCTTTAGCATTTTTAGTTCTTTGCTATGTCTTAAAACAAACTTTCTTGGTCTTAGTTGTTGCTTGGACCTCCTTATCCCACCACCACGTCTCTCTAGGGCCCTAGTGACTACCCTTCGCTTCCCCTGGCACTTCTTTGGCAACCCTCTTAATACAGGTCATCATCTCGGTCCACATCACATTGGTGTCTCCATTAATGTCCCATTTTTCTTGTTTGACAACATTATCAGTAAATGTATTTAGGGTCTCACCTTTTAGTCTCCACTACCTTAGGGTACATAGGTTCCCTCCTCTAATGTTTTTGTGCACTGAGACATATATCCAGTACTACCAGTCTATGTTGGGTGGTAACTCTCCCTAATAATGACCTTACAATCCTTACACAATCTTCTATCTGCTCTTCTTGTTAGGAAGAAATCAATTTGATTGATATGATTCCCGCTTTTGTATGTAATCAAGTGCTCCTCTCTTTTTGCAAAGGTGTTCAAAATGGGAAGATCATAAGCTACCACAAAGTCCAAGATAGAGGTCCCCTCCTTGTTCCTCTCCCCATCCCCCAGCCACCATGGGCACCTTCATATCCTCTATTATCTCTCCCAACATGTCCATTCAAGTCACCTCCAATAATAATCGATTCATCCTAATTAGGACTCTGCATGAAATCATCCATATGGTCCCAAAATTGCCGCTTGATACTTTCATCCAATCCTACTTGGGGTGCATAATCACAAATAACACTAACAACCTCTTTTTCCAACACAAGTTTGATGGAAATAATCCTATCTCCCATTCTTTTGACTTCCACTATATCATTCTTCAGATTTTTATACACTATAATGCCCACTCCACTTTTATTACTTTGATTTCCTGCATACCAAAGTTTGAGTCATCCAACGCCTTAGCTTTGTTACTTTCCATCTAGTATCTTGTATACATGCAATATTAGTCTTTCTTCTCCTTTAAGGATCCAATATTCCGGGATGCTAATCTTATCCTACGCTTCTGGGCTGGGAACTTTTCTCTCACATGCCCTAGACTACTTATCACTGCATTCAGGCATCGATACGGTGCGTCGCTTATGGGGGACGCCCTAGGAGGATGAGGCTGGAAAGACATTAAATCACAAGGGAAAAAGAGGTCATAAAAAATGAAAGGATCCATGCAAAGTAGAATGACGATAAATATTACAGTGCCTGCTGCCTACCTTACCCACCACTATAGGGAAATAGGGCAATAATAGATAAGTATAGAAAGAATAGGGAGATAAAAAGGACGCTTAAAGGATGATAACACTTTTCACTCAAAGAAAAGGTGCACACTAAAGTAACATAAAGTACAAAGATGGTAGAGCAATGCATATAATTCAAACAAATATGGATGTTCAGGTATCCAAGTGTATCAGACCAAGGAATAACTATGCAGGAAGTAAGTACAACGCAACACCCAGGGATGCAGTGCAAGTAGCAACACAAGTGATGGTAGTCAAGTAAACGAGAGTATTGAATTAAGGAGTGACTGTAGGAAGTATCTAGTACAACCTGACAAATAAAATACTACCCAAACTACAGCACAGCATGCAAAACAATAAGATACAAATATATGCAGAAATAGACATGTAAAACAGGGATACTTCAAGGTGAACTAAATTGTAACAGGATAAGATGGCAAAATCAGCTATCGGTAAATAGATAGACACCCGAAAAACTAGGAAAAAAAAGAGGAGAGTGTAGGAGGTGTCTCGTACAACCCAGGGCACTCCAATACCGTGGTGTTCAGCATTGAGCAAGAATAGCAATACCAATGAGACGGTGTGAAAATGGCGGTCAGTGCCCTACCAGAGTGTCCAGCACAGTTGATAGCAATACCAATGAGACGACATGAAAATGCTGGTCAGTGCCCTGCCGGAGTGTCCAGCACAGTTTGATGCTGTGTGTGTGTTAGCGGCAACGATGGTGAGGCGGTACCTGGTCAGCAAGTTTTTTTTTTCCCCCTCAGGTTTGGTAGGTTTCTATGTGTGTGTGTGTGTGTTTTT
>NC_056559.1:22244211-22311955 GCF_013358625.1 Macadamia integrifolia
TTGAGAGTTGGGATCCTAGGGGAGAATACATTATAGATTCCTTGTTAATGCTGGTGAAGATTTCTATCTGAAGCATATTCCTTGCGTAAAGAGTCCTTCCCAGAGAAACTTCCTGGATTCAGGGGGGAATGCATTCTACTGAGTTGGCGAGATGCTTTCGCCTTTCACCGGCTATAGTCAAGTCTATGGAGCAAGGTCATACAAGGGTCAAGTGCGGGCTCAACCTGAATGACAACCGGGCTAGGTCTACGGCTAGACAGAGACCGAGCTGGAGGGACGGTGGGAGGAAGGCCGAGCCGTGAGCTCGTCCTAACCATGATCGAGCTGGAGGCTCAGTGGGACGAAGGCCGAGCTATAAGCTCGACCTAACCATGACCGAGCTGGAGGCTTTGTGGGACGAAGGCCGAGTTGTGAGCTTGTCCTAACCATGACCGAGGAGGCTCGGTGGGACGAAGGCCGAGCTGTGAGCTTGTCCTAACCATGACCGAGCTGGAAGCTCGGTGCCGGGCCTAGTACTTATTTGGGTTCATCAACTAGCAATAAGACATAAATACTTGATTAAAAAGGACTTTTTGTAGATTAAACTAACTTACTTGACAGTGCATTGGACCTACACTATCTTATCTATTTTTACTTAATCCCATATGCATAATTAAGACCCCAAATATGGGCTTATATAATAGGCCCATTACATTAATAAACCCAAAAAACGAAAGCCAGCTCAATGTCCATAGAATCCAACCATGGGCCAACATAAGTCTTTTGTGGCCCGTTTGTGCCAATTGGAAAATCTTAACTGCATCACCTGCCCTTCCAGATTCCCTGGTCTCAATGGATGTCAGATTTAAGGAACTAAGGACGACTTGCACTTGTCCCAGACAAGCTGGATTACTAAGTTAAGAACTCTATAAATGCTGATGAAACCCAATAGGACCCAAATATTTGTTAAGAATAGTGCCAAACATCATGAAGTGGACTACAATGCCTAAGTGGTCTACGTTGGTTTATAATTCTAAACATTATGAATTGGAGGAAAATGCTTATGTGGTCCACATTCTCTTCTTGCTGCTTGCATATACTGCATTTGTTAGGGTTCCTTCGATCTCTAGAGTTCTGCTCAACAATACTAAGGATTTTTTCCAACTACCACAGTGCATGGTTGCACCATGTTGTTTACATGCTCAAGAAGATTTGGTCCTCTCCTCTTTTGTTAAGGTGCATCTGTAAAATGTTTTACAGTGAATATCCGTTGGAATTTGCATTCCAGATTCTTGAGCCTTCAAGATGAAGGTGGATCCTTGAATTATAAAATATTCTCAATAGATATACATTACCTTGTTTACCAATCTTGTGGCTGTGGGTTTTTATTTTTTATTTTCATTAATAACATGTAGCTCCATATAATGGCTTTTCTCAGGTTGCAAAATTTTTCGAGCTCCATGCTAGTTATCCTCCCAAATCCTTAAAAACCATTTTCTGTACCCCAACCTAAAGCTACAAAACTGCTGTAAATCTCATGAATCTCACCGGTTTGAGTTGGGCATTCTATCTAAAAGGCATTAGCTTGGATCTGTGTAAGCACTTGGGCATTTGGGCTCTTGTTTCATTTAGTTGCTTGTGCTATCATTTTTTGGTCACATCCTCACTATGGATTTATGTGTGTACACTAACCAAGGCATCAAAATTCTGTGGATAAACTCACCGAGGCATCAAAATACTATACATTAAAGTTGATTAACAATGCTAGGTGGGTCTGTGGGCTGTGAGGATAATGTTTTTGCATAATTATGTCAATTAGTTACTACTTGCATGCTTGCTTCCTGTTTCCTGAATTGCCTAAACTTTCAACTATATGATATACGACAGAAGACTCTGTTGGCTCCTTTTTTTCTGGACAGAGAGCAGTTTACTGTTGGCAATTAATGTTTTCTACACTCCCCAAAAAATGAGGAAATATCATTTTGCATATACATGTTTTATACATCTATGCGATAGATACACTGAATATTGTTGAATTCTTTGTTTTTTTTTTGGTGGGGGGGGATACACTGATGACCATCTCTGCCAAAAAAATTCTCAGGCTTTGATCGTGCTCCAATATTGTAAGATCTCTATTTTATCATTATGGATAAGAACAAGCCAGGTTCTTTCAAGAAACGATTCCAATTTAAGAGAAAAAAGAGCAACAAAAAAAGCCAAAGGCCAAATTTTAGTTATGAACAGAGTGCCGGACCTCCTGGTGCTTCTGACACGGTCTATCGTATTCTCTGTCCAAGTAGCAAGATTGGTAGTGTTATTGGGAAAGGTGGTAGCATAATCAATGCCTTGAGAGATGAGACCCGTGCCAAGATCAGAGTCGCTGAATCTGTTCCTGGTTCAGATGAAAGAGTAATCATTATATTTAGCTCTGCGACAAGAAAGCCTAGAAGATACAATGCCAATGAAGATGATGAGGATGATGTTCTCTCTGAGAATGAACAGGAGCCCATGCAACCACATTGTCCTGCCCAGGATGCTCTGTTAAAAATTCATGAACGAATTGCTGAGGAAGATGATCTCTTTGGTGGCATAACATGTGAAGATAATAATGAAACCAATGTGGTCACTACACGCCTTCTTGTTCCAAACAATCAAGTGGGGTGTCTTCTAGGCAAAGGTGGAAACATCATACAGAAATTGCGTACTGAAACTAGTGCAAACATTCGTATCCTGCCTGCAGAGCACCTGCCTACTTGTGCAATGAACACTGATGAGTTAGTGCAGGTAATGTACTGTTGCACCTGTTCACTGGTTTTTTCAGTTATTCTTGTCTTTTGAAAGGAACAATCTGGTGTAGTAAATTTTATGTTTTGGTGTACTTTTTAATTATATATTTTTTTTTTCTGTTTCACATTGAAAGAATGCAGAAAGTTACAAATTGGCATATAATATCTATATTTTTTTCTGTCATCGCATGATCTCTCTTCTCTAGGTTAAGTGATAATTCTGCCACTTGAAACGTCTTCATGATGGTAGAGTTTATTCTCTGGTTAGAGTGCTTCATGTATTGAATGAGCTATTGACAGTTTTTAGTCAATCATAATTGACAAGGCTAGACTTGAATGCATGTTGTCTAATTTTCTGGTTTATATGTTCTGGAACATTTTTTTGTTTACTTTTGCTTTTGGAATTTCGCTTCATACCTTGAAAAGCTGGCATAATTGTTGTTGATTTTTTCAAAGAAAATTGGCATCTATATTTATTATCTGGTATTTCCAATCATAGCTATATCTTTCTTCCCCTCCATTCTCTTTACTAGTATATGGTTAAGTTTATACCACTTGCAAGGACCTATTTGTAGGTTGAGGACTATTTAAATACTTAGATACTGGTCTTTTAACTTAATACAATATAATTTATTATTGGTGCTATTATTGTTATTTATTTAATGGTTCTTCATGTGGCTGACTAGTGCAACAAACCTTAACTCAGGTTGCTGTGGGCCCACTAAAATAATGAAATGCTTAGCTACAATGAGCAGTGGCAATTTCATAAATTTTAGAACAGTTGACAGCCCTTTATAGTAAAGAAATAGGCACAGTGACCTATTGTTAAATAAATTTAGAAGAGGGGATTTTCTGGAAATTTCAGGAAAGGAATGGAATAGAAATAGAAATAGAAATAGGCACAGTGATCTATTGTTTAAATAAATTTAGAAGAGAGGGGATTTTCTGGAAGTTTTAAGTCAGGAAAGGAATGAAACAGAAATAACTTTAATAATGATGGGGCTTTGTTTAATTAGGGTAAAGTACAGTTCGGGTACCCAATGTTTGGAAAATTATGTTTTGGGATACCTGATGTTTCACCAATTACTTTTGAGGTACCTCACGTCTCACCAATGATTCATTCAAGTTTCATTAATTTTTTATAATTTCAATTTTACCCCTTCCCTCCCCACTCCCTCCCCACTCCCTCCCATGCAACCGCTCCACTCCCTTCCCTGCTGGTAACCTCCCCCTCCCGCCCCATCTTGCTTCATGCAGATCCACCCCCACCTTTCCCCATTCTCTTCCCTCTGCTCTGTCTCCCACCCCCATCTCCAAGACTTACATGTTCAAGTCATCTTTTTGAAACCAATCTCTCCAAGCTCCTTCAGACGTTTTTTTTTCTTTCATACTTAGTCTCTAGTTGATGGGTCCATATCCGTCACTGGATGAGGTTCAGAAGGGGGCCCTTTGGAGAGATCACTATTGGATATGACACTGAAGCAGGTACTCCTGGATTGAAAGGAAGAGGAACACCATTGCCGACAAGTAAGCTGTCTTTTACAGGGAACTCATGTTCTTGATCCTTGCTTGGGTGTTTGTCTAAGTGAAGCTTTGCTAATTGTCTCCATGTTAGAGTGGCCAGACTGTAGATGGCTACTATCTGCTGGCTCAACATTCACATCAATGATCTCACGTGCTTTTGCCCCTCCTTATTGAGGGGGAAAGTTCAATTTCAAGCCATGAGAACTATTAGCAATCGAGTCCTCTAGAGAAGCATCATCCTGCACCAGCATGAAGGAAGAAGCCATCCTCGAATCTGCAAAATTTACGAGCATTTATTAACAGATAATAACAAAGCCCTACACTTTGAAGTCGATCCACTAACTTCTTCTCCCAAGTTTCTCCTGAGAAATACAAACTTTGAAATACACCATCATGTCCATCGTCTTCATCTTCTTCTTCAACCTCAATCTGGATTTTGCTAGAATATGAATTGTTATCTATAAATGCCATTAAATCTGAATCAGAAACGTTGAGACAAAACCTTTCACGTTGAAATTTTAAAATGAAACCTCTTGTCATTGGTTGAAAATTGAGAGAGAGAAGAGAGCAGTATGAACTCTGAAATGACATCATTGGTTGAAAACAGATCCGGCTCACCTTCTGTTTCGAAGTCCTAACGACTTGAACTTGTTTACCGGAAACACCAACTACTACCTCTGCTACCATTGCCAGGTCCTTATCTTCTACCCAGATGTTGTGGCCCTTGCAGAAACTCATCTTCACATCTTAACAAGGGAAAACAGAACAGAAGAATCTAAAGTCCTGCAATTTCTTCTGCGGTAGTAGAGCTTATATCAAAGTACATGAAAAGGATTTGAAGGTGCAGCCAGATAGCAGAGGGGCCTTAGACTGAGGGAATAAGACAGATAACAGACTTCTTGCGGGGTCGCTACAGGGGGTTGGGTTTGGTGGTCGCGCAGGGAGGAGGAGAGGGTGGGGGAGTGGGGTTGCTGCAGGGGGTGGGCCGGGGGTTGACACGCGGGGAAGAACAGGGCATGGGATAGGATTTCTAGACAGCAGGGATGAGCTGGGCAGGGGCAGGGGAGCATGGTGGGGTGAGGAGGGAACTGGGTGGGGCTTGGATTAGAAGAAAAAGAAGGGAGAGGGAGGGGGTGGTGGTGGCTGTACCCTGGGTATAAATTATGGTTGGGGAATAGATGAAAATAAAAAAAAAGACATACATAATCCATAATAACACCAACACTCCCCCTCTAGCTGGAGCATATAGATCAAGTAAGCCCAGCGTGCCAACGATCAAGTGAAAGTGTGCAACACCAGTAGCTTTGGTGAAATTATCTGCAGGTTGATCATCAGACCAAACAAAAGGAGTAGAGATCTCCCACGAACTAATCTTCTCATGAATAAAATGGCAAAATCGACCTCTATGCGCTTCGTCTTCTCATGAAACACTGGATTTATGGTAGTCTTGATGGCACATCTTGATTGTCGTAATGGAGAGGTGTCAGAGAATGGATAGTGATGCTGAGATCAGATAATAGACATTGAAGCCACATTAAATCACGAGGGCCATGGACCATCAATCGATACTTAGCTTCAGTAGATGATCAAGAAACTACTAACTGTTTTTTACCCTCAACGAACAGACAATAGCTAGAGGTAGACCGGCGATCATCATGTGCATCAGACCGTACCCATGAACATCAAGGTGACTGTGATTAGCGATACTGAAGGGCCCGAAGCACTGGATTATAATAATGGACACAAGGAGTCTGCGTAGACTGACTAAGCATGCTGACAACATATGAGATGTCAGGCTGACTAATAGTGAGATACAAAAGCTTGCCAACCGGCCTTTGGTAAGTCTTTTTCTTTTGCAACAAAGGAGAGAGATAATGAATGATTCGCCTCAATAGGATTGGAAGCAGGCTTTGTGCCTAGAAGACTTGTCTCATCTGGAAGGTCAAGAACATACTTTCTTTGAGAGATAGCAATGCCCTTGGCAAACTGAGAAAACTTCAATGCCGAAAAAAATACTTCAGGGATCCCAATTCTTTAATAATGTCAAGCTTGCTGGCCAATGAGGATTTGTTCTTCAGGATGTGCTCCAGATCATCACCAGTTAAGATTACGTCATCATCATAAACCAGAAGCACTGTAGTACCGAGCGCTGTTCGAACAAAGGATATCGAATAATCAAAGGCACTAGATTGAAAACCGAACTGAAACAAAGCATCACTAAGCTTCTCAAACCATGCATGGGGAGATTGCTTGAGTCCATAAATTTCCTTAGTAAACGTCAAGCATACCCAACAGGAATGCACTGTAATACCCAGGGGAAGACCCATATAATCTCCTCATGTAAAAGATAGAATAAGATGGGAAATAGGTTAAACTACAGTTATGCTGTTTGTAGGAAAAGATCGAACATGAATAACAAATGGAAGAGAAAACGAAGAGGATAAATGATATGGGTGCCCTTCCGAGTAACTTGAGAAATGGACCCATCAACAAATTTAAGTCCCCAGAAACAGGAATTAATGAAGAAAATCCTTCACGTTTACCTGTCATATGATTGGTGGCTTCCAAGTCTATAATCCAGGAACTAGAAGGAACAAACTGGGAATGATTAGTTGATGCATGATGGGCTGTAATACCTGAGGTTGTGCTACTATCCAGTTTCTCCAGAGTGGCTTTCAAAGAGAACAACTGAGTAGACAACTCCTGGATAGCACGATCATGGGGGTCAATGGAAGTGCCACCATCACTAGAACACTCCCCCCCCCCCCTTTCTTCCCAGTAGAAACCAGATTTGCACTTCTTTCCTAAAATTTGGCTGTTTAAGGTGTGGATAAAGAGTCTGACAATGATCTTTGGTGTGCCTTGGTTTTCCACTGTGGCTGCACTTCAAGTGTTTCTTTTCTTCCTCAGTGAGGCACTGATGCTGAATTCTGTTTTGAGAAGTGCCTGATTTTATACCCTTCTAACCAGCAGCTAAGGTAGACCTGTTCTCTCCATCACTTTTGGACACAGAGGCCGGAGAAGCCTCCCTTCTAATATAATTATAGGCACTCTCAAGTGTTAGAAGATTGTCCTTAGCAAGAACTTGAACATGATGCAACATGCTGCCGCTCCTTTCTGCTTTTGAGTACCTCCAGATTCATGGAGAGAGGTTGATAGTGATCCACATCCTTCCACTTCTTTGTGAGACGGTTGAAATAGTCTTCATATACCTCTCCTTTGGATCCATCACCTATTCTCGTTGAAGGTGAAAATCCGAGCATTGTTATGCCTTATTCCCTTTGCTGTCCTCATTAGGAAGTAATTCTGGCTGATAGTGCTATCGATGGAATGAAGTAACCATCCCATCACTGTGAGATTAAGACTCCCACTCATCATGAGAAGAACCTCCTTGCTTTGATTCCTTCACTTTGCCATTGATATAGCCCATCAACCTTCTACTCCCAATAAACATCTTAGCGGACTGAGCCCACTTAAGATAATTCCTCCCATTAAGGGTCCGTTTGGTATCGTTTCTGTTCCAAAAACTCCATTTCGTGTAAGAAACGGAAATTTCAGTTTCTGTGTCAAAACGCCGTTTTTAAACGATTTAATGCTGTTTGGTGAATCTGTTTCTAGAACAGTTTCAGAACCAAAAAACGACAGTTCTGTCGTTTGGTAATCTTGTTTCAGAAACAGTTTTTTTTTTCTCTTTTCTTTTCTTTTAAGTCAATAATTATAGAAATAACATTAAAATACTATAAGCATATAAATCCTTTGGGACAATAAAATATTACATACCAAATAAAAAAAACATGGTTTCAAAAGGATGAATAAAACAGTATTAACAATGCCTTGTCCAAGTTAATTGTTACATAATTCCCCAACTTTTCACTTTTTGTACAAGTCTAAAGACTTGAATGCTTGGAGGATGTCTTTCATCTTATTTGTTTGGTCCTCTAATCCTTTAAGTGTTTCTTCCAGATATCCTTTCATGTATTCATTCGAAGTGGACGGTGGTGTGGATGCTGTTGATGCTGAGCTTGAGCTTTCTGAACATAATGTATGTTGTTTGGTAGAGATATGTGTTTCATCTTTCAACCATGCAAACATACCACATCCACGGTTATCAGCCTATATCACATAATAGATGTGATTAGGGTCGTTAAAATTTAACATAGAATTAAAAAAAAAATCTAAAATTATCTATAGGTATAAATCAATCGTAGAAATGAATTACCCCAGTTGAATTTGGGCAACATAGAAAATACTGTCCCTTGTTTGGACTTTTCGTCGCAGTTCTTACTTTGCATTGACCTTTACCACATCTAAATAGATGTAGTTGGTCCACCCACATGAAAAAATTACATGAATCTTGACATTTGAAAAATTCTCTTCCAATATTTTTACCCGACTTGGTTGTATATTTATCACAACTCTTCCTGCAAATTTCACAATTTGCTCTTATGAGTGGGGGCATAGAAGAAGTCATCTATAACAGTAATTTAAATATCAAAGAAGTTAATATAGCATCCAAATATATGGCATTCATAATAATATATCAACTTGTACCACATACATAAATGTAACATAAAACAAGTACTACATCACTTGAAACATCAATTTAGGTTTTTAGTTTTGTCAAAATAGTTATCGGTTTTAGTTTTCAACTAGTTTTGACATCCTTTGCTGTTTAGCCATTGCATTTGTAATTCTTAGCCTAGTGGCATTCATCTCTTTTACCCGATTTCGTTGATTTGATTGTGTTGTAGAATGATCAACGAAATCTTCATGTGGCGGATTCAAGTCATCTTCTGCAACTTTTAAATCATCACTTATCCCCACGAATTCAACATCAACAATATGCTCTTCTCGAATATAGTTGTGTAGCCCACAACATGCCATTACGATTGATGCCTGAGCTTTCATTGGGAACTGGTGCATTAGCCTTAAAATTTGAAATTTGTTCTTCAATACCCCAAATGTACGTTCAATGACATTCCGAAGTGATGAATGTCTATAATTGAACAACTCTTTTGCTGTTCTTGGGGATCTACGCCCTTTGTAGTCCGGTAGATGGTATCTTTCACCCCTAAATGGTGTCAAAAATCCAGATTGGCTAGCATACCCATAGTCGACAACATAATACTTTCCTACAGACAAAAAATAATATATGTTAGGACGTATACACTCAAATGAAAATCTAATATACTAGTAAAGTTAATACCTGGAGGTGGATGTGGAAAACTCAATTGAGGATCATTCCTTGCATGTTCAAGTACTCGACAATCATTTGCACTACCTTCCCATCCCGCATACACGTGAATCGCATGTCAAATGAACATGCACACATCACATTTTGAGTTGTGATCCCCTTCCGATTCTTATATTGAGTTTGATCCTCTCTTGGAACTACTGCATGGATGTGAGTACCATCTATGGCGCCAATACAGTGCTATGACATATAGTGACAATTAAATGATCACTACATATAAGAATATAAATATTCATATATTTAATTACAAACATGTATCATATTAACATATTTACCGTGAAAAAAGGGTAGTATTTCGGATTCTGTGCAATCTCTGTCGGTATCATATTGACATCTGACAGTCTGATTTTCTCCTTACCCAGGCGTTGCATTGCAATCAAGACAACATTGAATGTTCGACTAACTGTTTCTCCTGAGTGGTTGAAATGATTTTGGGTGTCTCTATTACTTGAGCCCTTCCTAACAATCCATAGGAACATTCCAAGCTATTCATCCACTCGGATGTTGGTCGTGTCTTTCAACCACCCCCTATGTCTAACATAATCACATAGGTTGAGGAAGACATGACGTTCCATCCTAAACTCTTCATAACATCTGTTGGCATGCCCATTCAATACCTCATGCATCATGACAACACCTGGAAATACACTATCCCTACATGGTTCTCGAATATATACAGGTTCACTTAGTAATTCCATTCCCATGTGAATGATCGCATCTTCTTCATCACTAGAAGTTTCACATAATGCATTTGACATAACTGCAACAAATTAACAAATACTTCTCAATTTGAAACAAATAACTGTAAAACATGACAATTTGACACTTCGTCTCAACCCAAAACACATGTTCAACATTACACTAGGGGTGTCAATCGGTCGGTCCGGCTCGGTTTCGGTCCGGGTTGAGTCGGTTTTGGTGTGGGAAAGCTGAAACCGAAACCAAACCAATAAGAAAATCCCGGTTTCAGTTTGGTTTCGGTTTCGGTGCGGTTTGATTTCGGTTTGTCTTCGGTTTCTTAAATCAATTTGTAACCGGGTTGGTTTTGGTTTTTGGTCTAGTTTGGATTCGACTTTCCATACAAATGTATACAAAACTATGCACATTTTGATTTTTTTAATGAATTTTGGAGCGTTTCAGTTTCTTACTGGTTTGGTTTCAGTTTCGGTCCGGGTTTTGAGCCGGTTTCGGTTTGGTTTCGGATTCATCTGGTTTCCGGTGCGGTTCGGTTTGGTTTTGGGGTTGCAATACTCCAAACCGAACCGAACCAATAAGGCTTCGGTTCGGTTCGGTCCGGTCTGTGTTGTTATCGGTTTGGTCCGGCCGGTTTTACCGGTTCGGTTTAGGAATTGACACCCCTACATTACACACATCGATAATAGAAAAAAAACAAAAGAACTAAAACACAAGAAGCCATCATCGAAAGTATTGTCCTGAATCCAAAATGATCAAAAGTAGCATTCAAACACAACCTCAACTACTCCAAGGCATCTAAAAGCCAAGTCCTCTTAACAGGCTCTGCACAGACAAACAACTCCCTTCAACTAGGATCAACACACATATGACTGGTGGCCTTCAAGTATGTCTCCTTTGATATATCCGGTATAGAGGATAATACCGCCTCACATCTCACACTGAAATCTCGAGGATGAGATGCACCTTCCCCACCACGAACAGGAGATGTAACGGAAGTATTGGATGCTTTCTCAATTTTAATGGATAAATACTTCCCATACAAGTCCTTGACGTGGCTATCTCCCTTATTGGCGCTCTTTTTTCTTCATCCCGTGGGTGTCCTATCAAGATTTCGCTTTGTGGTGGTCTGAGTTGGAGTAGGAGTATCCTCATGGAAGGAGTCAGTCATGCCTAAATGCACCGAGGTACTAGGGGATTCAAAGACTTGCTCAATATCAATAGTATTAACAGCTTTGATGTCATCCAAATCTTAAGCGCTGTCAACCCCTAAGTAACCTCTAACATTTGAATCCCCAAATACCATGCTCAAATCTGGCCAATTGCTTAGTCCATACTTCTTGTATTTCAACCAACCTGGATTTGCCTGCATAAGCAGTCATTGTATCACTCAGATGTACTACTTATTGCAATCTAATTTTGAAATAATTCAACTAACTAGTGAGATCTATTGTACCTGTATTGCCCTATCGGACTCATCATCAACTGTGACTGATTTTGTCATTGAGTTCCACCCAAATCCAGTTGTGTCAGTAGTCTCTTGAATTGTTGGTACTTGTGTTTCAACTTGTTCATCTTGTTGCGTAATTGTTCTCTTCCAACTGTACGATTTAAAGCTTTCTGAAATTGCTTTGTAATGTCCTCCCATCCAGTTTTGTTAAATGAATTACTGGATTTGTGATCATTTTTTACAGCTTCTTTCATTGCCTCAATAAAAATAGTAGTCTCAAGTTCTGACCACTTAATGGCAGGGATACTACTTCTAGACATAATAGCTAAACATTATAAGTTAGTGTAAAAAGTTAGCGTACTGGGTTAAAAAAGACTGAACACTAAAAAAAGAAATGACAAAGCTAATATTCTGAATATGATACAAACATTTGTAAAACATATTTACATGCATGAAGACTAACAATTTCTTGTACTAAAGAAACAAAAAGTAATATAAGCGACATAAGACCAAGCAAAGTAACAAAGAAACCCAAGTAACAATGTCTTATTACAATTATCAAATAAAAATTACCAAAGAAATCTGAAAATCAGATTTGGAATCATACCCAAGCAAAGTAACAAAGCTCCAATAAAATCAGATTTGGGGAGAGATAATGGAAAGACCAATAAAACCGAGCAAAGTAACAAAGAAATCAAGCATAATAGAAATGGGAAGATGAATTCTGTTCTGGCAGCAGCCCTGTTTTCGACTTAAGTTTGAAATGGACTGAATTACTATAGCTTTGTGAAATATATAAAGATAGAAGAATAAAATCAAAGCACATCCAACGCCCACATATGATATCTCCACCTAGGAAAAGTAGCACCACAACATAGATGAAACGGAACCAAAAACAGGGCCTAACCAACCTACTGATCACATGTTCTCTGTTATCAATTCCCTTAATATTTTTTTATACTTCTCCCACAAAATAACCACTGGAATCTGCATTAAACAACAAATGTTTGTTGGCTAAAGACACTCAATGCCACCTAACAGAGCAACGTTAGGAGACACTAAGAACACAAAGTATTGCATTAAACCTTGAGTGCTAATCATAAAATGCAAATCACTTTAGAATAGAATTGATGCACCAAATTGATACGGCAAGTCCCCTATATCAAAAACGATACCTGGGGTTTCCGCATGAAACACAAACAACAGCCCATCATTCGAGAAAAAGAGGTCAACATTCCCTCTTTCAACTTATAATGTTAAATATGAAGTCCCGAAGCAGCCCATGAAAGACACATAACACAAAGCATACCCTTTGGGTAACCCATCTATGAGCTCTGAAAATCCACAAGAAATTACAGAGTCCACGCCAAGATTCTCAAGTTTCAACTTACGTTCGTGTAAATGTGGCCATGGATCTCCACCATGGTCGTATATCCGAGATTCTATCACTTCCGTAGAGTGATTCGGAAGCGGATAATTGATGCGGAAATGCTCCTCGAAAGCATGAGTAGACAGGAGAACACAAACCGATCAGGCGCTTGGAATTAGGATTCCTAAGTGCAGCTGACGCCATTGAAGTGAGAGAAAGTGAACAGAGAGACAAAAACAGTAGGAAGCCCTAGAATCGGAAGTCTCAGAGGTTCATTCAGAGAGGCGGTGATGAAGAGGGGGTTTAAGCCTTGAGGTTTAAAGGGTTGGATTTTCCCATAGAAGGGTTATTATTGTTGATATCGACATTGGTAATTAAGGGAGATCTAAGCAGCAGATCATCCCCATCCTTTGAAATATTCGAGACCTCCCCAATAAAGGCCTTCAACCATGATTGTTGCAGATCAAGTCTGTCGCTCTGGAGATACAAGATTTCTCAAAAAATAACCCTAGAAAAACCCAAGTCCGATCGGTCAAATTGCAGAGGCTTTAGAGGTAAACAATACCGAACTCTCCATTCTTGATTTGGGTTGTAGATCAAGGTATTATAAGGTTTATTGAGGTCATGATCCATCATCAACATATCAGAGAAGATGCAAAGAGCTAGGGCATACCTGTTTGAGCGACAATGAGCAGAGATCAAAAGAGGAAACCAAGGTTGATCGTGCTGCTCTTCTTCGTCGATCGGTCTTCTTCTTCTTCAGTTCTGTGTGCGCAAAGATGAAAGGCAGAGGTGAAAAAAGAGGGCGAGTGTATTCCGTCGGTCGAACTTGAGAGTGAAGTCGAGGATTCAAGGTTGATTGTGCTTCTCTTCTCCAGCGAGCGGTCTTCTTCTTCTCCAGTTCTGAGTGCGCGAAGTTGAAAGGCAGAGGTGAAAAAAAGAGGCAAGTATTTTATCGTGAACTTGTCTCTGAAGTTGTGAAAAAAGGTTCATTTTTTAGATTGTTTGGAATGAAACAACATGGACAGAACACCCTCTTGTCGTTCCGTCTTCGGTCCTTCAAATCGTTTTTTTTTCCAACTTTTGTTTCAAAAAAACTGAGATACATCATATGGCTGCCAAACGGTTTTTTGCCTTTTTTTGTTCTATTGAAACGGAAAAATGATAGAAACGTTTCTTAAGAACAATACCAAATGGGTCCTAAGTTTCACCGTAGTGATCATCATCACAGGATTTTAACTTCTGGAAGAAACTGTTGTCGTCGAGGCATGTCTGATAATGCGTGGGGCGACATCAAGTACGTAAAGCCTTCCTTTTTAACTCTAATGGTGTTCCGTGCACCATCATAAAGAATACAACTTGTCGCTTCCAAGGTCAGTCTAGAAGAATAAAGAAGTTAGGACTTAGAATAGTCAAAATGTGTCAATAACAATAGATAATGGCAGTCCTGTAAATATATCAAGCTCTCATTGGGGAGTGACAAGACTATAATTAAATAGAATCTTTAAAGGGCACTTTGGAAGGCATAAAGTAGTTAGGACTTAGAAGGGATTCTTATTTAAAGAAGGGACAGATTTGGAAATAACATGAAATAAGGGTAAGTGCTGAATTAAAAACAAAGGGAGGGGTAATGGTGGGAAACAAAATAAATAAACCAACAACCATGCATGAGATAGTCTTCAGGCTCATAACACCAAAGGTCAGTGGGAAACTTGGCCTGATTCAAGGTGGGAATTCTCACTCAACAGGAACCAATCTTCCTGAAATTCAGGGGTTAAGATTCCTCACACTGGGTCCTCTTGAAAGCACATAATCACAGGCTTACACAGGGGGGATTATCGCGGCTGAGTTATCTTCTACCTTTGGCAGACTAGCAGCGGAAACCAGGGAAACAGAAGCAAATTGATAGCAGCAATCAGAGCAGAAAATTGATGCTGGAAGGTAGGCCAGCAGCAACCGAAACCATATCAAGTAGAAATTGATTGGAAGGAGAGGTAAATCCCAGCAACAACTATATTCAGCAGCATACCAGATGCAACGATACCGGTAGCAGATCAATTACAGTATCAGAAATTAGCAGAACCAGAAAAATCAGTTCATCAGCAACCAGAATGATAATCGATCAAACCCTATCGTTCAGCCGCAATCAATTCATCAGCTATTAGCAGAATTAGAAATAGAAGGATCTTCAGAAACAAATCCTCCATCACATTCATCCACATCAACAATTGATTCAGCAGCAAATCAATATAGTAGCAGATGGGAATACGAGAGCAGCACCGACAGTATACGAAATAGCAGGTATGATCTTCATAAAATAAAAAATAAAAGTCCTCTAATTAGGAAATAGAAATCTAGCCTATCTAGGAAATAAGAGAAACTAAGGAAGAAAATAAATAAACTATATCACGTTTGTACAAACCCCTAATCGTGACTCATATCTTAACAAAATCTATCCAAAAGGCGATGGGGCAGTGTGAAATTATTACTTTTGTCTAGCAGATGCCCCATCTATGGCGTAGAGAGTGACATGTCTTGAAGATTCAAAATCTGTAGCTGCTTTGAAAGCGTGGTAAGGTAGATGTACGTGACTCTGGTGCGAAGTGTCATTTTCTGTGTGCATGAAGTTCCATGCCCCGCATCACACCGAATCAACTCCAGGGGGTTAAGACCATGTGCATTTTAAAGTGTTTTAAGATTCCAAGTTAGATTATCTCGGCCGATCATCTTTATCCTTGATTGGGGGAACGAAAAATGTTTAGTACCTATGAGGCAATGAGGGCTTGAAACGTAAGGAGTTACTTGTTGACGTGACCTGCTGGGTGTCATGAATAATGCCTATCCAACGTCTGTAACCTCTTGTGTTTTCTGAGATTTAAGCCGATGCCTCCTACATTAATCCAATAGGCTAGATCTTTCCCTGTGATCTAGAAGTTCTAATCTAATTGCTGTAAGGCCTCCTGAGCTATGGTCCTTTGCAGGTACATTGTACAAGCTACAAAGATTCATAACTCCCTCATCCTAGCTCAGATTGGGGAGTTTCAAAGGCGAAAATTCTTTTTTTCTCTTGCATCACACACCCTGCAACAAGAGAGAAGAGAATGGGAATGAGAAAAAGGGAAAAATAGCAAGTGTGTGTGGGCTTGCATTGAAGACCTTCTACCTACCTAGGGTTTTGTTTTTGAGCTCCATTAAAGGCCCTTGGAGGTATTTTGTTGTGCATTCATGATGCTACGCTAACTGCCAATGTACACTTGAATAGTCAAGTTCTCCAGACAATGGAGGAGTTGAAGATTCCAGCGAGCAGTGGTGGCTCTTAGGAACATTTCAAGGTACCAAGGTTTGTTGCAAACAAGGGGCTGTAAGCTTTCCATCATTGTATCTATTTCAAGCATATTACTTGTATCCCTGTTTCATGCTAGACATAGGGTTATGTATGTTGAACCTATGCTAGATGTGTTTTATCCATAGGGCATTGTTATAAGCCCAGTGTTTATTTTCTGAAAGAGGTGCTCAGTGGGTGCTGGACACTGAGAGTGGGTGCTCCTTGGTAGTGGTAATTATCGTTTGTATTGGCATCGTAGTTCCTTCTCAATTCTATGTTGGAAAAATTTGGGTCTGGTACTTCTAGCTGTAGTTGTAGCTAAAAGTAGTGTATTGAGTAGATATGAAGCCTTTGGTGGCATTACTCTTGGGACGTAGTCATATTGCCAGACCTCGTAACGATCCCTGTGTTGTGGGTGTGGACATTATTTGTGCATGTGGTAACAGTTGTTTTTAAAAATTAATGCATCATAGTTTTCCTAATAAGAATTACAAGACTCCATATGGAAATTGAAACTGATATAAAGGACTCAGACAATTATTTGACATTTGACAAACCCATTAGCTGTTGGTTGGCCCTGCATTAATATTATTGTGTTGTGCTGACTCCTTTGAGATCCTTTCTTCATTGGTTTGGACTTTGTGAAGCCTATTTTAAAAATTGGTACTAATTCATAACTCTTATTCATTATTCTACCATGTCGGTGTGATGTAGCCATTGCTCTTGTTGTTTATTTGTATATTCTAGCATTTCTATACTAGTTCTATTGAATTTTATAGTTAAGTTATGGTTTTGATTCTTTAATTTCCTTCTCTTGCTTTTTCTCTCTTCAACTTGACCTGCGCTAACCAAATACTAACTCACAATTTGAGATGCCCTAAACCATAACTTTTGGCTATCTTGTCTTGACTAAAGGTTTCTTCAAAAGAAAATCACACCCTACTGAAACGTTGGCATAGATCTGTTTGCATTTTAATCCTGATTTAAATATTCCTCCTACTTTTCCTACATTGATATGCTGTAAATGTGAAGAATGATGAAAAAGGAAATCGAGAAATGTTGTATGACATTGGTACTTAATCCATTTTGAAGGGTCATGTGACAAGTTTGTTTTGAATGATTATTTACTCTTTTCTGATTCAAGATTTTACTCGAGCAAGAGGCTGCATGTGTTTGGGGATTTGTACAGGAGTCAGGGTTCCTGACACTCTCCCGATGTATGATTGAAATGTACATATGTGATATGTATCTAATAATTGGATATAGTATTCTGTTGCTTTGGCTGATTTTTAAGATAGTGATTCCGGTCAGATGCTTACAAGGTTCGTGACCTTGGATCCTACTCTCCTTGGATAAAGTGCTTTAAACCTAGATGGTTTAAAGGTTGCTGCACTACAGTTGCAACTTAGGTATTTGTTGGATCAGTGCGTGCTTGTTCTCATACTCTTGATATTGTGAAAAGTTTGATTTGTGTTTTTTTCTAGTGATCTATTTATGTTTTCGAGCTTTTTGACAGAGCATGCATTATGCCTATTCCTGGGACTTCTAATTTTTTTTTTTCTATGTTATGTGGTTGACATTATGTTGCGGCTTTTCAGATCTATCTATCGAGGGTTGTGTTTCTTCTATGTATCAGTACTTGCTTTGCTCGGGTTTTCATGTATTTGAGAAACCCCTCATATAGAATTTAGTTCTTTTTGTCATTGCTGATGTTTGATTCTGCAAACACACAACATGCACGGTCTACAGGAGATTGGTTCTGGAGAATCTTGCATGGTCTTTGTCATCCAAGATAAACTCTAATTTTGGAAGGCACTTTTCAGATATCTGGACCATCAACTGTGGCAAAGAGGGCTCTCTATGAAGTTTCTACTCTGTTGCACCAGAATCCACGTAGAGATAATCAACCACTGAATTATCCTATGCCTTCTGGGGGCCCTGGATTTTATCCTCCTGGACCTCCTGTTGGAAATATGTTGCCACAAAGAAATCCAATGTGGCCTCACCAGAACTCTGGTGCACATGGTACATCTCGGATGCCATGGATGGGGGGATATGGAAGTGGTTTCGATGGTGTTCCACCTGTAAATGCTGGGGAGGCATCGGATGAGTTCTCTATGAAAATTTTGTGTGCTGCTGGAAGAATTGGTGGGGTAATTGGAAAGGGAGGTTCTACAGTTAGACAGTTACAACAAGAAACGGGAGCTCGCATTCAAGTTGATGATACAATACCTGAGGCGGAGGAACGTTCAATTGTTGTCTCTTCTTTTGAAGTAAACATTTCTACCCTTTAAATGACATCTGGATGAAAATTTTCATTTCAGTTAATTAATAATCATTTTGTAATGATCTCTTTGGATTTAATTGTTATAACCCATGTGAAAAAATTCTGATATGAACATACTGTGCATTTTAACTGTTTTCAGGCTCTCTGGAACCCAAGATCACCAACTATTGATGCCATTCTTCAGCTTCAAAGCAAAACTAGTGAAATGTCTGAGAAAGGCGTCATCACAACAAGGCTTCTTGTTCCGTCAAATAAGGTCGGCTGCCTCCTAGGACAGGGAGGTCATGTAATTACTGAAATGAGAAGACGAACGCAAGCAGACATACGTGTTATCTCCAAGGATGGGAAGCCCAACTGTGCTTCTGCAGATGAAGAGCTTGTGCAGGTGATGTGGTTAGCATCATAACTTATATGACAAAATATTTCACACAAATTTTAATTTTTCTGTTAAATCAGTTATGCTTTCCATATATCAATTGTTTGTAGGTTTATGATTCTGTCAACTGATCTTACTTTTAATGATACAGATATCTGGAAATATTGCTGTTGCTAAAGAAGCCCTTTCAGAGATCGCATCAAGACTTAGAGTGAGAACTCTCCGAGGTTCAAATGCTGCACTCGAATCTCCTCCTGTGCCACCACCTTTTCAAGGATTTGGTCCTCCGGGTCCTCTTGGTCCTCCAGGAAACTTCCCTGGAAGAGCACTACCACCAGCTGGCATGACTGGAGTTGGTGGCTCTGGTGGATATGAACACGTACAGGTATCTTTCTTGTTCGGTTTCTGTTTATAAACCCAGTTTTTATGCGGATGGGATGCAGATGAGGTTGATAGTGTATTCACAGTTGATTTTGAATAATCTGATGCTAAAAAAAATTTCTGGCTATTTATGGGTGTTTATGTAACTTAGATTACTAGATTATGTGTTGGCCTTATTCAGTTTTAATTTCCCTTGGATTCACCAATTTTTAGATATATGGTAGTTTCTTGAGTTTGTCAGGTGACATATATATAGTGTTGTAAAGGAAATAAGAGAGTGAAGGAGGAAGGATGGAGGAGAGGGGCGTGGTAAGAGAGGTAGAAATAAGGTGAGGAAGGGAGGGAGGGAAAGATATATATATATATATATATATATGAGGGCCCATTTCTTCCATTTAGCTGGTGGATGATTGGAACTCTGTTAACTTCTTTTGTAGCATTGTCACACCCACCTCTCGTAGACTGAGCAATGTGGCACTTAACACCTTACCGTATCCAGTCAGCCTGACTCATTAGGATCTCAAAGCTGTGGGCTATCACACAATGCACCAAGATCACTACAAATCACATAAATAAAGTAGGATCATATACATACAACTGGTGTCAACTACATGATACTGATTCCATATCTACACAAAATGTGTAATTCACTTCATCTCCTTAGTTTATTACAAGTCTCCCATCAACATATATGCATACACAAAATATAAAGTAAGATCATTGAAGTCACTCAGTAACCCAAACCTCCAAAGGCACAGTCATCACACCCGCAGTCTGGTCCATGCTCCGTCTTGGTATCTAGAACAACCCACCAAGTATCTAGAGCAACCCCAGAAGTGCTGTGTTGGATCCTGACAGCTCACTAGAATCTCCATCTAAGAAAAACAACAATAATAATGGAGTTTCACCAAGCTCAGCGAGGAGTGGGGGCAGGTATGCATACGTAGTACAAATGATGCAATGCATGCTCCATACAATTATATGATGCATATGAATCCATTTGGCAACAATACTTCCTATTTCCATTGCTAGGTCCATCATTTTGGTATTAGTGCTACGCAATGTAGGTGGTATCCTCTCCCCCAGTACGTTGGGTTTGACAATACAAGCTAGTTGCAGGCAGGAGTCAGCTAACCCTCGAAAGAACCTCGGTCCCCTAGCCAACCTCTAGGTTAAAAACTTCAACAGTCATGCGTATAGTACGTTGTACTGTGTTGCACCTACCTCTGGGTATTATCCTTGTACCGCAGAAGTGTTTTGCTGATCAGGCAACCGCGAATTGGGATTAGTCAATGCGTAACCCCCTACTAACAAGGGGTTGTAGTACTCGGGTTGGTGATGATGCATTCTAAAAGATGTTGTACATCCACCATAGATCACTCAAAGTATCCACATGTTAGGCACATGGTGTTGGAATCCTCCTTCGGCCTCACTGTGTCCCGTCTCACAATATCCACCGCATACTAAGTCCACAGGTCCTCAATATATCCGCAATAATCAAATAACAGGTAAACAAGATATGTGTAAAAAGACCAAGCATATTACATGATCATACAAACTGAAAAATGTAATGCAAAAACACTCTGCAAACTAAGTCAACACCCACTCACCTCAGTACCCAAATCATAGTGTACGATGGATTCCCTTGAATGGTTTGGTATCCTTGTCCGACGACTTAAGTTCCTAATACAGTTGTATATTAATTAGTCAATGACAAACACATACTTGTATACCCCTAGGCATACCCTCTGTACAGCTCCTATGCTGAACTGTACATACCCGCAATAGTCCATGCAAAGACCCCATTTCCATAGCCTCAGTTATGCCCCACACTGACCCACCCTATAGGGCCAAATGGGGGTCACTGATGTGTAACATGACCTACTAGTGGGTGGATCTTCGGCTGCAAAGGCAGAGGCTGCAATGGTCTGTAGACACCCCACCGAAAGGTGAGCTGTAGAGCCACTGGCTGGCCACAAGCACCTGGCAGTGACTTGCTGTCTGCAGATTTTCTGCCCAGCCTGCACTTCCAACCTTGCTGCTGCCTTTCTCCCTTGACTGTGTACAACCCCTCATGCCTTTTGTCTCAGCAATAGTAAAGGGGGCCTAACCTACTCTATAGGATAAAGTCAAATTCCCTTCCCATTTTGGCATGCAAGCCACCCAAGTAACATCTATGATGAAATTTCCATAATTTGGATGCATGCATGTATTCAGCTCTTATCCTGGGCTTCCTGTCAAATGCAATGACTCATTTGGAGCTGGGAAGCCCTAGGAATCATGGCTGTACCATATTCCAGCTCCAATTGAGTCCACTTTGGAGGAATTGCATGGAGAAGAAAGAGAATTGAGGGATTTACTCAATTCTCATCTAAAAATTCAGCAACTTACCTATGCAGGGCTTCAGGCTTGGTTTTTCCTACTACAATACCCATTTATTTGGAGTTGGACAGCTCTAGGAAACATGGATTGACCATGGTCCAGCTCCAATTAAGCTCAATTGGGGAGAAATCACAGGGATCAGAGAAGATTTGAGAAATTTCGTACATTTCTACTTGAAAAATTCAGCAAGAAACCACTGCATGAGTAAAACCCCAAATTGGCTAGAATTTTACCATTCCCAACTCAAATTGCTACAATCCTAATATGCATGGTCAAATCCCCAAGTTTCAGGGCTTACAGAGATGGATCAGAGACTCTGAACTGCCAAAATTAAGTAATTTGGGTTGCAGTTCATCTCTGGGAACTCAAATCTGAGCCCAATTTCTTCATGCAGCTCAATCCTAACCCATTACCAACAATTTCAGCAAGAAATCATAAGGAACCTGAGGAGAATTCATTCACCTACTGCGTGGACTGGATTAGCAAGTGCCAGAGGGCATGTGCTTGCTCTCTTTCTCTAGATTTCTACTCATTCTTCTTCTCCTCCTCGTCCTCTCCTTGCTACAGCACCCAAGTTCAGCAGTAGAAAATGAGTGAACAGTAGCTGAATTCCAGCTTTTATAATTCAGCCCAAAAGGTCCTTAAGGCTTGTTCGGTTTGCCAAGCTTAAAACTGAAAGACAATTTAATATTTAATTCCCATTGGTGGACCTCACTGTAATCTGACCTTTTAGGTACAGCATGGTAAGTCTGGGGCTCTCTACTGTAGGTCAGTGGGCCCCACAGGTTTAATGCAATTTTTCTAGCTGAACTCCACTGGCCACCCTATGTTGACTTGCCGGTGGCCTGCTGAACTGTCCCAGCTGTCCGCCCTCTCTGTCAAAGCCCCATAGGCAGTATTCAATGACTTTTTACCTTTGATTGCACTGCTCATGGAAGGTTTTCCAGTAAATTTGGCAGGAGGTGCACTGGCAAGTGGGGTCATCCTTGGCTTCCAAGCACTCCACCACTGTTCAGAGGTGCTTCTCACTACTAGCTCCTTCTCTGAACAGTAGAAACCAGAACTGTGTTATACCTGGGTATCACAAGCGTGGGGTGGGGGAGGGAGATGTGAAGCCCATTCTTAAAATTTGAATGGAAGATATAGAAGCTGGAACTTCTGTTGTAAAGAGAAAAACGTGGCCCGTTGGGCAAGGAGTTAGGGAGGGAGAGAGACTGAATGACTGATGCTGAACTAGGGTGCTACAATGTGGTCCTCGAAGAGTAGATTCAAGTCCTAATTGATCCAAGGTTTTGTGAAGTAGGAGAGAGAAAGATTGCTGTTTGGTTATTGATAGTATAAATAGAAAAGGAAAATAAAGTGTTTAGGATGAAATCAGGGTAACGGTTTAGAAGGGAGGGTTGTGACCGAGTGGAATAGGCTAGGGTTTAAAGGAGTTCAGTTTTTATGAAGTTGGATTGATGGAATGGGTTCTGAGTGATTGGAAGAGGCTAGGGTTTAAAGGAGTTCGGTTTTTATGAAGTTGGATTGATGGAATGGGTTCTTATATGGTGGGATAAAATATAAAGTATGGGAAGAAGGTGTGAAGGTTAGGGTTGAAGGGGGAAGGCTGGGACAGTGTTTTCCTGGTGGTTTGACGGAGACTGATGATGGGAAAAAAAGCTGTTCATAGCTTGAAACTGCTTTAACATTAACAGAAAATAGAAAGTAGAAGAGAAAGGAGGAGAAGAAGAGAACTCACCTAGGGTTGGAAGAATCCACCTCTGAAGGGGACTCTTTTTTTTTTGGGTGAATAAGAAGGGGACTGTTAATCCATGCAGTAATAGCTCAAAGAGGAAACTTCTTCCATTGATTCAGTTTCGAGCAAGGGGGAGTACAAGCCAGCCTATATATGTAGTTGAATACTAAACTCCAAAATAGAAACTAGTAACTAAAAATAACCAGTGCACTACTCGACACTCTAGAAACTACAAAATGACTTTGTAACCCATGGAAAGCCATAACATAAAAGCATATAAAAAATAGAAAGTCATTATGCTGAAGGCCTGAAGATCTAATTACATCTAATTATGATATTTTTCTATTGCTATTCAAATTAATTAAACTGAACATAACTGCTAACATATTAAACAAAATCCTTTTAACCACTTATACTGCTAATTAAACTCTATTTATTGACATAAACATATACTCTAAAGAGGTACCCCAAGTGTACCCCACAAGTAGAAAAGCCCAAATCTGGATTGTAACAATGTTTTGCTCATACGTGCACACACGCACACACACACACACACACACACACACACACACACACACACGGGAGAGTTTTCTCAACTTTGTATTTCATTTCCGTCAAAGAAAACTTTCTTGTCAGTAATTGAAAGAGCAGTGCACAAAACTTTTGTTGTCTTGAAGTAAATGAAGAAATTAAAAAGAAATGAAGGCAGAAGAAACGGAACAAGAAGGCCTGAAAGAAGAGATATGTTTAGATTTGTTACCAACCCTTTGGCCAAAGAACTCTTTGGTACAATTTAGAAACAAAGCATTTATTTCTGAGAAATTTTGTGCTGTTTTGCTTTCCTACCTTTCTAGTTGCAAATATGGCCTCACATTTGAGTTCTCACTATAATTTGCAATTTTCACTCAGATATAAGTAAAGCAATTTTTTCTTGGGTAAATGGCCTTTAAGCTCAGTACGTTTGAGTCTGAGCTGGGAGATGTTAGATTGGTTCTATAATACGGGAATCAGGTAGAAGATTGAATAGTAACCATTGTATTTTCCATATGTTGTGTTATGGGAATGACTGAAGCTAGAGAAGGATATAGAAGCTTGAAACAATAAATTGAACCTTTGTCTTAGTGAGGCAACTGAAGAATAGAATTTCAAGGTTGAAAGGTGTAGGAATGCAACTCCTTGAGTGATGAGGGAAAAGTAAATTGGGACAAAAGTGATGGGCTAATGTTGAACCTGATATGTTTGCATATTTTCAGCGTGTTTGTATCATGATGATGCTATACGTACCTTTTCAGCGGATATAGAAAGTTCGTTTGAAAAAGTTAAATGAAACCCGAGCCCACAGTGCCAAGGCCTTCAGTGCATCAGAATTGGAGGGGGAGGCCAGGAAATGAAACCCAACGGGGATGGAAAAGAGATCAACTCTGTTCAGCAGTAGCCATCGATTCCACTGGCGAAGGAAGATAGCCTTTTTTCCCACCTTCCATGGGCTGCCTTCGAAAGTGTGCTGCTTGTCTTCATCATGAGACACTTTGAAGACAAAGAAACCATTATCCATGTGGTCCCTTTCTACCTCCATTGTTTGGTGAGGGAAAGCTTCACAATGGGGGATGCGTGAGAGCCGATGAAATGACCCACTAACTAGTTTTGCCACAGGTTGGCTTCCTCATCTATTAAACAAGCAGGGAAGCAAGCAACTTTGGAGCTTCCAGTGATGGACAGGGATATGAAATGGAGCAGAATACATGCTTGGGGAGAGTGGGTGGGGCTGCACTAACAAGAGAGCTCCAGGTTCGGCCAGGAGGAGGGTAAACTGAGGGTGGGGATGGAGGTTTAGGAGGTTGAGGTGGAAGGGCAGGGAGTGGTGGGACTGCGCTGCCCCGGAGAGTCCAGCCATGGTGGTTGGGACTCAGGGTGGGAGGAGGAAAGAGGCAACATGGGGTCCTCCAGAGATGAGAGCTCCTTCATCCCACTATTGCCCCAGAGGTTTAAAATGAGATTCACATGGCTCTTCTAATCCTTCTAAAGATTTAGTCTGGCTATACTGTGAAGTTAAAAATATTGTTTACTTGTCATAGTTGTCAAGTTGACCTAGGGTGATCCAAAGTGTTCGAGGGGGCCTAGATGCCTAGGGGACACCAAGAAGGCGGCTAGGAGTCGTCCAATAAGGGATGTGCCTGGATGCAACTCCTTGACAACTATGTTCTTCATGGAGTCCGAGTAGCATGGGTGAAGGGGCAAAATTCTTGTGGAATATTTCTTTGTGGGAGGGATCTACACGCTGTCCGCGTATGTTGGCATCTCCCACACCAAGCCAATGAGCTCTAAGGGTGTCAATTGTGTACCGATACCGTATATCTATACCAAAACCATATTGAAGGATAATTGGTACGGTTTTGGTATGACAAAATGGTGTCTTCCTTGGTTCGGTGTGATCTCGTTTTTTAAGACAAAACCGTTCAATATGTACCGAACTGTGCCAAATACCAAAACCTTACTGTAATATTGAATTACTGACTATAAAAATGTACCTTTGTACCAAATAAAAACCATACTGAGCCGGTATGGTATTGGTATTGGTATTGAAATGTAAGCATTTTTCTCTGTACTGTACGGTTTCTGTATTGACTCTTGGCCTGCTGTACCATACCGAAACTGTATTGTATACCGTACGGTTGACACCCTTACTGGGCACGCAGGAGGGAGTGCCTCACAATTCGTATATGGGGGGCCTCATGGTCAGGGAGGAGAGTGTGTAGTGTCAGGGAGAGTTTGAGAGGGCGAGTACTACTGGCAGTATGTACATTTTCCTCTCTTATTTTTTATAAATGTTAGTTCTTCTTCAGCTTGGTGTTTGGTTGTAAAGATCACAAAATGGGTGTGACTAAGATGGGGAAGTTGGCCAAACCAGGAAGAATATTACAGTTGCGAAATAACTCCAGGAAATCTGTGTATGAACATACGTAGTGTGATAAAGGAAATTTGAGATGGTTTGGCCATATGCGATGGAGATTAACAAATGCGTAAGTGAGAAAAATTATTGTGCATATTGGAGGCTTTAGAAGGGCAATGCAAAGGCTAGAAATTACCCATATTTAAGTGCTGAATAACGGAAATGTATTGGGGCTTCAACTGTAGTGGATGGATGACCATGACTCGTACAATTAACCCCATGAAGTTAGTATAAGGCTTGTAATGTAGTACTGTATTTGAAAGACTCAAAACAATAGCCAATAGATAGGATCTTTAGTTCTAAGGATTGTTCAGATCTCTCAACAATGGAGGATAGATGTGGACAGATGTGATAAAACAGTGACTAGATATGAACAGATGTATAAAAAAGTAGCTAAAAACAGCTTAAGAAACCGATTAGGGGTAACATGGTAATTTCCAGACCCAAATTAGGGTTCAGAAGTTCGGTCAATTATGCTCAATTAGTCTCTGAAAATATAACTGATATTCAACACAAAACAGGAAATAGAAACAGCGACTATTTAGGAACAAAGCAGTAACTTGATTCAGATTCTGAAGAGGAAAGTGCAGAATTGGAAATATGAGGATATCCTTAGATTTGACTGTCAGAATGATCTCAGATCTGAATTAGATCCTAGACCGTCAGAATGATCTCAGATTCGAATTAGATCCTACTTTAATGAAGTGGAAGGTCTGTTCAAAAGTTGAATGCGATCAGATGGCTGAATTGCTTAATCCAAAAAAATGCCTTGCATCCAACCTTTTAGAAGACTTGAACAAATTAAAGGAAAACTTGAAGAACAATACTTACTGTTGGATGAAGAAGATGATGGAATAATAAAAATAACAGAAAATGACATCCGAGCTTCGCACCGTAAGGTGGTTCGATTGGATCAAATACCAAACACAAGGGGTTCGATCAAGCACAAGAGATTTCTTCAATAGAAGAGAGCAGCAAAAGCTTTTCATTCATCAAAATTCGTGTACAATGTTCGCCCCCTTTACAACCTTATATAGAAAATTCAAAAATAGACTCAAAACACTGAAAATGAAAGGACTAACCCAATTCTTAACTAATTGGGAAACCTAAATTGGCTAGGAAACTAAAATAACAAAGAAAATAGGATTCAAAATAAGACTGGACTTATATATTCCTAATCCAGCCTAACTGAAATACTTAATAGCAAGTAAAATAAAGAATTATAGGCTTTTACTTGACTAATCCCGTATCCTAGCCTATACCCATATTATATGTTGGTGTACGATGTCTTGTATTCCGTCATAGTTTAACCCAGGGAGTGATGGTACAGCGCCTCGACAGGCAGGACGGTGGTCCCACTAGCCGATTAGTGGGCCGTGGGGGTTGCAAGGGGGCAGGGGGTGTAGGGGGCGCAGCCCCTAGCTCGAATTTTTTTATTTGAGGGCAATTGTGTAATTTTCGGATTAGGATTTTTCGTTATATATTTGTAGTGAGGGTTTCTTTCTCTGTAATGCAAGCAATACTGAGAGGTGTGAGGGACGAGCGCTGTAACCCTATTTTCCATTGATAGTGAAACAGGATCTCATCTCACCGGGGACGTAGGCTATCTTGCCGAACCTCATAAATATCTGTGCATTGCTTGTTCTTGTTTTTTTCCATTATCTTTTGCATCTTTTTAGGATTGCATTTCTACAATTATAGGCTCATAAAAATGGCTTATCACATTGGAAACCCATGAGATTAAATGCCTAACATGTATATAACCCAACCCTAAACTTATTCCTATTAAAACAAGCCTATTTTGATGATGAATCTGCATCAGCTTGTTGAACGAGTTGCAAGTACTTGTGGAAATGAAGTGTTTTTGAGCTTGAAAACCCTGATTTGGAGTTAGATGTAAGAAAATGCAAAGTTTTTTTAACCCATCTATAAGGTGAGACAAGTTTAATGAATGAAGGTCACAAACATCAATGTTATTGTACGGTTGTACTTGAGTGTACTTGTTTAACAGTCTTTGGATAAGAAGAGAGATATAACACTGTTGGAAGATGAAGCTGTTGCTACTAATGGAAGTGAAAACTGAAAATGGATTCTAGGATAAAACTCATATTCCTAGGTGGGAAACCATGCAAGGAGCTAGTAACCACTTCATAATCCTAATCCATGGGCTTCTATAATTGTAGGGGACAAGATTTGATTTACAGTTAAAATTGAAGGATCATTACATGTCTATTATGAAATCATAGTGAAAAATAATAAATTAATAAAAAAATCAGAGCATATTGTCTGCCTTATTCCATTTATAAGCAGCCTAATAATGAGAAGTAGTTTACCTAAAAGAAAAATTATTATAATGATAATCTTTGTCATCCTATAGTTTTAGATGCTCTGCTTTTGAAGTGGTAGGCTCCAAGTTTTAAAGTATTGGAAGGGTGATTAGTATAAAACACTATAAATAAGTACTATGTAAAATATATTAATGTATAAAAAATAGAACAAAGTGCGAGGAGACAAGTGCATTCAATTGATTATATATAAAGGGATGAGGTTTCTTACATATACTAATACCAAATTTTTTAGGTATCATGTTGGTACCATATCGTATTGAAACCTTATAGATACAATACTTATTGGCAGATATTGAAGGATACTTGAAACCTTGTTAGGCTCCAAATAATTTTGAAATTTTGGGTCTATGTATTTCTATTAGATACAGTGCCATCCTGTTTACTTGTCATGCACCTTACATTTTAGCTTTGGATCATTCTATGTTTTCTAGGCATTGTTAAAGCTTAGAAAATCTAATATTCACTGCCTTGATCAAGAAACTGTCTCTGGTTTTTTACATGTTATTGCTGAACTAGTTTTCATTTTGATGCATTCTTGTTATTCTGTTATGACTTCCTCTTAAAATATTGATTGAAATGGTCTTGGGAATCTATCCTCTCTGGTGACTAAAATATTGTTTTTGTGGTATTTCAAGGCTCTGGGACATGAATATGAAGGTCAGAGTTATCCTGTGCAGCAATCTGCCACTGGGTACGGTAACTACACTGCTTCTAATGCATTTGATTTATTTATTTATTATTATTTTTTATTCTTTTGAGATTAAGATTGAGATGCTCTCTATCTTCCTTGTTCTCCAGATACCCAAATGTTAGCAGTTCTATAGAGGTTAAGGTTCCGAACAGCGCAGTAGGTTCTTTTCTTGGAGCAGGTGGAAGCAATATCTCTAATATTCGTGAAGTAAGCCTTTAACCTTGTCCAAAAGTGTTAAAATAGGGGACAAAAAGCTACAACTGCTGTCAGATATCCGATGGGAGTTGAACCCTGCTAGGATCTGGTTCTGTACTTAAATATATTATGGGTTCATTTTATGAATAATTTTGATGAATGGAAATTTTGAGGACTATATTTGTGATTTTATTAATTAAAAGGAAAACCTGTTACTGGAGGAAAATGTTGCTTTCTAAATCTCTTGATGTTTCCATCCCCCTCCTTTGAAAATGCAGGTTTCTGGAGCAAGAGTGAAACTGCAAGATCCTCAGTCTGGGGCTTCAGAATGTGTTGTTGAGATCCATGGGTCTAATGAGCAGATGAATGCAGCTCAGAATCTTCTTCAGGCCTTCATAGGTTCGGCAGTACAGAACTTCAACTCACACCAGCAAGCTTCTTATCAATAGTAACTGTCCGTGTTTCATTTTTATAGTTTTCGGATATTTTTGTATCATAATTAACCTTTATTTCTGGATAAGGGTGATACTAGGCTATTTGTGAACAAATTAACATCATTTAAAATTTAATCTTTTCTTGGTTGGCGAACACAGGATGCTACAAAATCTCTCACCCGACTTGGCACTTACCTCCTGAATAGTGGCTGGGTTTTTTCCAGGATGGCATAATTTAATTTAATTTCTTTTTATATATTTTTTTTCTTCGGTTTGAGGATTAGAAGAAAGATGAAGGTGGGATTCTAGACCTGGCCAGAACAATCCAAGGTGCTCCAATCTCTCAGAAGTCAGTACTAAGTTATTTAAGAAGTCTGAAAGGTAAATTTTTATCAGAGTAAATTTGGGAGCAGCCATGGAACCGTCCTTGGTAAATATCCACCTTAGTTGGCTGCTGTCAAGAGGAAGAACTGATGAAGATTAGTGACTATTGAAAAGGATACAATTTGAGAATTGATCTTGAACTAGGGTACCACACGTTAGGATAAATAAAATGAAGTAGGAGAAGAAGATTAGTAGAAGAGAAGATGTGGCACATGGTTTGCAGAAGAACTTAGAAGTAGAAGAGAAGAAGAAAGCAATAGGTCAGAACTAGAAAACAAATCTGGGCCCTCAAAATAGATGTTGATATGCCTTCAAGTTACTATAAGATGAATAATTAATCATCTCATAATGGTTAGGTGAATAATAAGTCAGTTTTACTGTTTGTAGCATTTTTCTTCTTTTTTGCTGTCACTGTGGAATAATTTTATTTTCCCTACCCTATGGTTAACAGGGTTCTTCCATTTTGAGTAGTTTTCTGTATAGAGTAGCACCTATGGCTGTATGCTTAAAATTTGTATACATTAAAAAACTCTCAAAGTGTACGAACACTCTCTACAGAATTTTTTTTGTAGTATCCCTAAAAATATTCTTTGTTTCTTGTTACCCCATGATTTGTAAAAATATCAACTGCACTCTTAATGAGTAACAACTTAACTTAAAAAGTGAAAAGACTTTTTTGACTCTGCTACTAACTTCTAACTTTCGAAGCATTTGAAAGTAACCCTGGCAACAATGGTCCCCAGCAGCCCTACCCTTCCCCATGAGAGCTTGCCTACTGGTCACTAATCTGAATCTCTTCCTAAGCATCACTTCCCTTATCGGAAGAGACACTATGGCAGTGGTTAGTTTGAGTAAGAGGCAAATGACTGCATCTATGGAGGCAATGCCTCGCGTCTTGATTCGATTTTAAAACCACTACTAGCAACCGCTGCCGCTGGATTCAATTTCAGAAGCTTAGAACATGAATGCTATTTGATTTATGGGATTATTTCTTGCTATATTCAATAGGCCTTGGTGTTGCAATAGAGAAGCTAAAATTTCAGGTTAAATCGAGACATATCAAGCGAAATATCTATATCGAAGGTGTTCTGGTTCCACTGCCCTAGGGGTAAGGCCGAAAGTTATGACCGGGTGTTTTTTCCCCCTTAATTTTCCCCCTCCTTTCTTTCTTCTCTGTTAAAGATGAGTTAATTGGATTTTATTTTATTTTTTATTTTTTTTAAATATTCTTCTTCTTACTCTTGTTATTTCCTCTTTTATCCTCTAGATTTGTTGTTCTTCTTCATCTTTTTTTTTTCTTCTTTTTTTTACCCCTTTGTTACCTCCTGTGTATTCTTTATGCAGTTTTAACACCTAGTGTTGATGATCCATGCACTTGTGGTATATTTGGAGTTACGTATGACAAAATTGTGATTTTTACAATTTAAGTAGTAGCAGAAGATGAACAATCCCAAACGAAGCCATAGCTCCAACTTTCTCCCACCTTCTCTAGCCTCAAGACTCTATTGCCAACACCATAAAGTCCTTCTCGATGGGCGGTGCTGCATCTTCTTCTTCCATAGAAATCCTTGCATCGATCAGATCCACGAGAAAAGGGAGATCAGAACCTTTTTAGCAACTCTTTCATTTTGTTACCTTAATAAGTTCCAAGAGATGGAAAAACACAATCGAAAGATGGTGGAACATAAGAAAGGGAGAAGGGCCAATTCGAAACCAAATTTTGAAAGGTTTGGTATACCCTAAAATGCAGAAAGTTTAATTCAGATGAACAAAAATCAGTAACTACATCTATACATTTTACAATAACAGTAACTTCAAATGGTTTGTTAATTATTATTAAAAAAAAAAAAAATTCAATGAAATTCGAGAGGATCAAATAGAAGCAGAGTGGAGAGAATTTACAGCGCGATTAAAAAAAAAAAGAAAAAAAAGTGAAGGTTATAACAGTAATAATACCCATACCCAATGGTAGTTTGGCCATTTAGATTATAGTAAATTGTTGACATCACCACTTAACGATTTTCTTCTAACAGAATGGATTTATTAGAAATTTTCTTATGAAAGTGAGGGACGTACAAGATATTTTTTCAAATCGTGAGGGTTACAGGAAATAAATAATAAACTTAGAGGTGGTACAAAATTTTTTTTTCTAATAAATAAAATAAACAGAGGTTGTGATGTGTTAAGTCTACATTCACTAGAGGTCTCAAGTTCAAGTCTATTGGCTTTTATCTTCCCCCATCCCCCATCTATGGTGTATCCAACATCTAAATAAATAAATAAAATAAAATAAAAAATAAAGAATAAAAAATAAAAAATAAAATATTACTGAAGTCTCTACTCCGATCGGCCAAATTGCTAATGTCATTCTCTAATCGCATATATTCTTACCTCCCATTTTAGGCTTGCCAATAGCGTCCTAAGACTCTATCCATGTTTTAATTAATTCTACCTCATTCCCTATCTTCGGGAGATACACAAACGGAATATTTTGTCGCAATGGATAGGTCCAAGTATTGGATGGGTACAAAGTATATCAAATTAAGGAGGTAAGATCCTTAGAAATAAAATTCTGGCATCTCTTTCATAGAAAGCACATCAACAAGCAGGATCGAGATCCTCTGTGACCAATGAATGTGGCGGAGGTTGGCGGAGGTGGTTTTGGATTCTGACATGTGTCCTATGACGTGTGTGCGGTCAGATCTGGAGCCCCTCTTCTTCTTCTCCTTGTCTCCTCTCTCAACACTAAACAGTACCTCTCTCTATTACCGGCGCCAAGGCTCACCGCAATCAGTGTATCTGATACGAAGCAACCACACCGGATCCATCAACAACACCACACTCGTCTGATCTCGAATACAAACCGACACCCATGGCAACCTTGTTAGCAACTTGACATCAATCAATGCCTTCAACTCCTTATGGCATGACGTCCGGTGCAGCAGCGGCAGTTTCATCTCCTCTCCCTCCCTTCCTTGGACCTATAAGTCTCCATTGACTTTCTCTCTTCTCTATACCAGCTCTTCCTCCTCTGCTTCCATGGAAACCGCCTCAATGACTTTATCCTCCCCATCACCAACTCCTGCAAACTCAAGCTCCTCTACCTCTCCAAGAATGACTTTTCCGGCGAAATCTCTACCCACATTGGCTCCCTCAAGCGTCTCCTCAAAGTCTAAAGTACACAACAAACAAGATATTAGGAGCTGTGTGTTGGATTTATGGGCTAAATTAATTATTCGGGTTGATTAAATGGGTGAGAGTCAAATTGCATGAACCGGTTCGGTCCACCACAGGTAGAGTCAATTTGGCGACGACAACCTACCCTTCATCAGCTGTGATCTCTCCTCTAGGCAACCTCTTCACAAAGAGCTCAACACATCAAACCACCAGATTGTGACGTGCTTCAGATCTGATCGTCCACGTGTCTTATGACACGTGTCACCATCTAAGGCCACCTCTGCCAACCTCCGCCACATTCATTGGTCGCAGAGGATCTCGATCGTACTTTGCTTCAATCACTACAGAGGCAATGACTTGAGGATGGATTCCAAAGAGATTATGGAAGTACTGAGTAGAACAAGTTTAGGACAAGTTTATGGTGTTCTTCACAGAGGGCATTAGGGTCTGAGTAGAAGGAAACCCCTAAAGCCCCTAACATGGAGGAATTAACAGAGTATTTGGATTGGGAATAAGCCAAGACGGGGTGACCTTGAGAATTAGGGTTTTGGCTAAGATATGGACAAAATTGCCAAACCTAACAATGGCAATTTTGAGATTTACGCTCTTCTCAGAACGTTCAGATATTTAGTAAATGATCTATCGGAGATCGATTCAACTTTTGATCTTGCAGCGGTTAGTGGCAGAGAGAAAGGGAATAGATAGCAGTCTGGTTTGCACGACAAGCGAGTGTCATACCCCACCTTCATTAAGGTAATGGCATGTGACTTAGACATACCCTTCTCTAGTCAATATTCCAGGATCCTAGATGAAGTACTTTAATATCACAATCATTGTACCATAAAAAATATCACAATCATACAAGATTATCTAATAAAATCAATGAAAAAATTATAAGATTATATCCATAGATGTAGACTGGTGATTTTATACATGATATTACAAATTATACTAATGTTGTTATGAGTACATTACCACAACATCTATAAATACTATAGATGCAGCCCCCGCCCTAGAGTGGGTTACTACCCAGATCTCATTTTCAGGGTATTTTGGTCCTATTTGGGTGTCTATGATCTAGTGAAATTACCACTATGTACATGTGATCTAACCATCACCCAACTTGGTTTATTTTAGGCGAAATTCACGAATTTGAGTTTGGGATCCTTATGATCTGCAAGCATTCATACTAGAAAAGGTAATTTAGGAGCATGAATGCATATGATCTCCCACATGTATGATCAATACGGTGGATTTTAGTTCAAGGAAAACCCATTATTTAGGTTAGGTTCTTTAATAATGAAAATGGAAGGAAGGGAGAGAGAGAAATCACCTTCTTTGAGTGTGTGTAGATAGGTAGATTATAGAACTCCAAACCCTTAGCTCTCTACACTTTGTTCTCCTTCTTCTCTTCTTTCCTTCTTCTTCCTCTCCTTCTTTCTTCAATTGTGAAATTAGCAAATGAAAGGAGATTGCACATTATATACATTAGCTCATGTGAGTAAAGCATGTTTGATAAATTAATGTGTATTCCATTAAAGAGGCTAATTCACAATTTGACCTATATGAACCCACCTCCATAAGGTTTATATATGTTAATCCATCATTAGCTATGATTGTGATACCCCGTATCAAAAATTTAGTCACATGTCTCGGGTGCTTGGTCATAGCAGGCATTGAGGGTACCTGGACTGCCTACTTGGCCAGTGAAGTGTATACAGTGGGCATGTTTACCTCAACTGTTTGTGTACTTGAGTCAAATGATGAAGGAAATAGGCCTATGCAGTGGTCTGAGGGCCACACACATGACTGACTTTAGGGCCTATGGTTGGGGATTGACTGGTGGATAATTTTACTGTCATCGGCAGGTTACCTGCCTGACCATCGGCCAGTCAATGCCACCTACCAGTGGTGTTGTCCTATAGGAAAATTGTATTAAGTATCTGTGGGCCCTACTACCCTGTGGGCATGCCTCGACCCTTCTCATAGGTTGATAGGGTATTTGATACTGTTCATATAGCACCCAACATGCAAATGATCAAGTGGGAATGCAATTTCAAGTTTAGGGTCTAAAATCCAAATAATCCTTTGTGGGAATTCTTACCACTAGATAACCCATATTTTATACCAAGTACGTGTGTTGATCGATTACTGAGAGTAAAATATGTGTCAGGGCTGAGTCCTATTGAGAGTTCCAATGTTTCGGCTAAGTTTTGACCGACTGGTGGGTGGTCATAGATGGGTCAGACCCACCCGTGTGACTTACCACTCTGGTCACTAGATATTTTGACCCCACTATAAATAACATTTATTACCTTTCTTTCACCTCATTTATTGTTTTACACGGCGGGTGAGAAAAGTAAAGAAGAGAGAAAAAAAAGAAGAAAGAGGAGAGAGAAAGGAAAAAAATGGAGAGGAAGATGATCGTAGTGTGTCACCGTGGTTAGATCTCTTGAATTCGACACCAGATTAATGATCCTCATCTCAAGATCTACGATTTGAGGTGAGTAAAGTCCATATTCCTTAAACCCTTATGAAGCCCTAAGTAAAACCCTTCGATTTGGGTAGCAATCCTTTGGATCTTGTTATGATCTCTTGAGAATGTGAATCTAAGGTTTAATATAAGGTTCAATATGTTGTTTATGAAGGATTTAGAGGAAGACTTGGTAGATTTGTGAAGCATTTGTTGATCTCTTGAGCTAAAGAGAAGGATTTGAGGTTTTGAGGTGTTCTTGGGCAAAGAGGTAAGATCCATGCTTAAAACTTTGGATCGACCTTAGATCTAAGTTGTAATCATGATTTGGAGCTTTAGATTTATAGAAAATGTAGTCGAATCGACCCATGGTGGATTCCCCAAGGTGGGATGAAGAAATGAAATGAACAACAAAGTCCCAGTTCTGATTGGTGGGTGCCCTAGAAGTGGTTGGACCCACCAATCCGGAGCCCACCTGTCTTGGTTGGGCTTCTGGTCCAACTGATGGGTGAGGACTGCTGGGTACCTGGCCCATCGCTCCTGGCCTGCTGGTCCAGGCAGTGCCCCTGGATCGATAGGCAAGCGGGGACTGGTGGGTGCCTTGCCCACCGGTTGACCCACCAATCCAACTTGTCGGGTCCCGATTGGGCCTAAATTTGTTGGGTATCTTTCTTTAGTGATTCTAAACATATTAGGATCACCATACCTCATTGGTTATGAGCCTAAAATGAGGTTATACAAAACTTGACTTCATTTATGATAGGTTGTACTAGAAGCTTGAATCATCACATGTCGGATCTTCCTCGTACCGGAGGTGATCGTTGTACCTAATTAGGTAAGTGGGAAGAGGACATTGTAAAATGTCATTCTAGTTGTAAACTAGCCATGTCATCATATTATTATTGTGTAGATTAGTCATCCACGTGTGCCATTTGTATGCATTGATGTGTGCATTATGAAATTCACTTATGACTTGACATGTTGATATCTTTAATTGTTAAATGCCTATTCTTGCTTTGTGATATGAGATGGATGACTTTAAATTACTGAATATGATGCTTTTCTAAATTAGGTACCGTAGTCGGCTTGGACACGAATGCATTGGTGGCCCGTGGAATGGGACGTGGTGGTACTATGCAGTCGTACTATCTCACATAAGAACATACGATTAGGAATGACATATCCTTGTGCTACGACCCTTCTCAGCAGGGGATTTAGGTGTTGGGTATATCACTGGGGGGAAGTCCGAGATTGTGAACCAACAGTGGCTATTAAAAGTATGCCCGACTGATCATTAGGACTGTCAGAAACTTTGGTGATATAACAAAAGGGCCAATCGTACTACTTTTAATTTAATATCGCCGTGGGTTGAAAATTTACTTTAATATCATCGTGGGTCAGTAATTTACTTTAATGTCACTGTGGGTCAGCATTTTACTTTAATGTTGTCGTGGGTTAGTAATTTACTTTTCTGGTACCTATGGCTGGCCTTCTCCAGCAATCCTATTGGCGTATCACGGGATGGGGTTCGCTGCTCATACTTGGAGCATATGCGTAGTGTGGTTGCGAGTAGCACATGACTTATGAATTAGAATTGTTATCTAGGTGGACTAAGATAAGAAAATGAACTACACGCATATAAGATCATTTGTATTGTGCATACTTGTTTGGTCTTTCTTTTCACTTACTGGGTTAGTGAGCTCATCCCGTGTGTGCACCACTTTTTAGATGATTTTACAGGTTATCCAGTAGGAGAACTAGAGTTGAGACCCATCGTGGAATTTTCAATCAAGGACTGGTGGGTCTCTGAAGATCTCAGGTATGGAGCTGAGTGCCCATGCGATAGCTGTGTTGTGAGTCAGCAACATCAATACCATATTGAGATTCTTTTTTATTACTTTATATGTTATCCCTTTTGTACTCTAAATGTTTAAATTGTATTTCTTATGTATATAACATGCCTACGGGCCCAAATGTAAAGTTGTTATGTAATACAATTTCGGTATCAAGAGTATAGGGATATTTACAGGTATATATGTGTAAGACTTCCACTAAATTATAGAAATTGTTTGACTTAGTGTGTATGCTGTGCTATTGTTACTGTATCAGATGATCCTGACAGGTTTTGGGTTAACAGGAGTTAACTTGGTCACCGGTCTAATTCTCTAGGGAACAGGGTGTGACAATCAGTGGTATCAGAGTGTGATGCTCTACCCACACATAGCATACAAGTGAGATCCCATAGAGTCTTATAATAGGACCCCGGGATTGGGTAAATATAAAGCTTTAAAAGATTAAAAGCTGTAATAAAATAAAAAAGTCTAAATACTTGCATTCCATGGCATGCATGAGAGTAGGACTTAGACAGATTAACAAAAGACCTGTGGATCTATTCCAAAAACCATTAAGTTAAATTTTAATGAAAATTTTGGCAGCATAACGGCACTATATTAAAATTCCAAAAATTCTTACAAACCACCTAATAAACAACATACATGAAGATAATCACAAAAGGGGGGTCGCACACATTGTCATCGCCAAACGACAACAGAACAAATTAAGCAAGTAAAATAATCCAAAAGTCATAAACCACCACATAGATACTATCCAAGTTCCAAACCATAAAAGTGTATCAAAATATACAAGAACCAAGTATAAAAGACCAGCATAATCAAAAGTCTAATCGGTCTTTTATTAGGACCACCTCCCTTTGCATGTGGTGAAAATTAGCAGTGATGCCCTTGGAAACTTTATCCAAGTCCTCTGTGAGGGTATGGAACTCAGCCCCCATTCTCCTTAGTTTATGCTGTATCGCCAAATCCCAGGTGACACTCTCCTCTACCTACTCAGGAATATGATATTGCCCTTCCTTCAGGGCACCAATACTGTCCAACAACTTTTGAAAATCAAAAGCCCCACCTAAAGGTGGTGGAGCTGTAAAATGTGGATCAGCAACCCTAGTCTCTAAGGGCTCCTCCTCCAGGATCTTATCCTCATCTATCTCCTCCTCGATTGGATGAGGGAAATAATCCTCATCCTCTTCGCTCACATACTCAACCTCCATATCATCTGGCCCATACACATCAGCCTCCTATGGTGCCCCCATTGGCACTAGCAACTCCATCCTCTTCAATAAGGGAACCCGAAGTCATTAGGATGAGATGTATGGTATTCCATCATTTTCATCATAACATAAGGAAGGCAAAGATGGGGAACACCTTCTTCCAGGGCCATAGAGATGAAGTATGCAATGTAAGCTATCATAAAGCTTACCTGGTTCCTATGACCTACTCTGGGAAGCAAATTGAACTGGGCCAAGCATGCGAAAACTCAGACGGCTGCATTGTAAGCAGTCTCAAACAATGGACGCTCCTTATGTCCACATATGGTCTCAAAGATGTGCTTTTGCATCTTAATGCTCAAACCCAGACCCACAACCTTAATCTTTGGAGGATTATAAAAATGGGCATCTTCACTTGATATACTCAATATGGCTGCCAACAAATCCACCGTTAGAACAATGTCTACACCCTTCACCAGACCGGTGAGAGAGTACTGCCCATCCCTAAAGGAAGCCTCCAGGTTATAGTAGAAGTTCTGGATAAGGTCCTTGTGGCATGGGCTGTCGGGGTAGACATAGGTTCCCAACCCAAAATCATATCTCTCCAACATTTGATAATCTACAAAGTCCTCAGTCACTACCGTCTTTTTCATCATGATCGGTCACTCAAAAAATGTAAACCAGGCAACAGCCGCCTCAGTACTATGGAACAAGCTCTCGTCATAGTTCGTAGGCTCAAAAGAGGGGTTCCTTACGGGCTGGTCCAGTGATGAAGAGGAATCGGGGGTAGCATTCCTCCCCTGGGAGGTAGTAGTCTTCCTCCTTTTAGAGGAGGAGGTAGCCTCTTTGCTCTTCCTAGACAACATCCTGACAACAAAAAGGAAGTGGGTAAGTCCGAGTGAATAAAGATATGAAAAGAATGTGATAGCAATATTTTAAAAAGGGGGGGGGGTGAGATGAACCCTATGAGAAATGACATGGGTAATAAAACCCTGAAGTGTAGGGATAAATGCCAAAATGCAATGAAATTAACGGAGTGAACTTGGAAGGGAAGTGATAAGTACAATGATGGAAATGGTTACAATTGAATCAAAGAAAAAGGGAAGGAAATCCCTAAACATTTGATTGTAGAAAATGGAGATTGTGCATGAGTAAAAGTGAAGACAATCTTAAGGGAAAATTCATGTATCCCCATAATGAAATTATTCAAACTATTTCACAAGCCATTGATAGAGGATGGACATAGTGATACTTTCATTCATAAGAGAAAAGTAAAGAAATGAAGAAAAAACCCCCAAAAATTTCCAAGGATTTGATAAAAAATGGCGTTATGTATATCAAAAGAGAGAAAACCTATGCACATGCAAATGGAGATGATTACCCTACTAATGTGTGCATGCATTGAGAGAGAAGAATGGTGTTTGAACCATACATTTGCAAGAGAAGAAAAACCCGAAAATAGAGGAATTAGGGCAAGAAATTGAGATTTCCTCTCTATAGTTGATCAATCAAAACCAATAAACCATGAAAAGCATAAATGAGTCATCACATTGTCAAGAAAAAAAATATTCCATGGGAGAAATGAAGTATATGATGAGATTCCAAGTTTCTAAAGGGAGAGAACACCGAAAGACATGATTTTAAAGAGAAAATGGAGAGAAAGAACCTACTTGAATACTTGAGATGATGAAGAAGGGTTAGAATGCCGATCACTGATGAGAATCGTGAGTTGAAGCATCGAATGGGAGCCCCAAATCACCCTAGTTGAGTTTGGAAAGAAGTAGAAGAGAAAGTGGGAAATAAGGGTTTTAAAACCCCTTTTAAAATGGTCTTGGTCGAGACCGGTGGGCCACCGACCGATGGGCCCCTGCCTGACCTTGCTCGCCGGTCTTGCCCGCCAATTTCAATTTTAGGGCCCAAAGTGGCCTGAATCTGAGTCTTTCATGTCCCATGCATTGCAACTATCTTTTAGGAAGCACTTGCACCCACAAACCTTGGAATTGCATTCATGGGACCTCATTGACCGCCTCCTTTCGCAGAGGCCCACTTCGTTAACGATCTCCTCAGCTATAAGTCGAAGAGAAGCGTCCGATCATTGAAATAGTTATGAATATAGCAAGAAGTTTTCCAAGCTTAAGGTAATCACTAACCAATAACCATTAACCTGCGTTCTATCCCATGCCACACTCAACTTTTCTAGAATACAAGTTGTTCTTAGATTTTAGTCTTAAAGCTAGGGACTGGTCATTTTTTGTTGAGGGTTTGGGTCTGTTTATTTCTACTTTGTATGCTTTGGTTCTTCTAATCTATCTCTTGAAAAGAGAAAACATTAACCTTGATTCAGTTTATTGGCCTTTTGACAACCATGTGTTGGCAATGAAGCCAGCTCTAGGTATCCATTTGTAATTAAATTTTCAAGTCTGCGTAGTTCTTGCATGATCATTGGAAGCTGATATCAAATGCAAGGTGATCTGTATTCTGATTCTCTCTTACAACCCCTACCTTTCGGGTTCTCTTACTCTGTTTAGACTGACTTGATTGTATCCATTTGTTTATCGAATGAAGTCCTTTTCTTCATCTATGTGAGTTTAAACTTCCAACTTGATTGATGTTTTATTTTACATATGGTAAACATGTAGAAACTCAACCTTAAAACAATGCAGAAGATAATGGAAAAATAAGAACAAGCAATGCACACAGATTTTAGGAGGTTCGACAAGATTGCCTACGTCCCCGGTGAGATGAGATTCTGCTTCACTATCAATGGAGAATAGGGTTACAGTGCTCATCGATCAGACCTCTCAGTATTGCTTGCATTACAGAGAAAGAAACCCTCGCTACAAATATATAGCGAAAAACCCTAATCCGGAAAGTACACAATTGCCCTCAAATAAAAAATTCAAGCGGGGGCTATGCCCCCTACACCTCCTACTATGCAGGGGGGCCTCCTTCCCCCCTTGCAACTCCCATGACCCACTAACCGGCTAGTGGGACTGCCATCTTGCCTGTTGAGGCACTGCATCAATACCCCCTAAATTAAACTGTGACGGAATACAAGACATCATACACCATCATAAACTATGGTGAAAATTACAGTTTTTGGCTTCTGTAAACTTTGAATTCTTGATGTTCAAAGAGTTTTTCCCTTTTTCTAGAGAATCTGACCTAGCTATGTGGATTCTGTCTGCAGATCTTGCTATGAGGAATCAACAATTTCTACTATAGGTTTGTCTATTTACCTCCTCTGTTTAGCAGGTAGCCTCAATATACTACATCAATTTTCATTCCTTTGAAAAAATTTGGAATGCATGTTATCTTGGCATTTGCTTCTGAATGTTCTCAAATGTTGGTTTTATGTTATTAATGGTGTAATGAATGGGATTTCACTAAAGATCTTGGTGAGATATACCTTCTATGGCTAAATTGCAAAGCATGCTGGTTATCATTTATATGTAATGAGCTTTAATTTCTGACGAGTGTTTGTAATGTCTGAATTAGTACCAAAAACTGATGTAGAACAAATCAGAAATTCCAAATGTGACAAGAAAAAGGTTTTCTTATATTGGTGTATCATGTGCAACGACTGGAAGAAACTTTGAATTATCTCTTCATTTTGAGATGTTAGAGATGTTTAAATACATCCCTTTGATACATTTTTTGGGATTTCTTTTCTTCTTATGTGGCTTTTATATTTTGTCATTCATTTTAACTCTTTGTTCTCACGAATAAATTATTAAAATTAAGTTTTTTTTTTTTTTTTTCCAAGTAAGTTTCAATTTGCATATGATATGGGAAAAGTGAATTATAATTAGGCAATGAAATTATCGTTTATTTGTGCTTTGTGTTCATAATAGGTACTTCACAACCTATATCATATGGACACCTAATTTATCAAAAAAAAAAAAAAAATGTTGGAAACCCCATATCCATGCTAAACATTGACAATTACACTTTTGTTTTCTATATAAACCTTTCAACTAATTTATGGAGGACTTGATACTAGATAGTGGTGAAACTTCAAAGTATAAATTGGCCTAAAAGACCACCCATTAATAGTTGTAAGAGTGTTTCACAAAGTTTGAGATTCTTAACACCACCTTTTTCACCTTAAACTATATTACATATGGTCAGACCCAAATCAACATGAACCTATAAAGCCATTGAAGCCCCAAGAAATTCAATGAGGTACATCAAAAATACAATTTTAAGCGTTCTTGAAATGAATAATCTATTGGAAGCTTGTAATACTTTTCTTGATGTGGTGGAGAGAACTTTTACTTATAAGTTTTTAATAGAACATTTCCCCCACTCTTTTCTCCATGATCCTTTTGTTCCTCTCTCCATAATCTCCCTCACCCCATAATATAATAAATTTATTATTTAATTGTTATTTGAATTATAAATATATTACTTAATTTAACAAACCCTCCTTCTCATTTGGACATTTTCAGGAGACTATTTGCTAAACTCATTCTCTCTCGTACCCCCTTCAAACTCTTCCCCTCTATCCTCTCATCTCTCTTTCTAGCTCTTGCCCAAGTCCTGACTTCTCTCTCTCTCTCTCTCTCTCTCTCTCTCTCTCACACACACACACACACACACACACACACACACACACACGCACACATACACACAAAAATCCTATCAGCTCTCCCTTGCTCCACATTCCTTCTCTTTTAAACTCTCTCAATGATCTCCCCTCATATGTTTCTCTATTGCCCTAACATATTGGCACACGTGAATTTGCACGTGTATGTTTGCTACTGTACATATATATATATATAAATATTGTTATTGCCGCTGATCCTGCACAAACACAGAAGGCAGAGGCCTGGAAGTGGCTCCGGGATTAGTCCTCTGACGCCCAAATTAGACACCCCGTAGAATAGTGTTTTCACAGAAGTAATGGTGTGAGCGTATTGACTTACCCGCTCTATCTTTTAGGGTTTCCTCTTATAGGATTATCTCTTTTCTGAGTCCTATTAGGATACGTCCTCCTACCTTCGTGGGGAACATTCCCTATCCCGGTATCTCCCCCTCTTCCCGTAGTTAGAGTCCTCATAGGCTTTATCACTTGAGGAGGACTCCAGTCTCCCCCTCCTTCTGGTCTCAGGAGTTATGGTTATAGTGGATATCCCTCGGTTGGGTGCCACATGTCCTTCCCTTGGATGCCACATCTTCTGGCTTCACTGGGTGACTAATTTGAGCGTATCAATAGCCCCCTTACTCCCACTAGGAGGCCCTTCAGTGGGAGTAACCACGTCTTCCGTCATTTTCCTTCTCTTTCATATTCTCCTTTGGCCTTCTTCCTTCGGCTTTGGCCTTCGTTCTATTCAAGACAAAGACCTTCGGTCGGTTCTACTCGGCCTTGGCCTGAGCCCCAACCGAGGTGTTGACCTTCTGCCAGGTCTGCTTGGCATTGGCTTGAGCCCCTAATCGAGGTAGTGGACCTTCGATCAGGTTTGCTCAGCCTTGACCTGAGCCTCTAACCAAGGTTTGGACCTTCGGTTAGGTCTATTCAGCCTTGGCCTGAGATCCCAATAGAGGCGTGGACCTTCGATCAGGTCTACTCGGCCTTGGCATGAGTTCCCAACTGAGGTGTGGACCGTCAATTAGGTCTGCTTGGCCTTGGCCTAGGCCCCCAACTGAGGATTGGACCTTCGATTAGGTCTACTTGGCCTTGGTCTGACCTTCCCAACCTAGGTGTGGACCTTCGATCAGGTCTGCTCAGCCTTAGGCTGAGCCTCTAACCGATCAGGTCTGTTCAACCTTGGCCTAAGATCCCAATCAAGGTGTGGACCTTCAATTAGGTCTGCTTGGCCTTGGCCTGAGTTCTCTACCGAGGTGTGGACCTTCGGTCAGGTCTGTTCGGCCTTGGCCTAGGCTCCTAATCAAGGATTGGACCTTTAATTAGGTCTGCTTAGCCTTGGTCTGAGCCCCCAATCGAAGATTGCACCTTAGGTCAGGTCTGCTCGGCCTTGGTCTGAGATCCCAACTGAGGTGTGGACCTTCAATCAGATCTGCTCAACCTTAGCCTGAGCTTCCTAACCGGGGTGTAAACCTTTGGTCAAGTCTGCTTGGCCTTGGCCTAAGGCCCAACTAAGGTGTGGACCTTCGACCAGGTTTGCTCGGCCTTAGCCTGAGCCCCCAACGGAGGATTGGACCTTCAGTTAGGTTTGCTCGGCTTTGTCCTGGGCTCCCAACTGAGATGTGGACCTTCGGTTAAGTCTGCTCGGCCTTGGCCTGAGCTCGCAACCGAGGTTTGGACCTTCGGTCAGGTCTGTTCGGCCTTGGCCTAAGCTTCCTAACCGAATTGTGGGGTCTGAGATACGGTACTTTGCTAGTGCGCTTTACTAGAGTGTGCTTGGGGAATCTCGCACAGACGATGTGTGCTACAATTAATGAGGTTGGGCAGTCGTATCATCGCCCCTTTGCCTATAAATAGTGTCACTTTCTCTTATTTTGTCATCTTCTCCTCATTTCTCAGACCTTTCGTCTTTCATCCTTAACCGTCCTTCGATCGTTGGTTCTGCTAGAGTGATATCAAAAGTAAGTTAATGTCTAGCTATTTAGATAGTGGCCCCTCGTCTTCCAAGGGTGCCGTGTCTAGGTGTCGAAGCCCTGGGTGGATCGGAGGGATGTCTTCAGACTCGTCCTCCACACCTACATCTTCAGGTGCCTCCTCTTCTTCCACCGCCAGTGACATGAGTGGTGAAGGTATCAGGGAGCAGCTTCTTGAGTCCTGAGCCTAGGCAAACGAGTCCTTGGCAGTTGAGGCTAGGAATATTGTATCCCAGATGAGTTCGTCCTTCCAATACCGAGGCCCGATGATGGAGCTAGCTACCGAAATCCTAAGGAGCTTTGCTTCTATTGGGATGCGTTCAAGGCTGGGCTTCGGCTTCCTCTCCATCCCTTCTTCAGCCAAGTGTTTCGGCACTATGGCGTCTGTTCAGTCCAGCTGACCCCGAATGGTTGGCGACAGGTTCTCAACTTCATAATCTTCTTCTCTCAGATGGGGAGACCTCTCTCCCTTCCTCTCTTCCTTAATTGACTATCTCTAGGTTCTAGCAAGTGGGCTTCAGGCTGGTACTACTTCTGCCCTAGGAAAGATCTCTGGCTTTTGAACCGATACCTGACCTCAATACATGGTTGGAAGTTAAAGTATTTTTTTTGTGAGGGTGACTAAGGGGTTCCCCTTTGGTAATACTTGTGACATTCCTAATCTGAAGTACGTGAACTCTGCACCTACCCTCTTTCGGACAGATGTAGAGTCATTGTCGATGGCTAAGGACAAAACACTCCATTGGCCTGTCCAGTCCAGTAGCCTCCAATCGGATGCCTTTCTGTTCTGATTAAGGCTTAGCCCGGGTGAGTCCTAGGTTTTCCCTAGATTGTTTTTGCTTCAGATTGTCTTTTTCTCGTATTGATCTTGACCATCTTCATTGCAGTACAACTCTCTAGAGTAGAAGCCAGGGCAGCCGTGGCTGAGAGGCAGGCCCAATTAAGGAAGCCAGGGCCCAAGACGCCTAGCAAAGACAACAGAAAAAGGGGAAGAAAAGGGGGGCTTCTACTTCCTATGCCTTCTGGAAGAAGAAACCCCGAGCTGACGATCCCACTGCTGAGGCTGTCCAGGCTCTAGTGGCCCCCAATTGCGATATATCCCCTCCTTTGGTCGCTTCTCCCGATACCAAATTTCAAAGCTCGAGGCGAGTTAATCTCGGGCTGAAGTCGGATTCATCCCTCGTTGGTCCATCAAGGAGGACGAGACACTGTCCATCGGGCTAGTTGCCCAAGAGCTTGTGCAGAAGGGGAGCCTACCTGGAGATGCCACCAAGGCCAAAGCCAGGGGACCAATGCCATGGTCACCAGCACTTGCATGTTTGGTAGCAGTAATCTTTAGCTTTTGGCTACGATTTTTTTCCTTTTTCATTGAGATATTTTTCTAATTGTTGATCTCTTTCAAGCTCAGAACTAGGTGGGCCAGCTGACTACCTGAGCTAAGGCCCTTGGCCAGGGACCTTGAGGTGTCCGACTGTGAGAAGTCAGCCCTTGACAAGGAGAGTACCGTCCTCCTAGAGAAGGGAGAGCATCTGGAGGCCGATCTCCTCCGCACTCAGTAGGAGTGCGATCGAAAGCTCAAGGAGCTGGAGGTGCAGATGGCCGCAAGGCTAAAGGAAGCCAAAGCCCGAGCCATCGAGAGCTAAAGGTTTTTGAGGACTTTTGACAGGTGGTCAAGAACACCATTGCCTCTAGGTTTATCATAGGCTCTACCGACGTTCGAGACTGGGTCCTCGAACATCACCCCAAGATATCTTTCGAGGGGAGTGGCTTGATCTTCGAGGAAGAGGACGTCGGCATAGCTCTAACTACCACTGAGGTCACAGATGACGAAGAGAGTGGCAGCGAGGGAGAGGGAGTCCAGCTGTCTCACGAGGTCCCTCCGACTCCTAGGCATGGAGACTCAAACTGAGATGTCACTGACCCTGCCGAGGATGAGACTACCCTCCTAGTAGATGCTCCATGAAGCACTTCTTTTTTTCCTCTCCTTTTTTTTTTTTTTTTTTTAAACTTTGGCCTTTGGGCATTTTCGTATTTTCAGCCTTCGGGCCTATATGAATGAACTTATGGATCTTCTTGCTTTTCACATTATCTTCTTTTTCTTTCTCTTTTTTGCATTCCCAATGTTTTAGTCTCGAATCTATATGACCGTCAAGGGGCCTTTGGCCTGTAGGTAGGGATGAAGGTCGAAGCTTTTATACCAATTTTTCTCAAGTATAATTTGTGCTTCGGGCTATCCAAAGCATAGAGAATGCCCTGGTACGTTTCTTAGTCTAATGAAAGCCAAAGCTCCTTACAAGTAGTTCACCAAGTTTTGGGTTTCCACTCTGCTTCAGCCAAGAATATTTCCTTCACGTCCGAAGGTTAAAGGATCACCGAGATGTGGACCTTCGATCAGGTTATCTTGGCTTTGGCTTGAGCCCCCAATCCGTGGGAAAGACTATAAACTTCAGCTTGGACCTTCTGTTAGATGTGGGCCGAGCACCTAACAGAGCCTTGGACCTTCGGCCAGATGTGAGCCGAGCACTTGACTGAGGTACCCTTTTTTTTATCCACTACTATTACCCAGAATCGATTGTCGTAAACCATATTGTACATAAAAAATCCTCCGAAACGCTCAGGGATGGAGCACTACAGATTGAAAGTGTTTAAGAAGCAGCAAACATTTAAGTGTAAAAAAGAAAAGTGAATAAAAAAACGACTAAGAAAATGTGTAAATGTGCATGTCACTGCTACTGATAGAATTTTCTCAAGTTCTTCGAGTTCCATGATCAGGGTATACTTTCTCCCCCTGTAGTCTCCAAGTGATAGGATCCTAGTCGTATTACCCTAGTGATTCTGTAAGGCCCTTCCCAATTTGGGGCTAACTTTCCTTGATGCTTCGGGTCTGATATCTCCGCCCTTATTAAGACGAGGTCACACATTCTGAATTCGTTCCTTCAGACTTTAGAATTTTAATATTTCACAACCTTTCATTTGTAGGCGACGATTCTTTCTTGCGAGGCTTCTTGTTCTTCATTCAGGAGGTCTAGATTAGCTCGGAGTCCTTTATCGTTTTCTTCTTCATCGTAGTACTAAACTCGATGGGTCATGGCTCCTACCTCCACTGGGAGCACAGCTTTGGTGCCGTAAGTTAAATTGAAGGGTGTTTCTCTGGTGGCGAATCTTTTCGTTGTGCGGTAAGCTCAAAGGATGTTGTGTAGCTCTTTTACCTATAACCCCTTTGCATCATCCAGTATTTAATTTTTTCTTAGAGCAGGGTACGATTGGTTACCTCCTTCAACCAGTTGGTTGATGGGTAACCGATAGATGTTTTCCTGTGATCAGTGCCGTGGGCTTCACAAAACAAATCAAAAGTTGGGTTAGCGAACTGATTTTCATTGTCCATTACTACCACCCGGGGGATCCCGAATCGGTAGACCACCGCTCTCTCAAAGAAGTCCCTTATATTCTTTTTGGATATCATAGCCAGTGCTATGGCCTCCACCCATTTCGTGAAGTAGTCTACCATCACCACAATAAACTTTCTTTACCTTGTGGCTAGGGCGAACGGGCCCAGGATGTCCATTCTTCACATGGCAAATGATATCGGTTTGATAGGAAAGAAAGCTCGGTAGCATGTTGCCCAGCGACGGGGGTGAACATTTGACACTTGATGCACTTCTTGATGAACTCTTCTGCGTCTTTCCTCATGGTTGGCCAAAATCGGCCCTGCCTCAGTACTTTGTGGGCTAAGGCACAGACTCCCAGATGTTGGTCACATATCCCTTCCTGTACTTCTCGGAGTGTATATTCGGCATCGACAAGGTTTAGGCACTTGAGATATGGTGTGGTGAACCCTATCTTGTACAGTGTCTTACCTTTCAATAGGAACCATGCTGATCGGATTCGTACCTTCCTCGCCTCGTCCCTATCCTCAGGGAGCACTCATTCTTTCAAGCACTTGATTATGGTATCCACCAGCTAGGGTCATTCTCACCAATGGGTAACACCTCTTGGGCACTTTTAGTGCTTGGTTGAGGTAACACTTCAAAATACATTGATTGTTCGAGGTCTGTGAAGTCAGAGGTGGCCAACTGCGATAATGCATCTGTACTAGCATTCTCCACCCGCGGCACCTACCTTATCTCGAACTCCTTAAAGGTTGCCACTTTCTCTAGCATCATCTTTAAATATTTGGCCATCCTTTGTTTCTTAGCTTTATACTTGTCGCACCATGAGCTACGAGTCACTGTGCACTACCAACTCCTGTATCACCAAAGCTCGTGCCAGATTAATTTTGGCTATCAGTGCTTTGTACTTAGCTTCATTGTTGGAGGCACTGAAGTCGAACCGTAGGGTATACTTGATATTGAATCCTTCGAGGCTGACTAGTATGATCCTTGAGCCGCTTCTTACTCTGTTGGATACACCATCCACATACAATGTCCAAGTCTTTTCTGCCCGAGCCTCGATAACCCCCTGAGGTTCATCTGGGAGCGTTGTCTTGGCTATGAAGTCTGCTAGAGTCTATGCTTTTATCACGATTCTTGGTTTGTATTGGATGTCAAATTATCCTAACTCTATAGCCTAGTTTACCAGCGACTGGACATATCCGGCTTCTACAGTATCTTCTTTAGGAGTTGGTCTGTGAGCACGCATACCGTGTGTGATTAAAAATAGAGCTTTCTTAACGCTATCACCAGGGCGTATGTCACCTTCTACAGATCATCATCCGAGAAGGAGATAACCATCCCCGTTTTTGCCTTCTTGTTTGACCATTCAGCCACATGCACGCTTCTCGCATAGGCCTTTGCTTTTCTGGTCGAGATAGAACTTTCTCTAGTGGCCAAGCCTCCACTGATAGTTGCTATAACCCTAGTTGGGCTTTTATGATCATCCTAGGGGCGATGGTCAGCTTCCTCGGGTGTCATGTCCCGTTGTTGTGCCTGATTGCCTCTACGGGCTGGCGCCCTTCTTTCACGGTGGCCTCTGTCGTCTCTTTGGTGGTTATCCCTTTGATTATTGCTATCTTGGGCATCCTCATTTTAGCAGTCTACGAATATGCCCAGATATCCTCTTCGGATCATTCCTTTTATTTCTCCCTGTGGAAGTGGCAATATTTGTCCACGTTACGGCTCTTATGATGTCGTCCCACCTTCCCTGGCCACTTCATGGCTCTGGCATCTGGGGAGTCTTTTATCTGTATTAGCACGTCCATCCGTCTCCTATTTAGGGGCACATATCTCTCAAACTTCTTCAGGGACTGGGTGCCAGATCACGTTCGAACTTTCGTCTCTTACCCTCAGAAGGCTTGTCATCACCTCTTGAGGTCCTTTTCCTCCCCGCCTTCCCTTCAGCTTCTTTGTCAGCTTGTAGGGTTTCTTCCATCTAAATGTAGTTATTGCATAGAGCCCTCAACTAAGCTAGGTTCCTCGGTGTATGCTTCGCCAAAGACCTTTTTAGCTCTTTGTCTTTGACACCTCCCAATAAGGCCGTGAACTCTTCCTTTAGGTCCAAACCTCTAATCGTGATCTTCTCCTGCTAGAAGCGCTTCATGTAATTTCGCAGTGACTCTCCTTTATGCTGTTTGACGTTGGTCAGGTTCAATGTGGTCTTTTGTAGGGGTTAGCTGCTGGAGAATCCCTTCATGTAGAAGTAATTCAAATCACTGAAGCTGTGAATTGATTTCGTTGGCAGGCGATTATACCATAGCCTTGCTGCTCCTCTAAATGTCAGAGGTGAGGCATGACACATGATGTTTTCTGAGACTCTGTGAAATTGCATCGTGACCTTGAAGCCTTCCAAATGATCGATGGGGTCCCCAGCCCGTCGTATGTGTCGTATTTGGGTAGACGACATCCGACCGAGAGCGGATCCCTCATGACCTCATCAGCTAGAGCCATGTCATTAGTAAGGTCTGGCTCGCGAGTTCCTGTTTAGTTTTCTACTACCTTTCGGATTTCGTCCTTCAGGTCTAGGATCATCTGCTTCAACCCTGGGTCTTCATGTCTCTAACCGTCTCCTTGGCATGGTTCTTCATGCCTAGCCCCTGTGGCACGCCTTGTCCTTTCTCTGGGTGCGGGGCTTTCCCTTGTTGCTCAGTTTGAGGATTTTGGCCGGATCTTATCGACCCTGAGCTACTTGGGTCCTCATCTTGAACTCGCTCTGGCTAGATATGGGAGCCTCGTGCTGCTCCATTGGTCTTTTGAGCGACGGCCTTAGAGACCTCCTTCATTGTCTCAACCATTCGATCATACTTCTCCTGAAGGGCATTGAACTGCTCCTTAGTTACATATTCCTATGCCCTAGGAGGGGTGGAGGATTATTGTCTTTATGCACCGAATGTCCAACAGAGCATTGGTCCCTCGTCGAACCCTCCCAATCATTGTTTTCTTGTTTTTCATCGATGTCCACCAAGGGGGGAGAGATTTTGAAGGTTCCCCTTCATTTATATTTATACTCGGCGTTGCTCTTGTTTTTTTACGATTGTAGGTTTTCCCCACTCTTACTCTGTTGTTCCCACAGACGATGCCAATTTGTTACTACCGAGAATCTATATGAGGCTGAGCGTTGATCCTACACAAGCACAGAAGGTAAGAGGCCCGGAAGTGGCTTCGGGATTAGTCTTTCGACGCCCAAGTTAGAGACCCCGCAGAACAGTGTTTTCACAGGAGTAATGGTGTGAGCATATTGACTTCCCTGTTCTATCTTTTTGGGTTTCCTCTTATAGGATTACCTCTTTTCCGAGTCCTATTAGGATAGGTCCTCCTACCTTCGTGCGGAATATTCCCTATCCTGGTATCTCCCCCTCCTCTGGTAGTTAGAGTCCTCGCAGGCTCTATCAGTTGAGGGGGACTCCAGTCTCCCCCTCCTTCTGGTCTCAGGAGTTATGGTTATAGTGGATATTCCTCGGTTGGGTGCCACGTGTCCTTCCCTTGGATGCCACGTGTTCTGGCTTCATTGGGTGACTAATTTGAGCGTATCATATATATATATATATATATATATAAGACTAGGGAGACTAGTGAGATAGAGTTATAAATTCTATGTAATCATAAAATAATATGTTTATGATTTGTATATAGACTTAGATCACTAAAGTGAAGTGATATCATCTAAGGAATGAGTCTTAAAGGTATATGTCATAGGTTATGGACACCTAACCTATGTAAAGAGGTAAATTCCTAAATTGGGTTCAAAGGGTACAAACAAAGTCACTGAATGACCTGTCTAGTATTGCTAAAATAGTTGTTCATTTTGGTTAGATGGGAAAGTAGTACCAGTACAATGAAAGGAGGATGAGTCATTATAGACTTTTAATCAAGCCAAATCTTATGAAATGTGGGGGTGTTACTGTGGTGCACACTATGGACTGACCTAAGTGGATGTAAGAGGTAATGCGACCTACCAATAAGAATTTTAAAGGTGAATTTTTAAACATTCATGAGACCAAAATAGCGGACAAGGCTAGTTAAAAATGTCCAATTTTGTCATGAAATGGATGTCACGAACGCCGATTGGTAGGATATGGATGACGAGCTAGTCAACTACACATATGAGAAAAGTTTCAAGAAGTCTGGACTTCAACCGTACTCTGTAGCGTAGTTCATCAGACCTAATGTAGGTTCAAGTCCTAAGACACTTGCAACGATGTGTCCTACTATGTTTAATATATGACCTATCTCTGTTCTGTTTATTCAATATGAATCTTGTGGGGGATTGTGGGATTTTATGTCTATCCAAAGTTTCAAAATATTTCACTTACTAAAATAGTGCGGGTGTGAATGTGGGTCTATACTTATATATAGGTGCACAGACACATTTCTATGTGTACAGGGACACTTGTACACATACATGCATGTATACAAGGACGCTTATATATATATATATATATACAGATATATCTATATATGAGCAGATACACCCATACAAATAAAGTTATGTTGTCTATATATTTTATAGATAGTCTAAAAATTTGACAATGGATCTTAAAACAAGTGGTTTATTTTTCCCACTCTGTGTTCTGTTCTTCCAAATCTCTTTGTGTCTGATAATGAGTATAGGCTTCAGACTTCCCTGTGTAATCACATATTAGAGTGCAACTTATGTGATTGGGAGTTGTTATATCTTGAAGGTATAAACACAAATGGTTAACCTGATTGCACAATTACGGGCTTCTAAGAACCTTAAGGATACTATCATTCTGATATGACTTAACTCAAATTATGTTTGTTCTTGTTTCAAGAAGAAGGATTACTATGATGCTGTGAATTTATACATCATCCGGTGCAAATACAACATATCCAGATAAGTCTTATACTCAACCCGTTTTATTTTCTAACAGCTTGAAACCATTTAATCCTAGATCTTTGTACATATTATTATTGCTCTTCTTGGGAGAAAAAGCTCCTCCAATCGATATCAACAACGAGATTTTGAGACATGGCCATCAATATAGAAAGATGATATATTGGATTTCTTCCAACTCAACAATCACCTTGGCAATCTCAATACTAGACTTCTAAAAAGTAGATATACTCCATTTAACAAGTTGAAAACTATATTTAAAAATTTTCTGAGATATACTAAAAGAAGTGACAAGGATTAAATTCCAGGCTTTGGAAATGATCTTGAGAAGTTCCATATGGGACTCCTATTTAGCTAAAATTAGAACATCTTCCTAGTCTTGAATAGATCTTATGCTCAATCAACCCATAATTATTGATAGCCTCTTGAAACACACAAATTTGACTAAGGCTCTATACTGTAATGTTCTAAAAAATAGATTCTGATGTTTCTCCATTTTTTTGGAAAAAAAATGGGGTAAAAATTATATGGCAAACCCGGTTCAATTTCTTGTTTTTGGTTTTTTGTTTTTAAATGAGCCAGGCACTTATAACGTTTTGAAGTCCCTGTTTTTGGAGCATGAAAAGCTTGTTTTTCATTCTCAGCATAGATTCTGAGCAAAAGGTGCAAAATCATATAAGTGACATGAGTGGAGAGGGGTGAATCAGGAGTTACACTTAAAACATAATAATAGAGTATTTGACATCTTGTAAACCTATTACCCTTCTACCATCGGTGAGAGGTTGGCAGCTCTCTCTCTCTCTCTCTCTCTCTCTCTCTGAGAGGATGACGAAGCCTCGCAGTGGGGATTCGAGAAAGGACGATCAACTTTTGTTGAAATCGGATTCCAATTTGAGCTCTTCTCCTCTTTCTACTGAGAATCTACATGAACTCCATAAGAAATACGCCGCTTTCGTGAGAAGAGATGTTTACAGGATGATGGGAGAGGGGAACTGTCGTTGTTGGAAAAACTTCTGCTCGGATTCGCTCGTCACGCTCGTTCCGATCTGTGTGGTTGTGGCAATGACTATACTAGTACTCTACAACTTGATTTGCCAATTTTGTACGCTTTTCACTGTTCCAAATCGAGATGAATGATAGGAAAATCATGCTCACCTGAGTTGGAGGAGAAGAGTTGTCATTGTTCATGTTGGGAAGTTCTTCTCTTGGGAATTTTTCTTCACGTATGATTTTTATTGGATTAGTGAGACTGGTCACATTCTGATGTGGTGGAGAATTAACCGACGAGGAAAATATTTGGAAAATTCTGAAGTTCAATTAAATGTTTCCAGGGGTTACAATTTCAGAGTTCGTAGTACTGTGAATCTTGTATTGATTAACTAGGAAGGCTACACCAATCGATTAAGTGGAACAATAATGATTTTAGAATGCTATAATTGCTTTACATTGGGCTTTTAAGAAATCACTAGAGATTTCCATTTTTTGAGAATTGATTTGCTTAACCTGTTCATCTCAAGATCTCGATCTTTCCTGCAATGAAATGTTCAATCGAGGAGTTAGAAAGTTGAAAGTGATACATCCAAATGAAATAAAATAATGTGCATTGCCCTTCCCTAATAGCTTGGAAAGTTAAAACTCTCTTAAATAGCTTGAAAGGTTAAAACTCTCCATATAGGTTTCTGTTTATTCCAAGCTACAAAAACAATTTTTTTTAGTCTTACCATACAGCATTTAAGACGTAGAGTCACCCTAAAAAAATAGAAATGTAAAAAAGTATGTCAGACCCATAATCAAGTTTAAATAACAGAATCGTTACAGTACAAGCCTAAGATTCTTAATTCTGTCTATCACCATAATTTTTGTCCACAAAAAGCACCTCATTAAAATCACTTGAACACATCCAAGGTCATGCCATGGTACGCCCCTATTGACTAACATTCAGCTGGAGGTTCTCCATAAATGAATGTTAAGTGACATTGTCAAGGGAAGAAATCAGCTTGCATACATATATCCACAATCCTAGGGGAGGAAGAAATAGAGTTGGATGGAAAGTGTTGCTACAATTCCCGCTCAGTGAATAACTGCAATCAACTGATAAAAAACTATCCCATAGGGTTGCTCTAGGAAAGAGCCTCCGATGCCTAAGTGAATAATGTAGTGGAGAAAGGAAGAAGTAGAGTTCAGAGTATTCTTAATGTCTTACTCCTAATTTCACTAACTCTTATTTATATAGTGATTAATGTTCCTATTTATTAGGTAGTTGGTCGCTTTCTTTGCTGATGTAGATCCTATAAAACATACATGAGAAGAGAAATAAGTAGAAAAAGACATGAAAGAAAAATTCTCTTAAGAATGATAGTAGAGAATGGACAAGATAATCCTCCCTTCTCTATTCTATTCTTACACTTAAGCTGAAGTTACAATAGCTAATTTGGGAACTTAACCTCCTCGACTTTTTCTTTGATTTATCTTTAAAAGAAAACGTGACATGTGGAGATATATCCTTAATACTATCGTTGTTTGGGAAGGTCTGCCCGTTGTACACATGTATCAAAATTCAGGTTTCATTTCCTTAATGGCTTTGCCATGTTATTTGCATGAAAATTGTTTGCAGTCGCTGCACGGGTGTAGTGAGCATCAAGTGATTGGACGCCGTTTGAGACTCATGTTTAGATGTTTTCAGCAATCGGATGCTCATTGCACTTCACCGCTCACTGCAGAGGATGTAGACTCATATTATCCGTGTATTTTTGACGGATGAAAAAAAAAAAAAAAGCTCATGCCAAAATGTCAACTGATTTTCGTACGTACATACGCTCATATTTATCGTCCATACCCTGTTGTTCAAAACATATATAGGATGTACATTTTTACATTTCAGGACTATAGTATTTTCAATGGTTAATTTTTACGACGAAGCAGAAATGTCAACCGAATTTCATACCTTAATATTTTGAGGTGAGTAAGTGGGTTGAGCATTTAAACCCCCTCACCACCCCCACCCCAAAAAAATAATAATAATAAAATAAATTGGATTGGGTTGAAACACTTCCTTATACAGTCAAATGCTTTTCAGACACCGAAAAAATTTCCTGCTGTCCATAATCACATGAGCTTAAATAGAATAATTTCTCTTATGGATTCATAAATATCCCCTTAAATTTGAGTATTTTACAAGATACCCCTTTTAATCAGAGTGGGATTTTATTTCGATGTGTGATTACGAACAACAAGAAATGGATGTAGGAAAATTAGGAAGCTCTACCCCTTCAACCACAATATTTATGTTTTTGTTTTTTTTTGGTAAATGGACTACCATGTGTCAAAGCTCGACTTTATTTTATTTTATTTTATTTATTTATTTATTTTTAAGAAATGAAAGGTTGGCTTCCATCTCCTTGTTTAAATGAATGACTATGGTATGTGTTTCCACCTAGAAAAAAGAAGATTATTGTATGAGTTTTATCATTTTATATCGACAATATGTCCATGAAAAATTGAAAATCTTAATTCACAGCTACCAACAACTCAATATTATCTCAACTAAATGGGGTTCTCTACATGGATCCGATTAATAATAGCCAAAAACAAATAGATGTAAGAAAAAAATTAAAAAACACCTAAATGGGATCCATTATATACATTCTAGCCATCCAATTAGATCTATTTGAGGTTACGCTTAGAACAAACCCTAGCTAAACTATGCATGTCTTTCCTTCTACATCCCCTATGGTCATTTTAGGCCTTTCTCAAGCTTTTTTAGCTCCTTCAATTTGTCATAAAACTCCTCTTTATTGACGTATCCCAATGACCTTGTTGAACATGATCATACCATCTCAAATAGTTTTCTCAAAACTTGTCATGAATCACGGAAAATCCTAAATCAACCCTAATATGATAATTCTGTACTTTCTCTTATCTAATTCAGAATTGCCACATGGCAGATAATTAGCTTGTCCCTCTCTCAACGGAGCTGAGAGAACAAGCTTTTCTTATATTTTCTCAACCATAAAGTACGGGGTGTGCTTGATTAATGGACAAGACTAGGGTGATTCTACCCATGCATTCAACAGATAGATACTACCTGTCTCCTAGGATCCAAAACATCACTAGTTAGGATAGCAGATTACACCTAGAAATTTCCACAAGTCTCGCAACTAGACTCTAACTAACTGAAATAGAAAGGGAAACTGTCATAGTCTTATCAATGGATAGCTCGTACAAAGATTCCATAATTTCTTAAACATATCTAGATCTATATAGAGAAAGAGATAAGATAAAATCTCAATCCTTATCCCCTTAGAATATTCCATTTGATGGCGTGTCCATTTTAATCCACTACACTTGTTTTGTTTTGATTTGATTCGATTTCGATTTCATCATTAAAACAAATGAATCAAATTGAATTACATATTTTTGAACCAAATAAGAAACAGAATAAAATTATATTCTTTGTTATTATTTCTTCAATGTGGATGATAGATTCTATATATATTTTTTTCTATATTTAAAAAAATTTAGTAAATTATGACCCTTCTAATTGTATTTTTCGTTGGTGAATATGTAAAAAAAGTTTGTCCAATAAGATAGGGGTGAAACAGGGTTAGGTTGGGCCGGGTTTCTTAAAACCTCAGCCCAACCTTGTCGGGCTCATGCCTAGGCTCAATCCTACCGGGCTCATGCCAACCCAACCCAGCCCTAATTGACCTTGCTTTTTATCAAAGTAGGAATAACTCTGTTTTTACCATTTATGCCCTACACATAAAAAAACTATGAAGTGAAAAAAATTAATAAATGTTCGAGATACCTAATCATTGGAATCAATGACCCAAATTTCATTGTTAAACAAAAGGATAAGATGTTAGCCCTAAATTATATTATATAAATCACGTTTAAAAATCAGGGACGAGTTGGACCTAGCCCTCAACCCAGGCCTAGCCCAACCTTGACCTAAGGTTAGTGTTTTTCAACCTAGACCTAGGGTTTGTGTTTTTCAACCCTAATATGTCCTCCGGGTCAAAATTCTTAGTCTACGTCGTATTTGGGCTCAAGGTGATTCGGGTCATCAGGCCAAACTTACACCCCTACAATAAAAGCTCTAAACTGAATTAAAAATGAAAAAAAAAAAATCCAATAAAAATGAAAACCGAACCAAACTGAGTTGGTTCGATTTTGATCTCAGAAATGTGTTCCTAATCTCAGTTCGATTCGGTTTTGATTTCTGCATTATGTATCTTGGTCCAAAGCAGATGATCTAATCGATCCGATTGACACGTTTGAGGTAAAACATCTACAGAAAAAGAAGTAAACTAACAAGACAGAGAACTAGAAAGCCTCAGAAAGGGAGAGAAAGACAGAGGGAGAGGGGAACGCAAGGGGGGACCGCAGCACAAACGAAGGTTTAAACAGGAATAATTGAATTGTAGAGACAAAATCAATCAATTTAGGGGTGTGAGAGACAAACCGAGAGAGAGAGAAAGAGAGGGGTATGTCATGGATCCATTTTACTTTAGTGTGGACCCCAGAAGAAATCCCTTTACTAGACACCTAACCAATGATAAGAGAAGAATAGGATGGACTTTAGAAGCCCATCCAATGAACGACGAGATAAGGCCTGACATTGGGCCCCAAAAGCGCATCTTACCTGTTGAAATCAGAAAAGTCCCAAAAAGCGCATGGAAGAGAGAGAGAGAGAGAATGTGAGAGTTAGGTGGGCCCTCTCTAGTTTCAGTGCAAAAAGCGCCTGTTGTGGGTAAGGGTGTCAACGGGTCGGTTCGGGCTAGGCCAGGTTGAATCGGTTTTGATGTGAAAATGTTAAAATCAAAATCGAATTAATAAGAAAATTTCAATTTTGGTTTGATTTCGGTTTCTTATTAGTACGTAATTGGATTGGTTTCAGTTTTTTTGAACTTGACTTTCCATACATATATAAAACTATGCAAAATTTGGATTTTTAAATGAATTTTGGACTATTTTTGGTTTTTTATCAGTTTGGTTTTGATTTCAGTCCGAGTTTTGAGCCAATATTGATTTGGTTTCAGGTCATTTGGTTTCAATGCCGTTCGATTTAGTTTTGGGGTTGCGATTCTCTAAATTAAAACGACCCAATAAGGCTTCAATTTGGTTTGATCCAGACTAGTACCGATTCAGTCCGACCAGTTTTACCGATTTGGTTTAGGGTTTGACACCCCTACTTGTGGGTCACTATCCACTCTCTCCTCTCATCCCAAATAATTGCAGCATCTGCACCCTCTAAATAAGAGCTGGCCTAATACTCTCTCAAGGTTTGGTTTGGTCTTCACCAAAGCTTTGTTCTCTCTTCTTCAAAGCCTTCAATAATCCTCCAACCTGATATCATGAGCTCCGACTGTAAAATAGCCAGTGCCGTCGGCGGCAAGACAGCTAGAGCCTGTGACAGTTGCCTATGCAATCGCGCCCGTTGGTACTGTGCCGCCGACGACGCTTTCCTCTGTCAAGGTTGCGACAGTTCAGTCCACTCTGCAAATCCATTAGCTCGTCGCCATGAAAGGGTTCGACTCAAGACTGCATCACTTAAGCCCACCATTGAAGATAGCATTGAGAATTCTCTCCCATCATGGCACCAGGGCTTCACCCGAAAAGCTCGAACCACTCGATATGCCAAGTCAACCATGAAGCCACCAAAGGCTAAAGAATCCATGATGCCTTTAAACCTCCTCCCTCTGGTCCCCGAGATGGGTAGCGATGAAGCCTCACCGAACGAGAATGAAGAGCAGCTTCTTTATCGTGTCCCAATCTTCGAACCTTTGGTTGCAGAACTTTGCACTTGTACAACATCCAATGAAGCAACAGAGACTACTACTACTACTACTAATGTGGCTACTGCAGTTCTTGCCGTTGAAAGCGAATCTAAGAATTTGTTGCCAATAGATGTGGAAAACTTACCAGGGTTTCTACCGTCCAATATGGATCTTGAGGAGTTCGCAGCTGATGTGGAGAGTTTACTTGGTCGAGGTCTCGATGAGGACACGTTTGGCATGGAAGGGTTGGGACTATTGAGTGCTAAAGAGGAAGAGACAACTATGGAAACTATGGAGAGCGGATTTGGAAATGGTAGGGTGAAGGTCGAGGAGGAGGAAGACGGAGATGATGTTGTTGGATGCCACGTGGATCTAGAGGTTGAGATGGGAAGAGAAACACTGGACTTGAACTTTGATTGTGAATCGCCGACTATCGCTGAGGAGGAAGAGGAGGAGAAAGTTGGTGGTGTAGCAGAGCATGGTGGAGGGTCAACCATGATGGTGAAGATCAACGGTGGATATAACTTGAAGCTGGATTACGAGGCGGTCATTGCCGCTTGGGCCTGCCAGGGTTCGCCGTGGACCACCGGCGACAGGCTCCAACTCAACCCGGACGACTGCTGGCCCGACTGCCCAGTAAGCTTCCATTATACATCTCTGATTTATCATAATGATTTTCAATCCACAGTTGGAATCCACTTAATCTCTCAACTTGTTGTAAAACAAGAGATATTAAATGGATTTTAAGTGTGGATCGGGCACCGTACAAGAATGGTTATCGAGAATTTGATCTCAACTCTACATCTCCGTAGACCACGTGTTTATAAATGATTGATGTTCTTATAAAATTTTTCGTTTTTTCATTTTTCAGGCTATGGGAGGAGGAGGAGGAGGACAGGGGGCGATAGGAGATGGAGGGAGAGAGGCAAGAGTGACGAGATACAGAGAGAAGAGAAGGACGAGGTTGTTCTCTAAGAAGATTAGGTACGAGGTGAGGAAACTCAACGCAGAGAAGAGACCAAGAATGAAAGGTCGATTCGTTAAGAGGGCTTCATTTGGTGAATCTGGTTTTCCCTTCTGAGCCAGTGTAGTCACGTACTGATTTCACTTTCCAACTCACCGTGTTTTCTCTTTTCCAGGGAATGTAAATAATAATCAATATCCACGGTTAGTGAGTTAGGGCAATTGAAATTGTTGCCTCAACTTCCACAATTGTGGAGCTAAATAATGTTTCAGCTTATACACAAACTCTCTCTCTCTCTCTCTCTCTCTCTCTCTCTCTCTCTTAGAGGGTTTACACCGACTTTCTAGAGTACTAACTAATACAAGACTGCATGACTAAGGTGTGAGTCAGATTTTGTATTCCTCTAAGGATTTCCCGATCCAAAAAGACAGTCTTGTCTTGTCAATTCAATTGATAGTACAGATAGTTTCACGTGCCATATATGCCAATTTTTTTTTTTTTTTGAAAATTAATTTATTATTATATGAATAATAATTATTAGGTTATGTGATTTTCACACATAGCCTTCTTAACGAGAGAGTTAATTAATATGTTAATATCTCTAAGAATATCTTAAAGCTTACAATCAAGTAAGTAGGAGGATAAATGGATTTTGTCTTCTATCACAGGTTGGGAAGCAAGATGAGCTTTAGTGATCGTTTTGTGTTAAAAGAGAATTGTGCAGCCCTCATGGGCAGAGATAGTAAGATCTAAGAATTTATCTCACAAAAGAATATGGAAGCAACATCATATAATATAGGCAACATCATTACGGAGTGAACTTTCAATTAAACATTCAAGGTCTCACAAAATATACATGGTTTTTTCATCCCTCATGGTTTTCCAGTATTTACAATTTTTATAAACATACTCCTTTGTTACCTTTTATTTTTTAATTTTTTTGGTAAAGATCAGCAAAAGAATATATTAAGAAAAAAATGAATTACAAAGCAATGGATGAGAAACCTCCATTGAGGTCTATCCTCATTTTTGGTATTGCCAACAGCAGAGAAGAACCCCAATCAAAGAAACAAACAAAAATTATGAAAATCTAAACTTGGGTCTCAATTGAGCATCTCAGCCAACTATCACTCAAAACAAAAGAAGTAAGGGAATTCCAAGTCAAAGAGGAGTTTGTAACGGTAGCTTCTTTTGCCAACTTGTAGCAACCATATTCACTTTGTGGTAACAATGCGAGATGTACCATGAGATACACTCCAAGTATGGAGTATAAAATGTCCATTTTAGCTGATATTTCCATGGAATCCGGTTATTTCTTACATAGCTGACCATTGACTGTGAGTCACATTCTATCCATAATTTAGTTATACACCCAATTCGTATGCATGGTGAAGACCTTCAAAGAACACTTCATATTCTGTCTTAAAATTTGTTCCCAGGTCTTCAAACTTAGCAAAATATCTATATATAAGAAGCACCACGACTGTCCCTGAATATTACTCCAGCCCCATAAAGGTTTGGGTTACCTAGAGAGCATTCATCAATATTTAATTTGACATAATCTATCGGAGGGAAGCACTAATATACCTCATCAATCTTTTTTGCTGGGGAGATTGAAATCGCAACCTGAAGCTTCCTTGATACATCAGCTTAACCACTGAAGATACGCTAACTAAAGATATAGATGAAAACTCCTACAACTCAAAGATTACGCCTTAACCACCTGGGAAGGACATCGATATTGATTCTCATAACATCATCTATTGCTTTCTACCTAGATATGATATGGAACTAAGATGCACAGAGGTACCATAGTTTCCTCATAGAGAACATCGTTGCCTTTCTTCTCCACCAAGAGAACAACTCTTCAATTGAAGGAAATCCCTCCCACCTTAGATGATGATGATGATTAAATCTTTATGGAAAAGTTGCATGCCAAGGAATTATGATTAAGAGTTTCATAGTTTATGTAACAAAGGCTACACTGTGACACCATTGGAATCATTCGCCTAGCCACTTTATCATCCGTAGGGAACCTCTCATGAGCCATCCTCCATCCGAATACCGATGATCTAAGGTGTAAGCCCTTCAACCACACTATACACTTACAAAGCTGAACACTCCCTCTAACACATGCCTTTCCATGCAGATGCCACCGTGAGATCTCCTGACTCTAAGAGGGACCACACCCTTCGTTAATCATTGTGGTAGGGAGATGGATCCCTCTAATATGGTCACATAACTTTGGTAACTCTGGAGAGTTTACCCTTGGAAAGCACCATTGACCACCTTCAATAAAATCAGCCACTCTTGCCTTCAAACTTCTAGCATCACAGGATCCACATAAATCATCATGGACTTTCGAGTCTACAAGATAGTATTCATTCCAGAAGCTGATCGATTGACCATCACCAAGGACCCATCTTTCAAAGAAATAGACAAAGTCCCACACCCGACAGATCCCTTAAAGAATGGAAGAAGATACATTTGACGACCTTAATGTTCCATCCTTGGCAAAAATCTGCCCCTAAGAAAAGAGGCAAAAGCTTATGAGTCTTCTTTAATAAACCAACATATCTTTGCACTTAAAGCTAGATGAACATACTTTATTTGGGAGTAATCGCCTTAGATGAGTTTGCATCCTCATTCCAAATAAAGTTGTGAATCCACTTTTCGATTAACGAAATAGATGATGAAAAATTATGGATTGGAATATTAAATATGACAGATTTCATCGATTCAACTCTCCCAACATTCAAAAGGATCTTACCCTTCCAGCCTGTAAGTCTATCCTTGAACTTGTCTATATGCGAAAGAAAAGCATTCCTTTTCACCCTTCCTTTAAAATTTTCAACACTCAAGTATCAAGAAGGGAAGGAACACTTAGGAATACCCAGCACATCCTTTATCCACCTTTTCCTAAAAGAAGATATTTTCCCAAAAAAATCTTGCTTTTATCAAGATTTATTTGTTGACCTGAATAGCTCTGATATGAGTCGATAAAATTTTCAGGTTCTTTGCTCCACTCAAATCTGCATTAATAGAAATAAGGTCATCTAGATAAAAAATTTCAGGTTCTTTACTCCCCTCAAATCTGCATTAATAGAAATAAGAAGGTCATCTGGATAAAGTAAATCTGGATAAAGTAGGTAGGATGGGGTTTTCACATTTCAAGGGCCTGGAATACCTTCTAGTAATCCTTTAGCCCTTGACTCATGTAGGCCACGACGAAGAACTTCCTCGATCAAAATAAAAAGGATAGGGGAAAGGTGATCCCTTGTCTGAGACCTCTTTCAACGCTAAAGAATCCAATTGCCCACCATTGATTATGACCGATAAGAAAACCCAAAACTACAAAAAACATCAAATTGAAATTCCCATTCCAAGGTATTGTATGGTTTTTAAACATTGAGTTTCAAACACATACACCCACCATGAAATTTCAAAACATCATATTAATAAGCTCAGAGGCTGCCCCAATGTTTGAAAAAATTACCTTCCTTTTTTTGGAAAGCTTCCTGCTCTTTAGAGGTAAACCTAGGAAGCATAGGCAATAGAAGGGAAGCCAATATCTTTAGAATTAATTTGAAAAGAAAATTTTCAAGACATAAGAGCCTAAATTGACCCACTCTCCTTGCATTGTCCACTTTAGGAATTAAACATCAGGAAATTGCAATTAATTCCTTTAGTGATAGCACATTTTCAGAGAAGAAATTCTGAATCGCTCACAAATATCAAACCCAAAAATATCCCAACAAACCTGATAGAAAGGACTTCGAAAGCCATCAGGTCCAGGGGTGCTTGTGGGATCAAGATCAAAGAGTGCTTTACGAATCTCCTCTACAGATGGAATAGCCTTCAGCTTGTTATTATCATCTTGACCAACCAAGTTTGGAATAACTGACAACAAATCCTCCATTTGATGGACAACCCCCACTTGTGAAACTCCTCAAATTGTCCAACTATGGTCTGACCAATCTGAGTAGGGTCTGTAAGAAACACCCCATACGTTGTCTGGAGCTCCTTAATAGCATTACGCCCCCTTTTAAAATGTGAAAAAAATTTTAGCACCACTTACTCTCCTTCAACCACCTAATTCTTGATTTCTCTGTCTAAAATTTCTCTTGTAAAGTAAGAGCTTTATCAAGGCACGCTTTCATGTTACACCTGTGCCCATACGTAATGACTTTCAATGGTGACAGATGATGAACCAGAGTTTTGTAGTACAAATGATCTCTAGATAGTAGGGTGGTTTTTTTATTTAAATCCACATGTTCTATTCTGATTAGTGCCTACAACTATATGGCTGTGGTTTAATTAAACCACTGCAATATGTTCATATTCGGCAACAGTTTAAACTAACCGCGGCTATTAACACATTTAAACAACATACATACATACATACATATATATATATAGTAAGAAAGTCCAATATTATTTTTTAAAAAACTTAAAATTAGATATTTTGTAGCTCAATTATGACACAAAATATATTACTTTTATGTTTTAAATTTATGAAATATATAAAAGGAAGAAAGAACGCTACCCTCTCGCACCCCCTCTCATTGACTGCACCTCCAGTCAATAACACTGATATCAGGTAAATTGAAGTTCCAGGTGAAAAGATTCTGTTTCGAGGGCTATCATTGGTTGATCAAAAAATTGTTAAGGGAACCTTTCAAAATCCAATAATAAATAATAATAACCGCGGTAATTGATAGGGGGTATATATTTTAGCAGCGAATGTTGGATATGTGGTCACGGTTTCTGAAAACGGCGGCTATAGACCTCTGCCGATGTGGAAATTTTTTTTTTCCGGTTGAAACCCATGGGCGATATTTGAGCACGTTTTTTTTGTAGTTGAGGATAACTCAAATATGACTCATTAGGCAACATGAGGTAATTAAAAGTCGAATTCCAAGTATACAAGTGGTCTCGGATTTAGGGATCCAAAGTTTCATAACTGCGTCATGTTAACAAGGTAGCTTGGAGATTATTTCATGAAATTGATTCAACTTGGGCTAGGTTTATGAAATCAGTATATTCCTACAGTGGAATTTCTATTGGCAAAGGCATGATGTAGTATTATGGAAGGGAGGAAGGTTCTCAAAGAAAATTTGACATGGAAAATCGAATTGAAAAGGTAGATAGGATTCACATTTGGGAGGATAGTTGGGTTCCTTGTCTTCCTAATTTCAAAACTAAGATTTGTAGTAGGCTGATAATTCAGAGATATGGGATTCAGAGTTGATAGACCATCATGGACTGCCAAGATGATATCAACCCACATCAAATATTCTTTTAAATCAATTTTGAGTTAGTCCCCATATGACTGATATGGATCATAACATACAACCATGTTTTCCAAGTCAACATCTATGGTGGCTCACTTTAGATCAGTTAGCCTTCTCTAAGCGGTCCTACTTTGACCCAAGATCTCTCGCTGGAGGTAGACAGTTCTTTCCTAGCAGCTTGACTCTAGCATCAAGTCGGCCCTTCTAGACAGGGTTTGGGATTGATGATCCACTACTATAATACCATTGATATAAACCTCAGAAGAACTCGATCCTCATAAGTCGACTTATAAGGTTTTTTTTTTGCTAACGACGGGTATCTAGACCTTCAGCTTGACTAGTCCTGCAGGTTTATACTAACCCCACAATTGCATGAATCGAGTTATACAACGGTTGAATGAGAACCATTTAATTTTCACTGAAAGCAATGAAGAGCACAATCGATTAACAAGGTGAGAAGACCTAAGAACATATTAACCCATAACAAATCCGTTTCAAAATACATGTGGGATCAAACCCATATGAATGATATGGTATCATAATAGTGTATGCTTCTGTTTCCACTTGACAGTCCCTATACTAATTTTCTAGCGACTATCTGAA
>NC_056559.1:22311975-22312731 GCF_013358625.1 Macadamia integrifolia
ACACATTTAAACAACATACATACATACATATATATATATATATATATATATATATAGTAAGAAAGTCCAAGAAATTTCATAAATATCTTTTAAAATCATAAATAATGCAAGAAATTTGAGAAAACTTATGTTTTGAAAAGATAAATATTATTTTTTAAAAAACTTAAAATTAGATATTTTGTAGCTCAATTATGACACAAAATATATTACTTTTATGTATTAAATTTATGAAATATATAAAAGGAAGAAAGAACGCTACCCTCTCGCACCCCCTCTCATTGACTGCACCTCCAGTCAATAACACTGATATCAGGTAAATTGAAGTTCCAGGTGAAAAGATTCTGTTTCGAGGGCTATCATTGGTTGATCAAAAAATTGTTAAGGGAACCTTTCAAAATCCAATAATAAATAATAATAACCGCGGTAATTGATAGGGGGTATATATTTTAGCAGCGAATGTTGGATATGTGGTCACGGTTTCTGAAAACGGCGGCTATAGACCTCTGCCGATGTGGAAATTTTTTTTTTCCGGTTGAAACCCATGGGCGATATTTGAGCACGTTTTTTTTGTAGTTGAGGATAACTCAAATATGACTCATTAGGCAACATGAGGTAATTAAAAGTCGAATTCCAAGTATACAAGTGGTCTCGGATTTAGGGATCCAAAGTTTCATAACTGCGTCATGTTAACAAGGTAGCTTGGAGATTATTTCATGAAATTGATTCAACTTGGGCTAGGTTTATGAAATCAGTATA
>NC_056559.1:22312745-22373545 GCF_013358625.1 Macadamia integrifolia
TAGGAATACCCAAGGATTAAAGTATCGGTATCGGTCGCCGTATCGGTCGGTCAAAATTAAGATACTTATCAGAGGGTATCGTATCGTATCAGAGATACGCTAAAGATACGCACATAAATGGATAGGAAACACTTTTTTATACACATTTGCATAAAAAAATAGTTAAAAAAAGTTATATATAACATGTATTATGCATAAACAGTAAATTGAGAGTATCGCACTAAGAATCCATGGTTTGTAATTATCCCATAAATGTGAAATCCTTGTTCCCAACCTTGATTTCCACTTTAATTAGAGAGAAAAAGGGTTGGCAGCAACTTTGGAACAAAAACACCTCAAAAAATTATGTTTTTTTTTTTAAAATTACCCATTTTGGCCATTTTATGATCGTATTGGTACGTATCGGTGTGTATCGATCGATACATACCGATACACACCGATACGTGTCAATACATACTGATACGTACCGAAACATACATTTCACTTCAATTTTGAATTTTTCATAGAGTATCGGTACGTATCGGTGAGTATTGGTGCGTATCGGTGGTGTATCGGTGCGTATCGATGTGTATCGTAGGATACGTATCGATACATAAGGGTTTTAAAATTTTCATGATACGTATCGATATGTATCGTGCCGATGTCTATCGATATGGATACGTATCGGCCGATAAGGCATGATACGCACCGATACTTAAAACCATGGGAATACCCAACACATCCTTTATCCACCTTTTCCTAGAAGAAGATATTTTCCCAAAAAAATCTTGCTTTTATCAAGATTTATTTGTTGACCTGAATAGCTCTGATATGAGTCGATAAAATTTTCAGGTTCTTTGGTCCCCTCAAATCTGCATTAATAGAAATAAGAAGGTCATCTAGATACAAAATTTCAGGTTCTTTACTCCCATCAAATCTGCATTAATAGAAATAAGAAGGTCATCTGGATAAAGTAGGTAAGATGGGTTTTCACATTTCAAGGGCCTGGAATACCTTCTAGTAATCCTTTAGCCCTTGACTCCTGTAGGCCACGATGAAGAACTTCCTCGATCAAAATAAAAAGGATAGGGGAAAGGTGATCCCTTGTCTGAGACCTCTTTCATCGCTAAAGAATCCAATTGCCCACCATTGATTATGACCGATAAGAAAACTCAAAACTACAAAAAACATCAAATCGAAATTCCCATTCCAAGGTATTGTATGGTTTTTAAACATAGAGTTTCAAACACATACACCCACCATGAAATTTCAAAACATCATATTAATAAGCTCAGAGGCTGCCCCAATGTTTGAAAAAATTACCATCCTGTTTTTGGAAAGCTTCCTGTTCTTTAGAGGTAAACCTAGGAAGCATAGGCAATAGAAGGGAAGCCAATATCTTTGGAATTAATTTGATAAGAAAATTTTCAAGACATAAGAGCCTAAATTGACCCACTCTCCTTGCATTGTCCACTTTAGGAATTAAACATCAGGAAATTGCAATTAATTCCTTTAGTGATAGCACATTTTCAGAGAAGAAATTCTGAATCGCCCACAAATATCAAATCCAAAAATATCCCAACAAACCTGATAGAAAGGACTTCGAAAGCCATCAGGTCCAGGGGTGCTTGTGGGATCAAGATCAAAGAGTGCTTTACGAATCTCCTCTACGGATGGAATAGCCTTCAGCTTGTTATTATCATCTTGACCAACCAAGTTTGGAATAACTGACAACAAATCCTCCATTTGATGGACAACCCCCACTTGTGAAACTCCTCAAATTGTCCAACTATGGTCTGACCAATCTGAGTAGGGTCTGTAAGAAACACCCCATACGTTGTCTGGAGCTCCTTAATAGCATTACGCCCCCTTTTAAAATGTGAAAAAAAATTTAGCACCAATTACTCTCCTTCAACCACCTAATTCTTGATTTCTCTGTCTAAAATTTCTCTTGTAAAGTAAGAGCTTTATCATGGCACGCTTTCATGTTACACCTGTGCCCATACGTAATGACTTTCAATGGTGACAGATGATGAACCAGACTTTTGTAGTACAAATGATCTCTAGATAGTAGGGTGGTTTTTTTATTTAAATCCACATGTTCTATTCTGATTAGTGCCTACAACTATATGGCTGTGGTTTAATTAAACCACTGCAATATGTTCATATTCGGCAACAGTTTAAACTAACCGCGGCTATTAACACATTTAAACAACATACATACATACATACATATATATATATAGTAAGAAAGTCCAATATTATTTTTTAAAAAACTTAAAATTAGATATTTTGTAGCTCAATTATGACACAAAATATATTACTTTTATGTTTTAAATTTATGAAATATATAAAAGGAAGAAAGAACGCTACCCTCTCGCACCCCCTCTCATTGACTGCACCTCCAGTCAATAACACTGATATCAGGTAAATTGAAGTTCCAGGTGAAAAGATTCTATTTCGAAGGCTATCATTGGTTGATCAAAAAATTGTGAAGGGAACCTTTCAAAATCCAATAATAAACAATTATTATTATTATTATTATTATTATTATTATTGTTATTATGACTAGTGGATATAATAATGTTGGATAATCACATTTTTCAAATAAAAAAATAAATTGTCTTTAGCGCTGTTATATATAACAGTGGCCATATATGTGGTCATAAACAGTTTTTATGATCCATAGTAATTGATGCCTATATGTCCACAGTTATTCATAACCGCAGTAATTGATAGGGGGTATATATTTTAGCAGCGAATGTTGGATATGTGGTCACGGTTTCTGAAAACGGCGGCTATAGACCTCTGCCGATGTGGAAATTTTTTTTTTCCGGTTGAAACCCATGGGCGATATTTGAGCACGTTTTTTTTTGTAGTTGAGGATAACTCAAATATGACTTATTAGGCATCATGAAGTAATTAAAAGTCTAATTCCAAGGATACAAGTGGTCTCGGATTTAGGGATCCAAAGTCTCATAACTGCGTCATGTTAACAAGGTAGCTTGGAGATTATTTCATGAAATTGATTCAACTTGGGCTAGGTTTATGAAATCAGTATATTCCTACAGTGGAATTTCTATTGGCAAAGGCATGATGTAGTATTATGGAAGGGAGGAAGGTTCTCAAAGAAAATTTGACATGGAAAATCGAATTGAAAAGGTAGATAGGATTCACATTTGGGAGGATAGTTGGGTTCCTTGTCTTCCTAATTTCAAAACTAAGATTTGTAGTAGGCTGATAATTCAGAGATATGGGATTCAAAGTTGATAGACCATCATGGACTGCCAAGATGATATCAACCCACATCAAATATTCTTTTAAATCAATTTTGAGTTAGTCCCCATATGACTGATATGGATCATAACATACAACCATGTTTTCAAGTCAACATCCATGGTGGCTCACTTTAGATCAGTTAGCCTTTTCTAAGCGGTCCTACTTTGACCCAAGATCTCTCGCTGGAGGTAGACAGTTCTTTCCTAGCAGCTTGACTCTAGCATCAAGTCGGCCCTTCTAGACAGGGTTTGGGATCCATGATCCACTACTATAATACCATTGATATAAACCTCAGAAGAACTCGATCCTCATAAGTCGACTTATAAGGTTTTTTTTTGCTAACGACGGGTATCTAGACCTTCAGCTTGACTAGTCCCACAGGCTTATACTAACCCCACAATTGCATGAATCGGATTATACTACGGTTGAATGGAAACCATTTAATTTTCACTGAAAGCAATGAAGAGCACAATCGATTAACAAGATGAGAAGACCTAAGAACATACTAACCCATAACAAATCCGTTTCAAAATACATGTGGGATCAAACCCATATGAGTGATATGGTATCATAATAGTGTATGCTTCTGTTTCCACTTGACAATCTCTATACTAATTTTCTAGCGACTATATGAAGCGTAAGGAAAGTCTTGGATTTGATTTTGGAGTCTGCATTTCCTTATCTTAAATGTCATTCTATCCTAGATACCAAAGTCAATTCAAAAGACTTCCACATGCCACATCACTTCTTATTCCAAGATCACCTTCAAGAAAAAGTACCGTGGAGTAGCCCTCTTTTGTTGACATTCTAACAATTTTATTATCTTTTAGGCTGTGTTTGGTAGCCGAGGGAAGAAAAAAAAAAATTGTACTTTTTTTTCTTTGGATTGAGAATTTTTCTTTGTACTTGGTATGTCTTCCCCCATGAGAAGATTCTTTTTTTTAAATTCAAAATTTCCCTCGAGAATTGTAGAATTTTCTTTTGTTTTCTTAAAAATTTTCTTTCCAAAAACACAAGAAAACATAAGAAAATATAAAAACATAATAAGACAAAAAATGAATGATTACACAATGATTTCTTATGTGTTTATCTCTCTCTTAAAATTCAAATTTTTTTGAATTTTTTTCTTTTCTTTTCTTTTTTTCTCTTGGTAACCAAACATATATACTCTTTTTATTTTCTCACAATTTTTTCTCTTTTCTTTTCTTTTCTTTCCTATTCAAGATTCTTTTTTCTTTTCTTTTCTTCTCTTGACTACCGAACATAGCCTTAGCGAATTGGATCCAAGAAGTTTGGGATCTTCCCAAAATGGTTTATATTTATTTATTTTTAATTTTATACAATCGCATGCGGACATAATAAGCAGATGCAGTAGAAACTAAAAAAGGGTTTTGTGCAACTCTTTCTCCCATGTAAATAATTTTTTTTTTTTAGACCAAGGTGTCCAAGTTAGTTTATGTACACCTCGATTAAACTTCAGGGAGACTAAGGCAACAACTCATCGTTACGGTCTCTACTTAAATCATAAATGCACAGATGGAGAATCGAACCTTGAGACCATATGCCTATTCATACAATCCCCAATTCATCCTCACCATATAAGCAACCCACAGATGGGTAAATAGATGCTTCTAGAATCAATATCAAGTGAAATTGTTAATTTTGTTGTCTTCACTAGCGATTTCTTTTAATCCTCTTCCCAAACATTTTTTAAAAGGTGCGGGTCACATCTAAATCTAACCTCCCATAATTAAAGAAGAAGAACCTACTACACTGTATATTTAGGCAATTGCATGTTAGGTCACATTTTCATGACAAGAAATTAAACAAGGATGGAAGGAGTACATCATATCAGTGATCACAATTTTCCAAAATTTTCTTATAAGACAAAAATTGAGAAAGAAAATAAGGCAATGAAGACAGTGACAGAAGGATGAAACTCAGCCTGTTCCTCCTTATAAGTGACACTTGAATTGCAAAAGCAACCCACAAAAACCACCACCCCCTCCCACCGACAAAAGAAAAGATAGTAATCTAATCTCCATCTACGTGGATTATATATGGACAGGCTCTTGCATTATAGCCATGTAAATAGGTTTTCACTTGGGCTTTGTTTTGGTTGCAAGGGAATTAAAGAAAAGAGATCTAAAAAAAGAAACTTTGGTAATCGTTATCCAATATGATTGCATAAATTACTTAAATGTTTTGCAATATTTAGTTGTGATTTTTTTAGATATAATTTTTATATTTCTCTTCAAATTCGAAGAATTTATATGTAAAATAAAGTTTTTTTTAGTTAAATATTAATTGGAGTTAGCAATTGTTATGGTAAAAGTTTGCACACCAATACCAACTTGACACACAGAAGTGGGTCCAAGTGAGATGAGACCAGGGCCGAACCTTTGTGCTCAAGTTAGAAGTCAAGTGAACTAGGACCAGCCTGTGGATCAATTACCTTCAAATCATCATCCATGGCTCTATCATTGAGTAACCGAGCTACTCATAGGCATGACCGAGCGACCGAGCTACTCGTGGACGCTCAGAGAACCCGGGCTCTAGACAATCACCAAAGAGAATCCATTCATAGCTCGGCAATTGAGCGATTGATCCACCATCACTCAAAGAATCCTTGGAAAAATGGTTATAACTTACTATGAGCAGGAAGCTCACTCCTAATCAAATAGGTAAGCTCCAAGTATAGAGCATATCTATCCTAATCAGGAAAGGTTATCCACGAGGACTCCCAATCGTCGTTATAAGGAAGCAGAATTCCCCATATATAAGAATATTATGCACCCTTCAAGAATAGTACGAACACCTACAATTCGTGGAATCCTACCATATTTGGACTCTTGCAGCTCTGGAGCGACCACCAAGATGGGACTCTCCACAACCACCTTGCTGCCACTATAAATACTCAGGTAAACCCACTTCAAAGGGATTAATACTTTTCCATTCTTCTTGGAATTAATGTTTGCAGAGATATCTAGCTTAGGGATCAGAGAGTACCCCGTTGGATCAGCCCGACAATCACACTCTTTTGTCTATTCCTCTTTGCAAGTTCACAGAAAGCCTAGGACGATTTCTTGCCACAATAGATCGACGCCATCTGTGGGAATCTTACAAGTAAAATCACTATCATTCATCTGATGGCAACGAGGAAGAGCCTGCATTTGGCTGGTTTCAATCTAGAAGTGGCCACCCCCGTAGTTGACTAGGCATGGACTATTCAGCAAGTAGCATAGTAATACTACGACATCCCACAATTGGTAAACGTCCTTCCTCCTCCACCACTGCTAGAGCAACTAAACTTTAGCGCACCCACCACAAATTCACATTTTTTTGGTGGATCTCAATGACACATGCATATGTATTTTGATACGGGTGCATCACATTCATTTGTATCTCCAACTTTTAGTATTAAGATGCATATTAAGAAAAAGACTTTGACACACAAATTGGTTGTTAGCAAACCCATGGGAAGTGAAGTAGGATTGGATGAAATGTATGAGTCATGTTGCATACAAGTCTGTGGATGAGACATGATTGCTCACCTAATCAAGCTAGATATTTATGACTTTGATGTCAACATAGGCATAGATTGGTTATCCGCCTATAGATTATGTATATAATGTGCTGAAAAGAAGATTGTGTTCAAACCTCGAGATGGAGGTGAACTTGTTTACAAAGGGAAGAAGGTGGAAAAGTCCAAGAAATTGGTTATATCCACACTTCAAATAAAGAAGTTGTTGGATTAGAGGTGTGAAGCCTACTGGGCATCTGTTGTGAATACAATCAAAATAAGAAAGTGTGATGCCCCAAAACCTGGCCTAAGATTTTTAGACATCAACGGTCCACAGGATTTGTAAGTTCTAGGCGATAATGAATCGAAGTAGCATCCACACAAACAAAAGTGCTAGCAAGAGTTAACTAAACTAATATAATATTAAAATTCAAAATTCAACTATCTAATTCAAATCTCAAACTTAAAGTAATGTTGAATTAAAGCATGTCTTCAAGGTCTAATTCAAAGTCTACATTATCTAAAAATAAAAATCATTGTCTTCTTCAAATCCATAAATAATGTCCGCCTGCTGGTCAGCTACAGGTTCAACATTCACGTCATCTCCATAATAGTCCTCATTAATGTTATCTACAAGTTATGAGGGTGGGAAGAAACTTAGTGAGGAGAATCACAACACTAAACAGGTTTGAAATCACGATCATACAACCAATATTAGAAAAGATATATATAACATAATATAAAATTTTTCAAGAAACCAAAGAACAAGTATACCACATATTTACATTGCTGCATTTGTATCACCGCATAAGTATATATGATGACTCAAAAGAAACTAAATAACGAATTCACAATATCATCCATGAATGGTCAATGTGTCACAATATCACATTGCCTCCACTTATCATACAGAAACTCGAGAAGCTATCTCGTATCTAACCTCCTAAAGACCAAGTCATACCTCCCGACGGTCAAGTAATAATTGTTAGATCCTGCCGAGGGTAGGTTGCATCATCTAGTAGTCCACAGTTCCACTAAGGAAAAGTTCAATGAACCAATCCTCACCTCAATATTATGATGTCAATATTGATAAGGCGAGCCAACAATAATAAAGTCATCCAAAAATAATAAAAAATATATATAAATACAAACAACTTCAGAATTCAAGTGTGATCAATATTATCATTCCACCTTAATCGGTCTCTATGTGAATATGAAATCAGTTTCGGTTTCAGTTTTTGTAAAAGTCATTAAAACAACTATAAATAACAAATCAATGATCAAGGAATTCTCACATCCCTCCTCAATCAAAGCAGGTATTGTAAAATATCATTACCACAACAACAACACATCTCATACATCAAAACATTAAATTTATGTAAACTAGTGTTTTTCTTAAAATATGCACAGACAAAAACTCATATGGTATAAGAATCATATAATGCACAAAGTACATTACTCCATGTAATCATAATTGCAACATAACACATAATATTATAAACTAACATTATGTAATTAATGCCACATTTAGAAAATTGTGTTGTGTACATATAATGCAAATCATGAAACAAATTTAATTTGTTTCCTCATTCTCTCATGTACATAACATTAGGTTTGTAAAGTCATATTTTTAATGATAAAACATCATGAAATCCAAGGTTTAGAATAGATCTAGTGTTCATAAAATTCTCTTTTGAATGACACTTATGAATATAAACAAGTTCGGCTAAAGGTTCCACTCACTTTGTTGTCGTTTCCAAAATTCTGCCTTAATCTATTATGTCTATTGCCACAGAAAAATATGAAATAAATATCTCTAGAATTTCAAATAAGTTGAAATTAGATCCTATTGAAATTTAACTTATATATACAAGTCTCATACAAATATCACATAAAAAAACCCCTCTTATGTTAGGTATCAATCTCCCTAAAAAACGATCTTTAGACTGTAATAAATTTTGACCAACAAATTTAAAAAATTCATTAATCCACTTTTCTGAAGTCAAATCACTTCCAACTTTTCAGGGATTTAGAAGATTCATGAAAATTTCTATGACAATAGAGCCACGTTTTTCACTTCTATTTCTCCTCCCTAAAACATCTCCAACTCTATCTCTACCATTCCTACTTCATCTGTAACTCTCTCTCTTCCACTATTCTAGTCACAATTGATCTCCAACTCTTTCTCTCACTTATCCTACCTTATCTTACTTTATGCTCAAGCCTATCTAAATTTTAAAAGGAAAGTCCCAACTTTATTAAGGAAGCTTTCACTTGTTAATAGTAATTAGCAATAATTAGTTAGTTAGAGTTGTTAATTAGGCCTTATCCACTTGTTATCTAATTATCCATGTGGATAATAAGTTTTATATATATATATATATATATTATTCTTAAGTAAGTAAGTCAATATTAGGATTGAAATTAAAATTCTATAATTAAAATAAAATTCAAATTATGGTCTAGTGGTAAAATAATAACTTAGGCTTCAAGGGTAAAATGGTAATTTCTAGGGTAAAAATCCTAAAGTTATTCTATAGTATAGTTACATCTAATGGATGATTTTTAGCACTTACCAAGTACTGATGCACCTTCAATAGCCTAGTATCTCCACTTTAAGTCACCCTGACCCTACAATGGTCAAAAGCAAAAATATCCCTAGTCAGATTTTAGGGTATTACATTTTCTTCACCTAACAACAAATTTCGTCCTCAAAATTTTTCAGAGTATTACAATCTCCCCTCCTAACAACAAATTTCATCCTCGAAATTACCAGGGTATTACAGCAAGTCTTTAAAGGAAATAGATATAGTGAAGGATCTTTCAGGTGTATTTCCCAAAGACTTGGTTAGACTACCTCTAGACCCGAGAAACAAAGTTTATTATTAACTTGGTTCCTAGAGCAGCCCTTGCATCCAAAGCCCCATATCGGATGACATTTTCATAATTGAAAGAGTTGAAAAAACAAGTACATGATTTGTTGAAGAAGGAATTCATCAAGCCCAAAGTGCATGTCTCATTGGGAAGCACCAGTGCTATTTGTTAGGAAGAAAGACCAAAGTATGAGAATGCGTATAGACTACCAAGAGCTCAACATGTTGACTATCAAGAATTGATATCCGTTCCCCAGAATTAATGACCTATTTGATCAATTGCAAGGTGTAACAAAATTCTCCAAAATTGATCTCAGATCTAAGTATCATCAGCTCAAAATCAGAGAGTGTGACATTAAGAAGACAACTTTCAAAACCCATTATGGACATTATAAGTTTCTAGTTATGCCATTTGGATTAACCAATGCACCTGGAGTTTTCATGGCGCTTATAAGCAGAGTATTCTATGACATGTTGGACACTTTCATCATCGTGTTCATTAACAATATATTAATCTACTCAAAGAACAAGGAAGAACATGCTATCCATTAGAGGTTGGCATTGCAGCGGCTACAAGAGAAACAATTACACGTAAAATTCATCACATATGAATTTTGGCTCTCTCAAGTACACTTTCTAGGATATGTTGTCTTAGAGAAGGGCATAGAAGTAGATCTTGGGAAAGTGAAGGTTGTTTTTGATTGGGAAGCACCCAAGAATGTGGGTGAGATTCATAGTTTCCTAGGGTTAGTAGGATACTACAGAAGATTCATAGAGAACTTCTAACGTATTTCTGCTCCTATGATCTGATTGATATGGAAGGAAGTGAAGTTTGAATGGTCCAAGCAATGTGAGTAGAGCTTCCAACAATTGGAATAGATTTTGGTTACAGCTCCAATACTTATTATTCCAAATGGCAACTCCAGAAGTAGTATATAGTGATGCCTCTACATTTGTCTTGGGCTATGTGCTAATGCAAAACGTAAAGCATATGCATCTAGACAGTTGAAATATATGAGAACTACCCCACATATGATCTGGCACTAGCAGCGATGATTTTTGCATTGAAGGTTTGGCGTCATTGCTTGTATGGTGAAAATAGTGAGATCTATAGTGATCACAAGAGTTTGAAATACTTTTTCACTTAGAAGGAGCTGAATATGAGACAGAGGAGAGCTAGTACTGATGAAAGACTATGACTGAACCATCCATTATCACCTAGGAAAGGCCAATGTGGTGGCTGATGCTTTGAGAAGAAAATCCCAGACCTTATCACTAGCAGCATTGATAGTAAATGAGCAGTTGATTGATAAAGCTAGGAGAATGGATTTAGATCTATTGATGAATGAAGTGATAGTTCCTTGGTTGCACTAGTACAACCTACATTTATAGAGAATATTCAAGCTACCCAGCTATCAGATGAAAATCTACAGTAAATAGAAAATGATAAAAAAGAAGGGAAACATAAGGACTTGGACTTCAAGTTTACTAAGGATGGGGTCCTTAAATTCAGAGACAGACTCTGTGTACCAAAGGATGAAAAATTAAAGGGAATGATACTGAAGGAATCCCATAACTCACCCTACTCAGTTCATCCAGAAAGTACAAAGATGTATAAAGATTTGAAGAAATACTATTGGTGGACTGGTATGAAAGTAGATGTAGCCACTCATATGGCCAAGTGTCTGAACTGCTAGTAGATTAAGGTTGAGACAGGCCACATGGTTTGCTACAACCTCTACCAATAGCAGAGTGGAAATGGAAAGCCATTACCATGGATTTTGTAACAATTCTACCTAGTACTCAGAAGGTGAATGATACAATCTAGTTAGTAGTGGATCGATTGACCAGAGTAGCCCACTTCATTAATTCCTATGAATATTAACGATTCCTTGGAGAAGTTTAGCTGTATGTGGACAACATTATTACACTACATGGTGTACCAGTCAGTATTATCTCCGACCATGATTCCAGATTTCTCTCTAAATTTTGGGGGTGTCTACAAAAAGCAAAGGGGACACAACTAAATTTCAGCATAGCCTTTCATCCATAAACAAATGGGCAGTCAGAGAAAACCATATAAACATTGGAGGATATGCTAAGGGCCTATGTGTTGGTCATGAGCTATAACTGGGGTGAACATGTATCACTTACAGAGTTCTCCTACAGCAACTACTATCAGAGTACCATTGGCATGTCTCCATATGAAGCTCAGTATGGCAAGAAATGCTGACACATCTGTATTGGGATGAAGTCAGGGAAAGAACTTTGGGCTCTAAACTAATACAGGCCACTTGTGAGAAAGTGGATGTGAACAGATAGAGGATCAATGAAGCTCAATCTAGACAGAAAGGTATGCTATTGTCTGATAGAAACAATTAGAGTTTGAAGTTGGTGATAAAATATTTTTGAAAGTATCATCGATGAAAGGAGTGAAAAGTTCAGAAAAATTGGAAAACTAAGTCCTTGATATATGGGATCTTATATGAGATTCTAGCCCAAGTTGGAGCAGGATCATATAAAGTTGCTATGCCACCAGAGTTGGAAGGATCCCATAACATATTTTATGTTTCCATGTTTAAGAAATACATTCCTGACCCAACTCACATATTGACACACATACCCTTGGAACTTGGCACTGATTGGAGGTATGCGGAACAACTTGAAGAGGACATTAATCGAAGAGACCAAATTCTTCTCCATTGGACTATTTCCTAGGCCAAGGTCAAGTGAAGAAACCACTCATAACAAGAAGCAACATGGGAACGTGAAGATGAGATGAAGAAGTAAAGATATCCTGAACTGTTTGGATTACCAGGTACGCTCAATTTCAAGGACAAAATTTCTTGTAAGGAGGGGGGATGCTATACTGGAGCCCTAAACCTACCTTGTATGCTGGACTGCAGATGAACCACAAGAGGGGGACAGTGTCAAGGACTATTAACTAGCTTAAGTTTTCTGTCAGAGGGAAGAAATGATCCTACTTGCAAGTGTTACTCTTGCCGGGACAATTAGAAGGGTTACAAATCTCCAAGGAAGTCAGTGTAAGTCTTATGTCATTAAGAGGATTCACCCAAACCTGAGTAATGAATAACATTGAGGTCAGGCCCACACCCTTGTATAGGTCCCTAAAAACCCCCAGTGCAACAAGGTGAATTTTTCTCAACTAGATTGGACAAAATTGACCCACACCGGTAGGAGTGTCATGACAAAATAGGTTATTTGGCCGTGGGGCCTGAGCCCACACACCCGTGCAGCTCAAATCACCTCTAATAAATGGTACAACTTACAAACAGGTGGATTAATATGTTAGATCACCCTAAGTTGGGCTCATTAGTGCCAATTGGGGAATTAACCCAATAGTGGGAGAAAACCTATTTATTTCCCAAACAGGCCTCTGTGAACTTAAGTTACCATATAAAGAGTTATAAGCAAAACCCATTTATTTTCCAAACAAACCTTAGTTAAGTTACTATATAAAGAGTTATAAGCAAAACTCATTTATTTTTAAACAAGCCTCAGTAAACTTAAGTTACCATATAAAGAGTTATAAGCAAAACTCATTTATTTTCCATCTCCTACCTACTTGAATTACAAATTAAAGTAGAGACTTAATCTAGCTAATTGAACTACTCACCTTTGAGTGTGGAGATCCAACATAGAAAAACCCCAATTTAAACCCATAGATTTAACTATTTGAACTCAAGATTTGGGAAATTGACCAAATCCTGAATGATCTACCACCCTAACTCAACTATAGATTGGGGAATTGGTGAAGGAAACTTAGACTAAAGGATTTAAGTGATCACATTTGGGTTTATGGACCCAACACGTGGAACTCCTAACTGAATTTTCCAAATTGGGTAACCTTAACCTTAAATTGGGGAAATTAACCAAAAACCCCAACTATAATTGATGTAAGATACCTAGATTAAAGGAATTAGGAGACTGTAATTGAGTTTAGAGACCTAATGTATGCAAACCCTAGCCAATTTTTCCCAAATTAAGTAACCCAAAATGCTAAATTGGGAAAAATGACCAAAATTCCAAAGAAAGTAAGCGTATGCTGACCCAAACCAATTATATGTGTGGATCTCATCCAAGTCCATAAAGGGCCTTTCCATGCAGATATCAATCTTGTCTGGGGTAATGCTCCACAGTATAAAGAAGAAAGGATCTAAGAAGATAGGCTTGATCGAGTGAATCAAAGTTATGGCTGATGTAGACTCCCTGTCAAGCTTGATGGATAGCGGATAGGTGCACTAAGAGTAGCGATGCCTAGGGGTGTCAATTCGTGACCCGACCCGACTAAACCGACTGGGACCGACCGTTTATAGATCGGCCCGGCCTGGACCGTTTATTAAACGTGTCGGCCTTGAGCTTGGCCCATTTATAAATGGTCGGTCTCGGTTTTGCTACTTGGACCATCGGGCCCCTGACCGAGACCAACCGAATAACGCCCGACCGAAGCCGGCCTATTGTGCACCGACTTGGCCCGACCCTTTAATGATTGTAAAATACCTATTTTCCCCCTCAAATTAAAGAATAAAAACTAAAAAGTAAAGACATGTTCACATTTTAAATAATGGTTATATTTGGTATCATTTATTGATTTATTGTCATTTTTTTGGGCTTGTATGAGTGGGCCGGAATATAATAGCACATTTTAAAGAGGGCCCGTTTAAAAACCGGTTAAAGCCCGTTTAACATTAAACATGTCCGTAGCCCGGTTTGGTCTTACACTCAGAGAAAAGAAATGGTATCAGAGCCAGTCCCCCTTCCCTTCTCCGGCTAAGGTCCTTCTCCGGCGGCCTTCTCAGTTCGGTTTGAACCTCTGTTAGTTAAAGAGACGGTCTAGGCCACGCCCTATTGCAGGTTACTTCTTGGTTCTGGTTTTCTGGTGTTGGAAAAAGACCCTGTGAGCGATGGGTTTTCAGGCCTAGGAAAGGCTATCTTTATACCCTGTAACGGCTCGGGTTGCTCCGCCTCTGAGAACTAGGTCTAAGAGGGTCCTGATCGGCCTCGACTAGTCGTCTTTTTATCTATCTGAGTTTTTTCGGTGAGTTGTGCTGTTCGGATATTGGACTTGCTGCCTTTGTTCCGATATGTCTCTTTCCCGTCGTTCATCCTCTTCTCGAAGCTCTGCTTCATCTTCTCCTTCTTCTTCCCGATCTTCTTCTTTTTCTTCTATTGATTCTCTGTATGAGTTTGACTACCTACCTGAAGAACATATCATACCTGAGACTCCATCTCCTCTCTTGAACCCTTATACTGTCTTCCCGAAGACAAAACCCTCTTCTTCTTCCTGGAAGGCTCTTATTGCTCCTCGGAAGAAAACTCCACCTCTGAAAGAGTTGGTACAGGCCTCTCATTGTGATCAGTATCACATCCTTGCCACTAATAAAGAACAATTGTTTACCTTAGAGATTCCGTCTACCCTTATTCCCCAGTGGAAAAATCAGGGTTATACCCATCTCTATTTTGGTGCGATTAAGTTCGCCCTTTCTTTTCATGGCAGAAAAGGTCTTCCTGTGGCTTCTCGATCGCCCTACTTGACAGTCACTTTTTATGGTATGAACATGCCGTGATTGCTACTGTTCAGACGACCCTGAATGCAGGAACCATATTCCTCACTCTCTACCCTAATTTCAATATAGCCTTAGCAGATCCTCATCTTCCCTCTGCTTTGAAGTTCCAAATCCAAATTTCTGGTACTCCTCAGACTCCTACGGCTTTAGCAGGAACTCTCCACTACCAACTGGCTTATCGGTTACAAAATCATGCTTATGACTTAGCCAAAGGCTAGCAAGAGGATGCTCTCTTCCTCTCTGTGGATTCCGAGCATGTTCCAAGCCTTACTCATGTACCCAGACAATTACCCCGAGATGAAATTTTTCGTCTCCTTCCTTCTTCCTGGGTTATGGCTTATGAACAACAAATGGCTACAAGCCAACCTGCTCCGATAGAGCCTCTTCAGTCTACTGATTCTCAGTATATCACTCACCCCTCTGGTGAGGTTGAAATCCATTTTCCGCCTCCTCCAGTACATCCCTTACCTTCTCCTTTTCATACTCAGTTTACAGGAATGATTCACGCCCCAAAAATTCCTGTTAAATCCTTTGACACTCATGGTAACCAGGTGTACTATTTCTCTGATCCGATCACTGGTCATAAATATTTTGACCTTTGTGATTGTGATGACTATTACCAACCTCCCAAACGAAAGTCTTCCCAGACTATTCTACGGGAACATTATGAGTCAGGAGATCCTACTGTCGGACTGTTGAGTACGGAAGCCCGATATCCCTTTATGGTAAAGTACGGTGCTTCTTTGGAACCTCCTTATGTTCCTCCTCCTGCTTCAGTCTATAAACCTCCTCTACCTGTTCAGGTCCCTTCTTCAATAGTCCCCCCTTGTTTTATGTATGCTCCAGGATCTTCTTCCTCTACTCCTTTACAGAATTTCCCTGGTCCTGCCGACTATGGTCCTGATTCTCATGGTGTAAGACATGTATGGAAAGTCAAATCTCCTGTCCTACCCACAGGTCAACAAAAAGACATTTCTCTAGCTGAAGCTGCTTTAAATTGGCAGAATGAAAATGCTATCGTTCAAAATCAGTATCTTGAACGTATCCTTGCTTCTGCTCAACATACCCAAGGCACTGTTGGATGCCATACTCAATTAATCCACTCCCTCAAAGCTGAGATGGATCAAGTCCATACTGAACTTGTTGGTATTGCATCTACTACTGCTGATACGGCCCAAGCCTTTGCCCTGATTGGCCAGAAAGAAAAACATGTCAAGTTTCTTGAGGCCCAGTTACATAGCTTACAACAAGCTCCACCCTAAGCAGCAACATCCAGTAGACAACAACCTTTACCTCTGGCAGTTCCAAGTATTTCAACCCAAGATCCTTTTGCCATATACACTGCCTCTGCTCCTCCAGTAGTTACTTCTTCCAGATCCTTCCCACTTGAAGAACTAAAGGCTCTGCAGCTTCAACAACGCAACTTGAAGAATACTGCTCCCAGGCAATAGCCCAGAAATTTACCCTCGGAAAACCCTTTTCCTCCACCTTTTCAGCCTTATCCCATGACTGTAACCTACCTTGCACCATCACCTCCTATCCCTACCTGTACATCTCCTTCACCCTCACCTTCACCTCCCAAAACTAAAGCCAAATATCCTCCCATAGGTGCCATAACACCGTCTGGCGATGATGTGTTATCTGACCTTCTCACCACCCTTGCTCTTCATGACCCTAAATCTCTTCCTTCTTTCATGAATACAGGTCCAGATCCACCTCCTGTTCCTTATCATGCACCTCCGTATGTTGATAAGATGGATGGTGATCAGGATGACCCTATGGTCCATAATCCTAAAATTCCTCAACCTCCTCCTGGTCCAACATATGCTCCTTTTCAGAACCAAGATCCCAAGCAGTTCTTTACCTTGGACGATGTCCCTGTTTCTAAATGGGCATCTAAGTTTGCTGATTTTCATGCCTGGATCAATGCTGAACTCCTTTAAGAAGGTGCTACCTCCGTCAGTGTTCTGACTAAGTTTGTTGCTCGGCTACAAGGCAAACTCAGGGAATGGTATTTAGCTCTTGGTGGTTACAGACAATTGCAACTTGTTCAACTCCCTGAAAGCCTCTTCATCACCGCCCTCTATCAAGAATTTCTTGACCCTGTCTCGAATGATATTACAAAAGCTCGAGAAGAGTTTTTACAGTTGAAGTGTTGTTCTCTGGCTCGTTCAGATCTTGACAGGCACTTCTCTCGCATGACAGACAGATTCCATAAAATTGGTGGTCTTGATGATGAAAACCTCAAGCAGATCTTTTTGAACTCACTTCCAGATCCTCTTGGTGCTGATGCTCTCCAGTTTTTGAGAAATCAGAATATCTCCCTGGCTTCCTGCAGTATTGGTTCCTTATACAGTTTTGCTCTCACAGCCCTTGACAAGCTTTGTAATGTCAAGAAAATCTGGAAAGAATTACAATCAAAATCTGATAAGGTCTCTTCTGCCTGTGACACTTCTTGGATGAAGATCAAGTGTAAAAGTTCTGATCCTTCTTGTGATTGTCCTACAAAAAAGCCTTTTCATCACAAGAAGTTCTCCCACTTCTCAAAGAAGCATAAGAAACGGTTTCCTTTTAAGCCTTCTCAGTTTAAACGGTTTACACATCAATGGAAATTCCTCCGTAAGAAACAGTTTCGAGGAAAGAACAAGTCTACTTCTTGCTTTATTTGTGGCAAAAATGGACACTTTTCTAGGAACTATCCTAATGTTCGCAAGAAAGAGAAAGTTCTTTATATGCTTGCTTCTTTTCATCATGATGATCTACAAGATGCTGATCTTGAGTCTCTGTACTCTTTGGATGCAGATCCTACTGATCTCACTTTGTTTGCAATTGACTATCCTGATGATGCTGCTGAAGATCCAAATTTTCTCACAGACTCAGACCCAGAGTCTTCTCTCTCCGAGTGCGAGGAATCTGATCCCCTTTACCAGGTTATCCCTTTCCTTCCTCCAAGTCAACCGCTTCTTCCCTGTCAGTCTATAACCTTACCCCATGCTGCAGTAACCTTAATCCCTGAACCTTATGCTAAACCAGTATGTTTAATAGCTTTCCTTGATACAGGTGCGGCTACAATCATTCTGTCTCCCAAGGGTCTCCCAGACCATTTTTGGAAATCCCAAGAACCCTCTCTTCCGTTTTTAGCAGCTAATGGCGAAACCTTCTATATCACCCTTGTGACCAAATAACCCATTAAAGTTCAACTTCTTCCAACCCTTTCGTTCACCCATGTTATGTTAGGTTCCCACTGTCCTGGTAAAGACCTTATTATAGGTTTTGATGTTCTTAGTCATCTTCCCCTTAAATGGACACCCCATGGTCTTGTGTATAGACAACAAGTTCTCCCTTGGTCCCCTTTTTCTAACTTATTTCTTGCAGGAACAGGTCCTACACTGTTTGATGAGTTTAAAGGAAAACTTCTGCAAACTTCCTGTGCAGACTCTCATACTGAGTTCTTGACAAAGTGTACTCATCCTCTCTGGCAGAATTCCAAGTTCTTCATCTCCTTACCTTTTAAGAAGAATGAAGATGTAAATCCAACAAAGGCCAGTCATCCTGGCATGAATCCAGAACATTTAGCCCTTGCAGTACAAGAACTTCAACAACTCCAAACTCAAGGATTGATAGAACCAACTGTGTCCCCATGGGCTTGTCAAGCATTCTATGTCAACAAAAGAACAGAATAGATCCGTGGCAAGATGAGAATGGTGATAAATTACCGGCCTCTGAATTTTTTCCTCGCTGATGATAAGTTCCCCTTGCCAACTCGCCCGGCACTGTTACTCCAGTTAGCCTCTGCAACTGTCTTCTCCAAGTTTGATCTTAAAGCAGGCTTTTGGCAACTTGGAATTGTTCCTGAAGATAGACCTAAGACAGCTTTCTATGTCCCTGGACATCACTTATAGTGGACAGTCATGCCGTTTGGTTTAAAAACGGCTCCATCAATATTTCAGCGTGCCATGATGCAGATTTTTGCTCCTATTTAGGATTGTGCCCTGATATATATTGATGATATTCTTCTGTTTTCCTCCACACAGGCTGAACATCTTGACCTTCTCCAGCACTTCCATCAGATTGTTCAAGACTATGGAATCATGCTTTCCCCAAAGAAAATGCAAATTGGTGTTTCTACCATTGATTTTCTTGGTGTTACTATTACCAAAGGAACATATGAACTTCAACCTCATATTGCTACATCTCTACAGCAATTTCCTGAAGGTCCTCTAATAAAACATCAGGTCCAGCAATTCCTTGGTATAGTCAATTACATGGCAGAGTTTCTTCCTCAACAAATCAGACATACGTCTGTGCTCCATCAACTCCTGAGAAAGAAAGCTCCTCCTTGGTCTTCGGAACACTCAGCAGCCATTCAAGCTCTCAAACAGCTATCTACAAAACTCCCATGTTTACAGATTCCTTCTGATGGACGTCGTATTCTTCAGACTGATGCTAGTGATACTCATTGGGGTGCAGTTTTACTTGAAGAAATTCCTGATTCCAAACGAACCATCTGTGGTTATAAGAGTGGCTCGTTTAAACCATCTGAAGCTCACTATCATTCTACGTTTAAGGAAATTCTTGCAGTCAGACGTGGAATTGAAAAGTTCCAGTTTCATCTGATTGGACATAGGTTCCTCATTGAACTGGACATGTCAAGTTTTCCTCGCATGCTTGAGTTTCGGCAACACACACTTCCAAATGCTCAACTTCTTCGATGGGCTCAATGGTTCTCACAGTGGTCCTTTGACATTAAACACATAAAGGGAAAAGCGAATGTTTTGGCAGACTTCCTTTCTCGCCCTACCTCTCCTTTTCCTGTAATCCCAATCCTCTATCCTTTAACCCCTGGTGCCTTATCCTCATCTCAACCTCAGCCCCAACCTAGCCATAACCTTTGTTGTGCCATACCTCCTCAGCTTCCTCCTGAAATCCTTCATACCTTAACCTACAAAGCAATTCTTACCTATAGGAGCCATATCGCTCTTCAATTGTTAGAAATTGCCCTTCGCTGTGAAGGTCTGTTTCTTGCTAGTTCTACCTTTCACCCAGACTTCCCCTATCTTATAGTTTTTACCTTTACCTCCTTCCATGACCTACAAGAGTTACCTCCTATCTTTAAGTGTATCTTCTGGCACTTATGCACAACCAACTCCATAGCACTGTGTTTTCCCCTTCAGGCCATCCAATTCATGTGTATGCGTTGGTATTCACCTATCAATCCACATCGACCGAACCTGACCATCTTCCAGTTTATCCTACTCTTTGCTCCTATAGAAACTTGGTTTCATCTTTTCACTTCTTTGCTCCCACAGTCCGATCCCCCTGATCCGACTATGCATTATATTACTGTCCTATTCCATAGACCTCTAGCCATCCTCCAAACTACTGACCCTCCAGATCTACATCCATGCCATTACATTCATTACACAACAGATTACCATGTGTTTGGAATAAAGCCCTATGCCCTCTTCACCACCAGACAACAGCATCATTCAGAATGGCTTCATCTTCTACATACCATGTGCTCAGTGAATGACATCCAACCTCATCAAGTTTTGGCTCCCCTTCTTCATACTGTCGATACAACTTGGGAACTACATCAGAATGGCCAACTTCCTTGTCCCCGCATTGCTACCCTTATGGACGCCTATCATGATTGGCTCATTGATAAAGCTGTTTTCTTCCCAGTTAGCAGTTCGTCCGACTCTGATGATAATATGTCACTTTGAGTACTTTAAATGTCTTGTATGAGGTTTTGTATGTAAGTCATATGTATGTGTGAGTGTATGTATGAGTGTATGCGTGTATGTATGAGTGTATGTATGAGTGTAAGTGCAGTTGTATGTATGGGTGCACCTCTTTCAATTTGTTAGATTTCAGAAGACAAAGAGCATATGAACTTTTCTTTGGACTGCACTTGAGCCCTGATTTCATTCACCGTATGAACCTTGGGAGGCTCGATGAAATGAAAAGTAATAGGATGATTATGAATCACCGAGTGAAGACCAACATTGTCAATTTGCATAGGATACAACTGGGATAGAAATGGAGTGCCTAGAAGTACGAATTGAGCAAGTCGTTTTACCATAATAAAAGGAGTCTTCAGGCAATGTCCATTACAACAGATAGAAGCAAATGGGAGTTTATACCCAATCTCCATTCTATATCCGTCAGCAGTAACCAATTTCTGAGTGGTCTTCTCAAAGTATCGAGAAGGTACAAGCCCTTCATTGATACAATTAATATCATCGCCTGAATCAATTAAGGTGATAGTCTTAAGGCTAAACTCATGATTAACAACAATGTCAATCATAACATGCCATCAATGAGTTTGAACATGCTGAATACTTAAAATTTGAGCATCTTCAGAAGAAACTGCAGCAGGAGGTGTAGAGGTACTAGCTACTGGTTGAGCAGCTAATAGATCCTTAAAGGAAGCTTCTTCTTCTATATATGGCTCAAAGTTTTGAGTATTATAAAGTTCAAGAATCTGGATATGTTGCTTAAGATTCTGAACTTCAGTCTTAGTGTTGTTGAGGTCTTTTCTGAGTTCCTGTAAGGTAGGTTCTCGAGACATGGATGTCGCTTTTACTCGATTTATTATAGTTTTGAAACTATAATCTTGAACCTTGGACTGAGCAGGAACAGGGCTAGGCCTCGAATTATCCTTTACTAAGGTTATATACTCTTGTAAGAGTTGAGCCTTAGTAGCATGATCAGTTACTTGATCTATGGTTTTGAGAAGGAATGATTCTTCAAATGTAAGAACCATCAAACCATTTTCTTTTAGCATAGCCTGAAAAGGATCACAACTACAGTGAGGAGTTTGGGCTTTAGACTCAGAGGAATCACTATCGAACTCAAGTTGAGCAATATCTTGATCTGAGTTAGACTCAGAGTCTGGTTCTGGTTCAGAAGAGCTATATAATAAGACTCTTTCAAGATTTTGCTTTTGAGGTTCTTCAATTTCTAAGGCATTGATTCTTGCTTTAGTTCGACAGTTATTCTTATAGTGTCCTATTTTTCCACATTTATAACAAACAGGGGGTTTGTTTGGAAAAGTGCTTTGAGGACGAGATTTAGAGAAGCGTTTCTTAAAGAAGTGCTTAGGCTTAGATTTATAAGGTTTAGCCTGGTATTTAGGCTTTGAAAACTTAGAGAGTTTCCGATGAGGTTTCTTTGGACCTGAGGGACGAACCTTTTCAAATCCAAATTGTTCACAGAAATCTCCAAGTTCTCGAAATCCAGCTTGTCTCTCTTTAGATAATTGTTTCTTTAATTTAAGGTCTGTGCAGAGTTGAAGACCTTCATTGCAAACTTCAGCAGCTAATTCCCCATAGGTATATTGCTCAAAGGGAATAGTGCCATTATGCTTTGCCTTAAGTCGATACCTGACCTTTTGAGCAAATAAAGGAGGTAATCCAGAGAGAAACTTTTCTTTCCATATGACATTGTTACAATCGTCTCTGGAGAAGACTTTAGCAAAAAAGACATCTCTGTACCATCTATAATGAGATAGTGTAGGACATCGCAAATTCATTAATTGTTCTCTTGTTCGATCAGCTAGAATTTCAGCTGGTCCAACAAAGTGAAGAGTGATGGTGTAAACCAAAGTATTAACCGCGTGTTCATGATTATCATAAACAGTTCGCTGGGCGTAATTGCCGTCAGCTAATTGTTCAGTCAACTGTTGCGGAACACTAGTTGTAGCACCAATTATCTATTGTCTAACATCTTCAGACAAATAAAAGTCCCACCAACCACGGAGTTGGCCGGAAAATCCAGTTGCTATCATTTTAGCAACATCTGAATCGGATGAATGATTGAGCTTTGCAGCAGTGGCATACATTAACATCCGTTTCAGGACATTGATGATTTGATATTCAGATAAACCATCAATATTCCACTCCAAAATAGTATTACCATCAACCGGGAAATTAGAATTGTCACCTTCGAGTTCGAATTGACAATCAACAGGAGAAGGTCGAGGATAATAATAATTTGTCGGAGCGGTAGGCATAACTTTTCGAGTTCTTCCCATAACTTGATTTAGCTGAGGAAGAGACTCAGGAACTGCTGCCTGATTAGGAAGCATAGATTGAAATTCTCTTTCTGCTGTTTCGATTTCTGAATCGGATAGATCAGCAAGAGAAAGAGTTAGAGCCTGACTGTCTTCAAGTTGTTTAAGGTTGTCCTTTGTGACCTGAAGCCTTTGGAGTCGAGTTACAATTTCATCAAGAATGGTAGATTCAATTTTCTTTTTAGGTGGAATGGTTAGGACAGGAGGAGGTTTAAACAAGACAGACTGATTACTCCTATTTTGAGAAGTAGGCTCTTTAGGAGGAATGCTTCTAGGTTGAGAAGCAAATGTTGGCCAATCAAACTTGGTTGTTGTATGAGATGTAGATGGGGTATGTGGATGCAAAGAATTGACAATGGTCTCAATACGATCAGTTTGGTTGCCAATTGACTGAAGACAAAGATTAATATAATTGTTTTGTTCAACCACGTGACTAAGCTGAGTTTCAGTCAAAGGTCTAGCACTTTGGCTGGAAGTTTTAAGCGGAACTGCAAACTTTTGATCACCTATTTTTAAGGCTTGAAAGGGAGGATGAATAGAATCAATTTCTGTTCCTTCCTGAGAAGTATATGTGGTGGTTATCTTCTTAATCTCACTAACTTGGGGAGTGTTAGAAGATCTATTTTCAAGAAGATACAGTTTTAACCATGAGAAAAAGGGAATATTAATTTGGTGAGTTTCCATATGAGAAACCCATTTCTCATGAAGCATCTGTCGATCCGAATTAGAAGGATAATGTTCTTCAAAAAGTTTTATTTTTTCCTTCATTCTTCGGAGAACGATATTCCTGAATAAGGAATCGTTTATTAATCTGGAACTTAGGTTCTTCTGCCAAATGAAGCATCATAATTCCGGATCCTTGCATATCAGAAGGAGTTGGAGAAGAAGAACCAATTTCCTGATTAATAGGAGGCTAATATTGAGCCTGATAGTGGTCTCTAGGAAGAGGACCATAGACAGGTTGATTAACCTAGGAAGGAGTACGATTTGTACCCTGCAGATTTATAATTCCATCAAAATTCTCATTCTGAATTCTAGAAGTAGAAGCACGAGAAGGTGCTTGAAACTGGGAGAAATCAGAAGAAGAAGAAAGCACAGAAGAAGTAGATCGTCTAGATTCAGTAGATCTACGATCAAAAGTAATTTCAATATCACCAGAAGGAAGCTGAGTGATGCATGATGGAGAAGTTTGTATTGGTGGCTGAGGTTGAGCCACAGAAGTTAAGGTCCAAGAGTCTGGGAGGTTTATTTCCGACCATTTGATGCATCGAGGCACAAAAACTTGAGATCTTTCAGAATTGGCTTGGAAACAGATGGTTTGACCTTTTGGATCTATGAACTTAGCATTAGGAGCACACGTTGTCATAACCTTATAATAGACATGATATATAACTGTAATATTTTGAGTCCCTGGAAGAATATCGTATCCATAATTTCTTAAGGTAATAACAACGCTTTTGAGAATATTAGGGTCTGTGAGGGATAGAGAAAGATTGGGTCTGCTTTGAAAATAGACAGGTCCTTCACAGAGACTGGTTTCAATTATGCCCATAAGAGATTGATTAAAACTATTCATTCGTGCATCTCTTATAGCAGCAAAGACAACACTATTTATCCCTGGAAGAGTTAATGGTTTAAGGGCCACTTGAACTAGACCAATGTGGATGAACTTAAATCCACGCTCTCTATGCCTCTGGATCTGAGAGCTGGTCAAGAGTTGAATCTACTCTTGATCAGAAGCAAGAGTATGGGTGCTTTCGCATGTCTTAATGACATAGTCACTATGGAATGCAAAAGTGTCTTTATGATATACCTCAGATTCAGGTATTCTAGGGATGATATAATTATTTATAGCAACTTCTAGGTTGCGAAAAACCACTTCTTCGACATTATGGACTGAATCTTGAGTCCTGCCGAAGGAACTAACTTCAGAAGAGGAAGACCTTCGGGAACTGGAGCGAAAGTATGAAGCCATGCTATAAAGGTTCGAGTCAATAAGGGTTTCTGGTCACAATATCCTACTGTCAATCCCGCCTACTGTCAATACTAATTCGCCTTCAACGCCTATCTGCGGCAACACGGCTGAGTACGACTTGGGTGTAGGTCGACACGACTTGGGTGTAGGTCTATCAGACAAAAATGAAACACTACCAACTTAATGGTAATATAAAAATCTCTGGCATACATTAGTTTATTCCCGTGTATGTATGAGTGTATGTATGAGTGTATGTATGCCGACACTCTCGACATACGGTCCCACACCATGTGAAGTCCATGTGAAGGCCACATGTCTTTGGCCCCACATCTCTTGTAAGTTTTGGCTATTTAAAGCCCCTGATTAATGCATCATGGGCAGAGCCCGGTTTGGTCTTACACTCAGAGAAAAGAAATGCCCGATTATAGCCCGAGACCAATCGACCGAATATAAAGTGTACCATGCCCTTAATAACTAAGACCGAGTAGTTAAATGGGCAGACACGATATAGCCTTTGAAAGTCTTCAAGCCCGATTAAGCCCGACCGAAACCGAACCAGCTCAACCGATTGACACCCCTAGCTATGCCCATCAGATTGTAGGCCTCATCTAAGGTGAGCATAGTGGGAATTGTGATGGGGGTTCCACCAAAGGGAACTAACTCTAGTTAAGGCGTAGAAGTGGAGTGATGGTGAGCTCACCCATGGGGAGGTGAAAAGTGTGGGTGCTGGGCCACCATCTCTTTGCCATGACCTAGAGAAGATCGACTTCCAACCTCCTGACATCCAGACGTGTTAGGCTTTCCAGTCCAATGTTATGCATCTTTTTTTTCAGAGAAAGGCACAGCTCTCTGAACCACTCTCCCACATTGCTCTGATAGCCATACTTGTAGTAGCGTGGGTTGGGGTGCTCCAGGAAATAGTGAAGGAAAAGGTCATAATCACATTACCCAACAAATAAAATAAAATATAAGAAAAATTCAAAATCCATACAATTAAATCATAATCATGTGGTTCAACTCAATAATATAATTATGGTTCGATTATATGGCTCAAATTCAAATTCAATTCAATCATGATTTAATACAAAATCACAGCAAGCATGGTTCTATCATGGTTCAATTTAATCCATAATATTAAATCAATATGGTTCAATTCAATCATAAAATTATGGTCCGATCATATGGCCCAAATTCAAATTCAATTCATCTGCTCAATTCAATTGAATCATCCAAAATCTATGTAATCCATACAATTAAATCATAACCATATGGTTCAATTCAATCATATAATTATGGTTCAACCACAATTCAATTCAATCATGACTCAATCATGGTTCAAATCAACTCAATCATGGTTCGGACCATGAGTTTATCATAGTTCAATCATCCAAAATCAAATCAATCTAAACATGGTTCAATCATGGTTCAGATCATGGCTGAATTTAATTTGATACAATCATCCAAAATAAATCAATTCAAATCACGGTTCAATGCAATCCAGTCAAGAAATAAAATTTTTACTTGCCACTTGCTCCAGGAAGAATTGTAGATGTGGTCATGTGCCCCTTCTAGTAGAGGTCTAGTATACTGATTTACCGGTCTCTCCTCTGCTGACCTTAGGTGGGCCGACCTAGTCAACCTCCCCAAGACCATACCTCCAAGTGTCCGCTTCTCCCTTCGATCTAATCCTTTACGGCATAAAAGAAACAAAGAAAATGGAAAAGGCATGTCAACTCTATGGGCTTAGAGAATAAAAAATAAAGGGGATCTTTTTTTTTTTCCTGTGAGATTTTTGCCCTCTAGACAATGTAGGACTAAAGTTTACACATCTTCATCGACCTCCTAAGCTCTTTAATACTTAACGTGTTTGATACATATTATATTCTTGGGTGTTATATTCTTCCTCCCTTTTGGGCAGTGTCTCCGTTATGGCCCCACGTTATCTTTTATAATGCCACAGCCCCATTAATCTTGGTACAATATTGTCCTCTTTGGTCCATGGGGCTCAAGGCTTTAAAACAAATTGTACTGTGTTAAGGAGGCTAGAGGTTATTCACTAATCGAACAACATCTCCATAGGCGATATGGGACTAAAGTTTGCACACCCTCACTGATCTCTCAATTCCTTTGATACTTATCGTCTCTTGGTGGGGACACCACACCGGTCTCCCAAGCGTGTCCGGTATACGCCGTATTCTTGGGTGTCATACATATATATGTATATACATATGTGAACATATACATATCTATGCACATGTGTATGTATATATATATGTATGGTATATATTATATGATGCATGCAAGATGCATATCTACATAGCCCATGGTATAGATCTAAAATGACCAAAATACCCTTAGTGGCCTAAATTTCAAAACTTTACTGCATGACCCATGGTGTAGGTCCAAAATGACCAAAATACCCTTGGTGGCCCAAATTTTAAAAAATTCACTACATGGGCCATAGTGTAGGTCCAAAATAACCAAAATACCCTTTGTGGTGCAAATTTTAAAAATTTAATGCATGGCCCATAATGTAGGTCCTAAATGACCAAAATACCCTTGGTGCCCAAAAATTCAAAAATTTATTGCAATACCCATGGTGTTAGGCCAAATGACCTATATACCTTTGCTCAGGTCATGAGATGCCTAGGATAGCCAATTTGACCAAAATATGCCTTGCTTGGTCTATAGTATCCCAGAGCGGCCAAATGACTCAAATACCTTTGCTCAGGTCAAAAGATTCCTAGGACAACCATTTTGACCGAAATATGTAGCCCAAAGCGCCCAAATGACCCGAAATACTCTTATCCAGGTTAAGAGATGCTTAGGATGGTCACTTTGACCAAAATATCCCTTGCTTAGTCTATAATAGTCCAAAGTGGCCAAATGACCCAAATAACCTTGCTAAGGTCAATAGATGCCTAAGACAGCCAGTTTAACCAAATTATGTAGCCTAGAGTGGTCAAATGGCTTGAATACCCTTACCCAGGTCAAGAAATTCCTAGCATGGCTAGTTTGACAAAAATATCCCTTGCTTGATTTAGAGTAGCTCAGAGTGGCCAAATGACCAAAATACCCTTCTTCAGGTCAAGACATTCCTAGGATGGTCAGTTTGATCAAAATACCACTTGCTAGGTTTGTAGTTGTCCAGAGTAGCCAAACGACCAAAATGCTTTTGTTTAGGTCAAAAGATGTCTAACATGGTCAGTTTAACCAAAACACCCTTTACTTGGGTCATGAGTGGTCTCACATAACTATGTCGGCCAAATCAATCAAGAAAATGTTGTTTACTAACACGTTGCAGGAATCGCACATGGAGAGCAGTTGGGTGTTATCTCCTCAACGACCGACAATCTTAGGTAAGAACAATTGAGATCACATCCTCCTAGTCAATTATACTAGATAGGGCCATATTGATTTTTTTATAACGAAGCTAATTGCTTAAGTATTTTAACTTTTAAACCGATGGATTTCTCGAGTTTTAGAATTTGCTTTAATGCCCACGTTTTTTCCATAGCATCTCCATTATACTTGAGCAAGATGATGGTAATACATGCTCTGGGTGACAAAAAGTGATAGTTCTTTTTTTTGCCCTTTGGCTGTTGTGTAGGCCTAAGCCAAAGAGGGTATTTTGTAGACCCCTATTTTGTCACTCGCCCCCAACAATAATGATTTATAGGATTTGGATGAGATCTATACTTTTAACAGGAGGAGAGTTCAGCCTTTCAAAATGACTTGGACTCAACTTAAAAATCCAGATCGGACCCTAATCCAAACTTAAATCCTGATTCAGTTCGGAGCCCTAATCGTACCCAAAACCCTAATTGTACCCGAAGCCCTAATCTAATATGAAATCTATATATAGCTAGATCATGCCCAATCTTGTGGCACTCAAAATTAACACATTATATGGTCACGAATGTAATCTATGTACCCCTAGACAATGTGGGAACGACATGAAAAAGGATTGTAAAAAATTTCCCAGGTGCAATAGTGTAAGAGTTCTTCCTTGCGAGTCTCATTTGATTTCAAGCCAAAAGACACTCGACACCCATACCAATGGATAGTACTCAAAAAGATGATTTTGATGACATATGATGCACAAAAATCGGACCACTGAATCTCCTAGAATCACACCCAGAATCCAAAAGCTCCGTAAGGGTCAAGATCAGCATTATCTTGTCTAGGATTCTCAGAAGGGAAAGTCATGAGCTCGTGAATATGTAAAATGACCCCTTTTTCCCCTCTTGTGCGGGATCGCCAGAAGTCATTTTTATTGCGCCATATGATAATTTCACGAGGATTGGATTGGTGGCTTACAAATTGCCATTGCCCCCATCATTAGACAGTGTTCATGATGTCTTTCACATGTTCATTATGAGAAAGTATATTCCCAAACCCATATGTTTTGACTCACCTGCCGTATAAACTTGATAGTGATTGGGGTTACGTGGAGCAACATGAATTAATCATTGATTGGAAGGACCATAGTCTCTACAACCACACCATCTCCTTCGTTAATATACAATGGAGGAACCATATGAAGCAATATGCACCTTGGGAACTAGAAAACAAGATGCAAAAGTAGTACACTCAATTATTTGGTTTACTAGGTATGCCAAATTGCGAGCATAAAATTCTTATAAGTAGGGGGGAACCAGTGCCCTAATATGGTCAAAGTTAGCTTTTAAATAATAGGTGACACACTAAAGAGTGTCAGCACTGGTGACCTATGAGGATAGCAGTAGTCTACTACTTGAAAGACCAGAATGACCCTTCATGCCAGTGTAGATGTCGGTCAAACTAGAAGGGATTCAGACTTCGTAAATCTTTGTGGTAAGTAATTAAATACCCCATTCACTTGACCTTTCTTACATGCTAGAAAAATCCTCATATGATCATGCACAAGCCTCTAAGGAACTATACAAGGTGTAGGCAGAAAGGATTGGAACCCAGCTAAGTACAACAACAGGTACTGTCCACTGGTAGATCCCACTAGTTGGACAATGTTAGTGATCATCATTTAGTGAGTCTTATTGTGGTAAAATCCATTATTTACCTGAGGGACCCACTATACGATAATGACGTACTCTACCCTTGTCCCCACATTACATGGGACCTACTCGTTTTACTTACAGACCTTATAAGTCTAAGGTGGTGGGTCCCCATGGCTGGATAATTGAAATAAATCACTTGGGGCAAAGCTCACTAGCAAGTAAACAAGCCCTTATGAGCCTTCACTATAAATAGAAATGATGAGCCTTAGGGCTCATTATATCACCTAAAATCATGGGAGAGGGAGAGAATGAAGGAAGAGAAGACTCATGCCACTCCCCCTTGTAGTTGGTGCTTCCAAAGGTAGGGAATACTTCTCCAACCCCTTTTTCGTTTCCTTTTTGGGTCTAGTATGTAGAAATTGGGATTTTTCTAGGCTGAAGGGGTACGCCTCAAACCCTCATAACTTTTATTGACTGAGATAGTGCACATTACACTCCCTCATGCATTTCCTAAGCTCAAAATAAGTTTTCAAAATCTGGGAGCATTTTGCTCAAAATGTGGGTTTAGGGTTTTAGTCGAAGAATTGATGTAGCTCCCAAATGTCTTAGTGAAAGCACGATTAGCTTGATATAAATGAACGGTGGGAAGACCCTCTACGAATCCCATAGAAAATTTTTTGACAATCAAACCCGAGGTGGTCAAGCTCCAAAGTGCATAACACTTTTTGGGTTGCCACCAGTAGATAGCCACTAGTAGATCAAGTACTAAACGATGCCCATCTACCGATGGTTGACTGATCAAGATCAACCTCTATCCATGTCACTAGTTGGAGCCACCGGTTGGATAAAAATCCATCGGCGACCATCAACCAGTGGAGTCTGAGACTGTTCCAACCTTTTTCCAACTCATTGGTAGGACACACCAGTAGGACATACACCTATCGGTTGACCTTAACGAGTTGTGTTTTGGGGAAATTTTGGAGATTTGGGGACCCTCTTAAACACATTTGATGCCCGTTTATCCTTGTATCTAGGATAGAGACGATCACTTTCGGTGAGGACTAGTAGGATACTATTTCAGGCATTCTTCTTAGGGAATGTTCTTACCCAGTCAACAAACAAATGAGTGGTGGTCTGATTTCTCTTGAAGTATTTTAAATTATAGAAATAATGTGTGCCATTGCAAGCATGTGTATAAATTTTTATTACCATGCATGTTTTATTTGAATTGTATAAACTGTTGTTATTGATGATTATGTATAAGTGGGATCCAGTATGGCCGAGGGGAATTTTGGTACTGTAATTGCTAGGTTGATGATTGCATTATACATTGTGTGTGAATTATAGCTAGGCTTAGATATAGGTGAGCGGTGTGGCCGATGATAATTTTGGTACCATGTATTATAGACTAACTTTCTGTATGCTAGAGCAAGGCTTGGACATGGAATGTAGTGTGGCCAATGGTTATTTTGGTACTACATTTCCATGCTAATTGTATCATTATGAAAGGAATGTTTACATATTGATTAGGAGTAATTACCGTCTACTAGGACCCCTTTCCAACAAATGGGTGTTGGATAACCCACTGTGGTAGGTTCAATGAGGTTTTTTGGGATGCCTCTTCTACGATATGATGTGATTGTTGTTTGAGGTGAAAACTAGCCGACATGGTTGATGGTACCCAAAATTATTCAGTTATTTCAACTGCATCGAATGATCTTTCAAATTGGTGAAGACTATCCAGTTTATGGCCACTTCTAATGTTATGGCTCCTAGGATAGGGTTATCAGGGATTAGCTGGGTGACTAACAGTGCATTCTAGACCACCAAGATCCTATCCACAACTAGGGTTTGTATTGCTAGGTGATCGATGGTGATTTTGGGACCAGGGATATTGTCTAATGTGTTATAATAGCATAATGCCAACTTAGTTGAATTTAAGGTGGATAATAATAAAATAAAATGCACCATCTCACGTCATGGCTAATTTGTGTTTGTTAGTAGGAACCTCATCCCTCACTGAGCTAGTTGGAGCTCACACCACGTGTATGTTGCTTTTAAATGGTGATGCAGGTACGGTGGTACCGATGGGTAGTGATACATCCCCTCCCATGGTTGAGTAGGTGGGATTGGTGGACACCAATATCTGAGGAGCATGACAGGGGTTATGCCTATGATAGTTGTGCATATAGTGCATTGTGATTGGGGACTTGCTGCTATCATCATTCCTTTCTGTACTTTTGGATGTTAATTATGTGGATATTTAAGATATATATTTTGATCCTTATATTTTGTTGAGATGAAATACAATTAGTGTAATACAACTATCACTTCAGATTTCCCCTAGTTTCTTACAATTGGTATCTTCTTATATTATATACGTTTCTTCTAATTGTAGATTTGTTTATTGTTATGGATTGTGATTGTTAAGGTACACTTTCAAAGATCCTGACAGTATTGTGGGGCAATGGTAAGCCTTCTAATCACACCACAGGCATCCAAGTGGGTGGGATGTGACAAGTGTGGCATATATTAGGTACATGAGGAGAAATGACTGTTTAACCCCAATGAAAAGCGAGATGATGCCCCAATTGATGCTTCCAAGTGCACGTCAATTACCCCAACACACACACACAAGAGCCACGTTCCCCATAGGAAACACTTCCCCATAAAATAAATACGAGAGAAGGGTTCCCTAGAAGGCAAGGGCCCCTGCACCAACACAGGGTCCAATGGGAGCGTGTGCAGAAACAAGTGCAAGATTTTTGCTTTTCATAAAGGGCGGGGTGTTCATTTAGCCCCCTGTGTCTAAGCATAGGTGCCACACTGCCTATTAGGATTTTGTTTCCCAATAAATAAATAATTCAAATGTCTTTAAGTGTAGGATACATTGTAGGCTCAGAGACACTATTCCTGTATTCTAATTCTCCATAGGGTAAAGGCAGAGTATGTTAGAGATTCTACTCCATAGAATCATATGAACAACCTCATAGTATTTAGAATATAATAATCATAAAAGAGATTAACCATGGGTGTAGTCCCTAAACCAAGGTCAATGATTTTTAGGATCTTAAGAATACACAAACATTAGATTTGTCTCATTTATGATAATCAATGGGAGTAGAGGAATACATGTTTATAAGTTTAGAATCTCATAAGGATCGATCACGAACCTCTGTCCCATTTGGTTGGAGATTACTCCCATAAAGATGACAATGAAAAATTACTCAGTGGAGTTCCATTTGCTAAGAGCTTTTGCCACCTTTCACCCTTAGAATTCTCTCACATATGCACTACTCCTATGAGTGGAGTCCATGCTTCCAAAACCATAAAGGTAAAAGTGACGGCTGTAGGGACCATTAGCTTACATTTATAATAGGATCTCTGAATCCCTAATTCATTTCGACAATGGATTGGTTTAGGAATTTTCTAATCAGAGTGGGTCTATAATTGCTTGGGCCTAATGGATTAATCGGTATCAGTTAAGCCCACATAAAAGTCCTAACAATCTCCCACTTAGGCTATCCTGATACTGATATCTTTGTAATGATACCTAGCCAAATAATCTCAAAGTTAACCACCACTCAGATAAACTTTGATTCAATCAATAATCTCAATTATTGAATAATAGTAGAAAATACACCTCAATATACAACATATAACTATCTAATGTTACAAATAATAGAAAACTATCAATCCAAATTGTCTAGAAATATATATATATATATCAGATTCCTTTTATATATATATATATATATATATAAGGAGTGGCAGAAGTTTTCCTGGATTTTGGTGTAGATCGATCTTGTTATATGGTATCAAAGCCACGGTGGTGGTGAATTCGGTTTTTGTTTTGCAGATCTCTTTTCTTTTGTGTAATCGTTTTATTTCTTATCTTGTGCTGGTGTATATGCCTTTGGACTATTGGGAGGAGTGGAAAAAGAGTGTAAGACCACGTTTATAGCCAACTTATGTTGGAAATACCCCTTCATATGACCAGATCTAGGAGCTTACCCCTGGTTTAAAGAAATTTCAAACCATGAATCGTCTATCCTGCTCCATGTCAATGAGATCAGCCGGTGAGGTGAGCACAAGTACTAATGTGCTCAATTGTGATGAACAAATAACGAACATAGACAAAAGACTCCAAAATTGGGATATGCCCAAAATTTCACAAAGAGAAGTATATGAAAATGACTGGCAAACATACTTTGAAACCGTCAAAACTGTTGAACAAACTATAAATTTCACAAATAAAACACAAGAAATTATCCTTTTTGATCCCAGGTCTTTACAAGACCATCTTAAAAAAAAAATTAAGTATGTCCATATTGGCCTCATCCAAGTGGCCATCAAACCCCTTCACCGTGAAAGCTTTAACACTTCCATGTTATTGGCCTTACGTGACCAAAAATTTTTAGATTTCGATGATTCCCTTTTGAGAGCCATTGAAACAAGCCTTTGTTATGGTTCTGTCCATTTTAATGTTTACCCAGACATGTCCATAGCACTCACTGACCCAAACATTCTACATTCCCTCAAAATTAACCTTAAAACTCATAGATACAGAATGATGCACGGATCAATTCCAATTGCTGTCATTCATCGTATCAAATACAAACCAATGAAAACTGTCAAACCCATAGCCCTCAGACGATCTCCAAAAGGACAAACCCTTTACCTTGAAACCGACTGTATCCAAGGTCAAGTCGTTTATCCTAAGTTCGTTCAGTGGAAAGATATCTCTTTCCCTGAGGAGTGGAAATTACAAACCACTACACCTCAACCCCAAATCTCAAACACCAATATCCAGTCCATCTCCCAAACTCTAGATGGTTTAGTAACCCTTTGGTTTAACCGAAAAATACCCCAAAGTATCTACCAAAGTTCCCTTAGGTCTTGCTCTGATGCTTTGACCTCTTCAAATTCAAATTATTTTCCCTTGAGTCCGCCTCTCAGGACTCCTCCTATCCAAAACCTTTCTGGAGTAAATTTCGATCAAAATGTTGTCCATGGAACTTATGAGACTTCATCCTCTATTCCAGATTCAACTCCTTCTGACCAAAATCACCCCCAATCTCTGACCCAGTCTGAGGTGGCTCCACCTCAACGTGGCCCAGGAGTCTATATGCTTCAAATCAATGAAGAACATCAAATTGACAAACCCTTACTTCGGATCAATTTCGAATCACCAAAAAATAGACCAAAACGTGATTGGTTCTTCAAAACCTTTAATTCTGAATAACAAGCCCAAATTAGAACAAATTGGTATGATTTTATGACAAATCTTCAAACAAATGTTTTCTTTTTTACTTATTTCGACATTTACGCCCAGGATAACAACATAAATTACCCTTGGTATAACCAAATCTCTACTCATAATGCTACCCACAAATCTTGGACCCTTAGCACCGGTCCAACTACCACTGCCATCCATCCCCCGGTGGAAAGTATCAAATATACCTTTAAAAACACAGATTTAATTGCCTCCCCATTCAAAATAGCTGAACAAGATAACCCAAATAGAAAACAAATTGAACAACTAAATTTTACAAATTTAAGTCTTCAAACCATAGGTGAATAACTCTCCCGAGTTGAATGCCTTATCCAACCAAAGCCTGTGACCTCTTCATCCTTAATCCCGGCCACCATTCCTCCTAGTACTCTCCTTTTCAAGCCATACAACATTCCATAAACACAACAATGAGAACTTAACAAATCATTTTTACTTGAACAAATTAACCACTGCCACGCAACTCTAGAAGCCCCCGACACACCTATGCCAAATCAATCAAGTGCTGAGTCCATTATCCGTCGGGTGGATGCTCTTTCAAAAGATTCTTCGAGTTACTCATCCAGCTCTGACTCGGAGATCCCCCAAGTTAACCAAATTGACCACAGCTCAACCTAACATCCGGTCTTCCCTGACCTTCAAATTGATGCCAGAGGAACTACTCCTTAAGCTTCTTACCAAAGCGGAATCATCTATGAATGGAACATAGATGGTTTATCCAAACATAATCTTATGAACAAATTATAAGAAATGACCATGGTTAGTAACACACACCGTATTAAAAATATGACCGACAGTGTTGTTGCAACCTTGCTTATTTCTGGCTTTATCGGCCAACCCAAAGGTAGGTGGGATTATGTCTTGACTGACGTCCAAAAAACCAAAATTCTAATGGCTGTCCAAACTACCCCTGAGGGTGCTCTCCTCTTTGTTGCCGAAGGATTACCCATTGAAGATGCGGTAAACACTCTTATTTTCAGCATTGTAAATTATTTTTTACGTAACCCTTCTCGTCTTAAAGATAGAACAGCCGAACAATTATCAAACCTTAGGTGTAAAAAATTACATGACTTCAAATGGTACAAAGATACCTTCCTGACCAAAGTTTTAACTAGGCCCAATGCAAACCTTCTCTATTGGAAAGAAAAATTTCTTACAGATCTCCCAACTTTATTTTCAGAAAAAATCAAACAACGTCTTCATAAAGAGAATGATGGAATTATCCCATATGACCAAACGACTTACGGTCAAATTATTAATATAAGTCATGAAGAAGGTTTAGCCTTATGCACTGATATTAGATTAAGAAAAAAAAATTAACAAAGAAAACAAATTTTACAAGCGTGAACTTGGAGGATTTTGTGAGCAATTTGGTTTTTCTCCTCTCAGACCTCCAACAAAACATAAACACAAATCTTCAGGTAAGTACTACAAAAAGTTTCACAAATCTGGGAATTACGCTCCCCGTAAGCCTTTTACTACCCCTGAATTTTATCAAAAGTCTTCTAAAAACCCAAAGTATAACAAATACAAAAGGCCTTTCAAGGCACCTAAAAATCCCAAACCAGATCAAACTTCCCAAGGATGCTTTAGGTGTGGTAAACCTGGCCACATCGCCAAATACTATCGAGTTTAAAAAAGGACTAATTCTTTACAAATTTCTAAAGAAAACAAATCCCAAATTTTATCCCTTTTCCAAGACACTTCTTCCTCATCTTCTGATGGGCAAAACTACAAACTAAACCAAGTAAAAGCTTATGAGTATTCTATCTCCAACTCTACTGATAATGACAACTTCCAAGCCTGTGCTTGTGACTCTTGTATTATTGGTTTAAGTTATGAAGATTGTGCTCCCAAATCTGCTCGTATGTTGCGAGCATCTCCCCAATTAAACATTTTTGAATACATTGATAATTTAACAGATCCTGAACATAAAAAAGCGTGTCTTGAACACCTCAAGAAAAATATTAAAAATCAAACCACTGTCCAACCTTATAATTTACAAAATATACTTCACAAATTTGATAAAACACAAATCTCATCCCTTGACCATTCCACTTGAATCAAAACCCTTGAGACTACTATTGCCACTCTGCAGCATGAAATCAAAACTATCAAACAACAATTATCCCTCCTATCTCGACAAACACCTCCACAAAACCCTACAACCAAAGAACCAATTTCAAATGAACAATTTGAAAATCCCTTTGCAAATGACACCCCTCCTCCAGGATTCGTTCTTAGTATTTCTTCCCAAAATTGTTATATCCACATAACCCTTGTTGTTAATACCTCTTTTAGACTCTCCACCACCGCCCTTGTTGATTTAGGAGCCCAGCTTAACTGTATCAATGAAGGCGTCATTCCAACCCAGTACTATGAACGCACTACTCAGCAACTTGCTACCACTAATAGGTTCGAGTTGAATGTCCAGTACAAATTGTCTAACACCCATGTCTACAAAAATGGTCTTTGCCTCCCCTAAAAATTCCTTCTGGCCAAAGACCTTGACCAAACTATCATCCTCGGTTAATCATTTCCTGAAACTCTTAAACCATTCAAAATTACCCAAGACAGTATAACTACCAAATTTCAAGGCCAAAACGTTATTTTTCCCTTCATACAAGCTCAAACTTCTATTAACCAAAGTATCATTAAAACTAAACAATAAAATTTTCTTAAAAATGAGCTCCTTCATCAAAGAATTGTGGAGCAGATCAACCATCCTAAACTATTCACCAAATAAACCAACTCCATTCCAAATTTGAGTATGATCTTTGCTCTGAGGTTCCCAATGCCTTCTGGCATTAGAAGAAACACATGGTTTTCCTTCCTAATGCCAAAGATTTTTCTGACCTCCAAATCCCGACCAAAACACAACCTTCTCAAATGAATCAAACACTTCTTGAAACTTGCAAACAAGAAATCAATGACCTTTTATTTAAAAAGCTTACTCGGCCTAGCACCTCCCCCTAGAGTTGTACAGCCTTCTATGTTAACAAAGCCTCTGAAATTGAAAGAGGCACTCCAAGGTTAGTTGTTAATTACAAACCCCTTAACGATGCCCCACAATGGATTCGTTATCCAATTCCCAATCAAAAGGATCTTTTGCAAAGAATTTATCTAGCTAAAATATTCTCAAAATTTGATATGAAATCTGGGTTTTGGCAGATCCAGCTTCATGAGAATGATCGTTATAAAACTGCCTTCACAGCCCCCTTTGACCTCTATGAATGGAATGTCATGCCATTCAGCCTCAAACATGCTCCCAGTGAATTCTAAAAAAATCATGAATGACATCTTTAATATATACACACAATTTACAATTGTCTATATTGATGATGTTCTAGTCTTTTCGGATTCAATTGAGCAGCATTTCAAACACCTTTGGATCTTTTACCAAATTATAAAATCAAACGGCCTCATCCTTTCAAAAAGAAAAATGAAATTTTTCCTCACCAAGGTCTGCTTTCTCAGACATCTTATCGACAAGGGTACCTTAACCCCTATCGATCGGGCTATCTTTTGGTGATAAATTTTCTGACTAAATATTAGACAAAACCCAGTTACAAAGATTTCTAGGAAGTTTAAATTACGTTCGAGACTTCTTTCCCCAAATTAGTAAAATTACTGAGCCATTATTCTCAGGATCAAAAAGAATCCGGCACCTTGGTCTTCTACTCAGACTAATGTTGTTCAAGCAATCAAAAAATTGGTTAAAGAGATTCTTTGCCTTTTTATCTCTAATCCTGAGGCACAAAAAATTATTGAAACTGACGCGTCTGATGTTGGATATGGTGGAATTCTCAAACAAAAACTCTCAAATTCTAACAAAAAACAACTTGTCCAGTTTACCTCTAGTGTCTGGAACTCTGCACAAAAGAACTATAGCACTATCAAAAAAGAAGTCATTTCCATAGTTATTTGTATACAAAAATTTCAAAATGTATTATGAAATAAATTATTTTTAGTTCGCATTGATTGCAGCGCTGCTAAATTTGTTTTACAAAATGATGTCTCAAATTTAGCTTCAAAATAAATTTTTTCCCGATGGCAAGCTTTAGTATCAATTTTTAAATTTCAAATTGAATATATTAAAGGAGAATCTAATTCTGTCCATGACTTCCTTACTCATGAATTCCTACAGGGCCAGACTCCTCAAATAAACCTTTTCAAAATGGCTCCCCCAAAAGAGTCTATTTCTTCAAATTCCCTAGTTCGATCCAAATCCAGCTACGGCACTACTGCTGCTCCCTAAAATCAAATTATCACCCTAACCAATCCCAGTTGGCTTTGATAAATCAGCTATATTCCCATGCCATAGTCCTTTCCTCGGTTGTTGGCCCTCTTCAAACCACAAATAGAGCCAGCTCTAGCCTTCGAACAACCTAGGCCAAACCCCTCCAAATAGCTTAAGGATCCAAAATCAAAAGCCAATACCATGAAAAACCTCTCAAAGAAGATCTCTTCACTATTGAAGAAGTTCTTGAAAATTACATGGACTCTCCATCAAACATGGCTCAATGAATCTTCTTTCAGGGATGGCACTATTATTCCCCTATGGCAGTAAAAACACAAGAATTTTATAAATACATTCTTGTCGACACTGACTCTATCAGGCTCAAACTCAATTTCGATAAAAATGACCCATCCTTGGTCACACACAATCGTAACCATATGCAAAGTCCTTAGCCTCAAAGAGTGGAACAACCATCCCCTCACTTGAAAAAACTTTTCAAATACCTATACCCCTTCCGGATATCATTACTATGACTACCAGGAGGTATGGTACAAAGCATTCTTATTCCAAAATAGGAACAACAGGCATTCCTAGTTCTTTTGTTTTGATTATAAATTCAATAATCAAATTCTCCTCTGGTTTCCTCGTTGGTGGGATCAATATGGCCCCATGGTCGATATCCTTTCACAGTAAATACAAGAATTCTTCTAAATATTTTGCAAACACACCCAACAGCAACCGCACCAGTCTAATCTCCTTCATTTCTTCCTCCACTACCGCCTGACATGGATCCTTTTTTGGGATTATGAGATCAATGACTTTCAAACCCAGGACTGGATCGCCCTCGTCCTCTCACGTGTTTACCATGTCAAATGGTGGAACAATTGTGATGTCTCAAAATATAAAAAATTGGCCCTCATCCAAAGCCTCACAGGCCTCAAACCAATCTCGGCCCTTCCGACCTCCTCAAAATCAAGCATCAAAAGTGAAAAGGAAACCCTTCTGGCTCACCTCGTCAAACTCGGCTCCAACTCAGAAGAGGAGTCAAGTGACGGAGCTTACAGCCTTAGCTCCATCAAAAGTTCTATGGCAGTCCATTGCCACACACAACAAATGGCCCAATACCCCTCTGATGATGAGCCAGATGTTCCCTCCAGCAAGGCATCATCTTCAAGCAAATTCAAAATGGTGACCTCTCACAAATCTTGTCGGGACGCCTCAAAATCAAAATCTATGACCAAGCTTTGATTTGGTCCACAACGTCTGCTAGGACGGTTCTAAACTAGCCGACCGGTGATGTATAACTCACCTAGTCAGTTAACCACGGACAATCTCATAGAGGAAAGGTAGTACTGCTACTGTCCCAGGTTAAAGGACAGTCAGGTCAATACTAGGCTCAGTCAAATATGGTACAAAGCCCTTGATTAAACCAATACAGAAAACAGTGTCCCGAACACATAAAATGCCGTGGTATGATCATTGAAGATTCCAACTCAACGATCGAAATAGAAGATTCTAAATTAAAAGACGAAATCAGTCCCAACTTTCGGCGCCAACAGTGCCCTCAAATAGTGCTCCAAATTCAAATGCACAGCACCAAATGAAATGTAATTTGGCACTGTTTCAAATGTAATTTAGAATAGTGCCAAATGAAATTCAAATGCGTCGTAAATCCAAATGAAATGTAAATGTATCATTTCTCTATAAAAGAGACACTCCCCCTCTTCACAAAGCACTTGGTGATTCTCTCCAAAAATCAGACTTAGAGAGTGGGAAGCCTCCATCCAAAGGAATTGCCCCTCTCAAGTCCTTCAAGATCAAGCTCCGTTGGACCTCTCAGGAAGCTCTGCCGCTCTTCAAACAACAACTCCAAGGTCCGATCATCCCTTTCAAGTCTGATCACCCTCAAAGGTTAGCATCAACAACCCTCAAAGCTCCATCAAAGATCCAAATACCCTTCTTCTTCTCAAATCCTTCAACCCAAGCCTATCCAGACCTTGTAATCAAAGATCTCCAAATCATAAGCAAAGTATATTTCATTTTCCAAATTATTATTTTTACATCATTATTTCTTGCATCTGCATCTGCATCTGCAGCTTGCTTCTAGTTCTATCTTCACAGAAAAGCCTACAGTAGCACCTCTCGATTATGAAACATAGATCCGATTAAGCAGCATTTACTTTATATTCTTATTTTGAGTTCTTGGTCTTGCTTTATTTATTGATTTACTTTAATTTTACACAAATTAGTTCTAGGTACGGTATTGCACCCATCATAGTTCTCATTTCTTTACCGGATCAGAGTACAGTATTGCACCAATCTCGTTCTTCTCACCATATAGAACCAGGAGAACCCTATTTCTATGGATTTTGGTGTAGATCGATCCTGTTATATGATATATATAAGTAACTGATATCATACCTGTGATCACATAAAATATATATTTCCTTATAAGTCATTTTCTGCTCTAAAGATCAGCCTACCTTGAAAACCTCACAGGTAGTTATTACGCAAACCATTATTTTCTTGAATTAATATCTTACTTTGGCATACCGCCTGTGGTTAATCATTACTACCATAGATTTAGATTAAATACCACCATAAATCATAAACTTTAACAAACTGCATGTGGTAAACCACCACTTCCTTGGATTTGGGCTAAATACTGCCACAAATCACAAACTTTGGCTAAATACCACCTTTACCATTAACTTTAGCTAAATAATACCTATTATAATGAACTTTGGCTAAATACTTCCAATTGCCTTGACTCACTGTCAATTAATTTAGCTAATCACTACCAGTAAACCTTAGCAGACATCGCCTTTAAATTTTGACTTTTTTCGCCTTTAAACTTTAGATGTCGCTACCATAATATTTTTTATTAAATGAAATCATAAAACTCCCACTAACGAAGCATATCAAAAACCTCAACAATACCAATGTAAAAAATCATGGCTCTTGAGTACTTTGTCCATATACTTGGGTGACATCACCTTTGGATAAATATTACATTTACCTTGGGAAACACACAATTAAAGTGGGTTTCACTCATTCCTATTATGTTTTTCATATTGAAAATGAATATATGTACAAAATTATATGCTTTAATGTGTTTCTTACATAACCATGAACAATACAAATAAATGAAGCATATATATACATAAGTAATTCAGAGAACAGGGTTTGGGACAAAATTATTTCAAAATTACTCCAAAATCATTATGGAACTTAATAGGGTAGCAAAGTTGTTCATATTTTCCTTCAGTTGTACTTTGATCGGCAATAACAACTAGTTTGGGTCTCCTGAGAGCTGAAACCAGATCAAATAATCCTAAAGAAATCTCAGATAATAAAAATACACACCAAATAATTAGGCTCGAAAATGTAATATGTACATCTAACAGATAAACTACACAAGAGTCATAACCGTAACTACATTCTTATCATTTGGGTTAAGAATGCACTGGTCCTCTTATAAATCTAAATTTACTGTAAAAATACAATTACTTTAATTGTCACATATAGGTTTAAACGTCTTTAGGTTACAGTCCTTTCTATACATGTATTTTCTTTAAATTGAGTGACATCACCTTTAGGCAAATGTCACCAACTTTGCTGTGTTTGAAAAAACTTTGAAAGAATAGGATATGCCATTTTGGTGGATTCCTGCCAATCCTTTCATAACTATCCAGAAATGTATTGTGCAGTATAACATATGCGAAAGGTCACACCTAGTTTAATTCTAACATATTTATCCATCATAGAGTGTTTCAAGCAAAACATACAAGCACAAAATGATATGAATATGAATTTACTATATATTTCAGTCATAAATAATTTCTTAATATCATTGTAATAACAAACCAATGTAAAAACTTAAAATAGCTCTAAAACAAATTTTCAAAATAGTCCTTTTGCATTAAAAGCAATATAGTATACTGAACTTATCCTCCTACTAGCAACCTATTATATTGACCTTCCACTAGTAACATCCTCCCACTAACAACCTTGTATTCCAAATTTATCCTCCCACTGGTTCAAGCCATATAAAACATCTTAAGGTCAATAATTCTATCTTCCCACTTGATTTGACCAGTCATAAATTAATTCAATTATTGAAAAACACAAATTCGTTTATATGTGAAATAGACCAAAACTTGTTCACATAGGCCCAAAAATAAAGAAAACCACACATTTTAATCAATTAATGTTCATAAATAGGTTTTCAAAATCAATGGCAGTGTTTGAGAACTTGGTATTAGATTGGTCAAAACTGATACTAATCCAACCCAACCAATCCGAATTAGTCCAATCAGATTGTAAAAAAAAAGAAAAAAACACATGAAATAAACCTATAACCTATGGTCATAGCTATGTAACACTCATCCATCTTGTTACCATTAATCAATTGTCCAATACCTTTTAGGGTAAAATTCTTTGCTTTAAAAGCATAATACCATACTTTTGGTTTGGATTTTTCTAGTACAGAAAACAAGGTCTTTGAGGCACATGTTGACCTCTATATCCTCAAGCCACTTTTATAGACATATAGTTTAATGGTTTATCAAAAGGAAAATGATTAATTCAACATACAATGAAAGCATGTACATATCCTAAGCATGTAATATCAATGAAATTGAAAACAATATTACAATGCTAATCATTAAACATAACCAGAGTGTTAATCGCAACTACATTCTTAACATTTAGGTCTATGCACTGATCCACTCAAAAAACTACAATGACTGTGGAAGCTATTCAACTTCAAAAATTACTATCACCTTTGGGTGAATAGCAACCTCTAGGTTAAGATCTACCTATAGTACACTTGCATTTATGTTTATCTTTTACAATGTCACCTTTTGATTGAGTATTACCTAATTCCTACCAATAATTTTGTGTTTTTGAAAATAAGACAAAACTTTTGAGTTGCAGACCCCCCTATAATAACTTTGAATTTTACCACTTTGGTGGGTTCCATCCATCCACTGCAATAGCTTACAACTACAATTGGTAGTTTAAATTTGTGGATTGTTTAAACATGAACTAAAAATCATATGTAAACAAAGGCATATGATCTTTCATTAGCCAATAAATTAGTTTCTATGCTGAAATGCAAGTGATGTATAAACTGATTTTCTTTTATTTCTTCTAATTAAGAGAAATACAAATAAGAATAACAAAACTCTCATACTTGTAATCTCCACAAAATAATCCCTAAACGTAGTTCAAAACTAGGCTCATAATATATCAAAATGAAAACCACGAAAAATTGAACTCAACGCAAAAAAACCGCATCAAAAAATTCATTCGTATGAGCCCGTATGGTCAATTTAAAGTATGCCGCCAGAAAAGGATTTTAGCTTTGGGTTGAACCAAACCAAACCGGACTGGTCGAACTGAATCGGGATGAACCGAACTAGTCCAACCAATTAGGTTGTGGACCAACCCGAATGGGTCAGAAACCTAGATCCGCAAGAAGATGGGCCAGTGGGTCTTGCCAACGGTCAAACCAGCCCATTAGATAGTCAATCCAGTCCAACTCAAAAACCCTAACCGAGTTGAGATATTCATATTATGTCAAAAAATAAATTTTATTTAACTTTTTCTCTCAACAAAGTTTGAACCTTGAACCAATAGGTTAGAAAAAAATCTACTAACCACTCCATCATCATAGAGACGGATGAACAAAAAACTCAAAGGAAAGTACTAGACATTAATAATTGTACACTAACTTCCTTTTCTTTTTGTTTTTTTCCTTCAATCACTGAATTTCAGCGGCGTGTTTGGCCGACTCCAACGACGTGTCATATACCGTCATGTCCATCTCATTGTTCCTTACAACTTTCATGAGGAAAGTTTTCCATCCGGGACCTTTAGACGATGGTAAAATGATGATTTTCATAGATTTGGGACTCAAACCCTATATAAAATTGTTTTTCAATTTTTTTTTCTTGATTCTAATACTATAGGGTTGGCTCTGATACTAATTGTTAGGGATTCTACTCCATAGAATCATATGAACAACCTCATTGTGTTTAGAATACAAGAATCATAAAAGAGATTAATCATGGATGTAGTCCCTAAATCAAAATCAATGATTTTTTGGATCTTAAGAATACATATACATTAGATTTGTCCCATCTATGAAAATCAATGAGAGTAGAGATCACGAACCTCTGTCCCATGTGGTTGACGATTACTCACATAAAGATGACAATGAAGAACTACCCAGTGGAGTTCCATCTGCTAAGATCTTCTACAACACTTTATTCTTGGAATTCTCTCACAAAAGCACTACTCTTGTGAGGGGAGTCCGTGCTTCCAAAACCATGAAGGTAAAAGTGACAGTTGCAGAGACCATTATCTTCTATTTATATAGAATCTCTAAAATCCTAATTCATTCCCACACTGAATTGAGCTATGAGTTTCCTAATCAGAGTGGGTCTATAATTGTTTGGGCTCAATGGATCAATTAGTATAAGTTAAGCCCACATAAAAATCATAATAGGGCATGCTAGTGATGTGCCCAAAACTTTATTTGTGTCCCCCCCCCCAAATAAAAGTCCACCCTACACCTCCCATCGCAGTCCCCCCATCGATTAAGCCGCTAGCTTTCTATGTTCCACACCTTCACCCTTTCCCATATTTTTGGGGCACCTATTGGCAATCTTTCTCCCTTTAATGAGTATATATTGGTTGTGTTTTGTGTGCAAGTGTGCCAGAGTCTTTGAAAGCTCAAGATGAGGATCTGACTTTTTTTAGGCAAAGTGGCGTTCTTCTTTCGCCTCGATTCCTAGGACTTTTAATAATACCAAGAATTGAATGCTAATGAGTGATTACTTCTTGAAGAACTACAAAATTAGGACTAAAGCTAAATGCTAAAAATGACGTTCCCTTGAAGCTCAAAAGAGAATTACAAATTTTAATAAAAGAACTGAAAACTACACTAAGAACCATATATCTATCTACTTAAAAGTAAAAAATTGACACATTGTGTTATGGTGTTAAATTTTTGGATTCGGCTACTCTCCTTAACGCCCATTGCCCAGGTTGGCTCACAGCTATCTGGGCGAACGCCACTTGCCGAGGTGATGATCCAACGGTTTGAGAAATGTGGAGAGAACGAGGTGCTGACAGAGGCTCGGAGAACGAGACACCAAGAACCGTTGGATCATCACCTAGCCCAAATAACCATAGGCAAGACTTGGCAATGAATGCTAAGGAGAAGAGCCGGATCCTGAATTCTTTATATCGGTCACTTCCATTGTGACCAATTAACTCTTTGAGTGCATACCTCGTGATTGATTTGACTGACCAAAAATAGAGTGCCAAACAGGCACCAAGATCATTTTTATGGGCAGATCCGCAGATGTTTTGGTACTTCTTGCGGTTCTGAATTTTTGGATCAATGAAAGATTGATACTTAGGAAGGAAAAATAGAAACTAAAATGCAAGCATCCACATATCAGATTCTGTTCAGAACACTGTCTGGTTTGTCAAATACTATCATCTCCTCTGCATAAAAGATATGGTGATGAAAACTCTTTACATTACTACAGTGTTAATCCAGAAAAAACTTTTCCCCACCTGTCAATTTTACAAAACTTTAGGACGTTAGATTGGTAAATATGGGGAGAAGGGAATCACCTAATAAACAAAACAACCCCAAAAAGTCTGAATCATCACAGTGGGGAGAGAAGAGAATCCTAGCAGTTTGATGCCGACAAATGCTAGTCTACTTAGCCGTACAAGTAATCCATGACCTAGTTTCTCTCGGACAACCATGATGATCTCACCAAAATTGTTACCTTCCCAAGTGGAGAAAAGGATATATCTCTTTCATTGCATAAGAAGGAAGATTTTCCAACTGAAACATGAACTTCTGAACGATTCATATTTGCTGGCATTACTGTTTTGAACATAACGAATTAGATACATGGCAGGCCACTTGATAACTACTATTCTATCTGGATCTCTGTTAAATAATATAGAACAAAAAAAAAAAAATTGTTTCGTACGAGCATGTTTTAAACGGATCAAAATGAGAACGTGATAATAAAAAATACGATTTAATAAGAACAAATATGGAAGATACAACAAAAAATTGAAAATGAACAACACGGGTTTAAAATGTTTAAATTTGAACATTATGATGATAGAAGAAAAGGCAATATACATGCATAAATTTTGAAATTATTAGTTAACTACATTTAGCCAAAATTTAAATCTACAATAAATATAATGCATTAAGTAGTTTAAATATTTTTGTGTATGTTTTTCTGTGTATAGACACTACATATCAATTTCCCAGCATTTTACTTTGCAGGGGTTTTTGGATTTTTATACGCATTTAGAACTTTAAATCCATTTTTTTTTTTATTGACATTTATAAAATAGTTGGGCAAAACGCATTTAAAATGCCAACAAAACAGAACATGTTTTAACTAATTAGGATCTGGATAGATCATTACCATCTATCAAGAATCTCATGCAACCTTTTAAAACTCAGGATTGAAATCTGTCGATATCTATTGAGATTGGATTTGATTTAATCGGATGAATTTTTCCCTCTTAAAAGAAATTTTCATTTTTCAGACCAATCTCAGCCAATACCATTATGATCCGGGTGATGCTAACCTATCCCATCCGATTGGTAAAGAGAAAGATTAGAGGTGACAGAGCCATTTTCTGTATTGTATTTTTTTTTCTCTCTCCTAATACATAAAAAATTAATTAATTGATTAAAAAAAAAAAGTTAAGAGATGGAGCCAATACTACAGCTACGATTTTAGAAATACTGAATAAGACAGAAAGTTAAAGGCTGGATGGAACTTCCGATTATCACAAAAATGATCTTCCTGATATAATCTCAATTTTATTCCATGTTTAATTTCTATTATAATAATAGAGCTATGCTATGCAGGACAAGCCCGCCTGATAAACCTGTCATGATAGTCTGTTTATACCATGTGACAAGAATGGAGTTAAATTTGGTAGAGAGGTAGACCTCTAGCCCCTACAATGCATTTTCAAGTTTCAACCTAAACAAAGATCACCATGTGGAAAACTACAAAACTACTACAGAGAGGCATTGGCATATACGGATAGCTGAACATGCAAGGATTATGCCTGCTAATAGATGGGAGTGTATTTTTTAAATTAATACTTGAAGTTTGGAAATGCGGCTAGACCTATCTATCTAATGATTAAAATAGTCACATCATTTTGTCGCGTAGTTAAAATTTGGTTAACCACTCTAATATGCTTATCTAGACCTAGCCATAAAGAATAAGGGAGCAAGGATCAACACAACCTCATCAACAATAAAGGGTACAAAATTTTATCTTTAGGTGGATTATAATGTCATTAGTTCACCTATGAAATTTCAATTTAAATGGAGTTTTCCAATGCCAAAATATGTTATTGAAAAAATATGGACTACCAAGGGACTAGTAAGGAGTAATTGGATCCCCTTTTTTGGTTGAGTCAAATCGTTTTTTCAATTTGATTACCACATTGTGATTTCTACAATTAAGAAAAATAATCCTATAATAAATAAATTTTCATAAAACTTTGTAATTTCTACAATTAAGTGAAAATCTTCACGTGGCCATTAAGAAAAATAATCTCCTTCACAAGCGCATCTAGTTTTTTTCCAAACCATTGGATGTGAATCATTTGAAAATGGCATGTGATAATTTTCAACCTCAAATTCAACTATTAATCCTCCAATAAAGTGCCACAATCTCTTGTATGTGCCATGTACTCTCTTGATAGTCTCAAAATTTTTCATTCCTTATTTTATTATCTTTCAAATTGGTCTAAAATTTGACATGTGAGCGGGAATCATGTCATCCACATGTCCAAAAAAATTTCAGCCCCGCTTAATACGGCACATGACGGATCTTAGTGTCCGTTAAGAAGATTCTTTCTTCATTGCCAATGTAGCAAAACTAGATCCATTAAACATTTTGGATAACCTTAAATCTCATTCATAACAATTTAGACTAGATATCATTGGGTGAATATTGAACACCCACGGGCTTTATTCATGGCTTACTGGAAGAGTGCAGTGCTATCCAGTATCCATTAGAGTACGCTACCTTTGGATTATGTAGGTACTCAATGGGAAAAGGAAGGAAAGAAAGAAGGGAAATTGTGGTCCAACATAAATGAATGAAAGCCACCTGGATTATGTTGACTGTTAAGTAATAAATGGGAAAAAGAAAGAAGGAAACTTGTGGTCCAGCAGAAATGAATGAGAGCCAGTTTAGGTCTGATCTTTTGAAGAGAAGATGACACTACCAGCCAAAACCAGAATAAGAACAAAGACCCATTACTCCCAAGATTAAAAATCTAAAAAAGAGACAAGGAGAGATTCTTATAGGCACCACTAGCCGCAGGTTCAAGTACCTGAGGTAACCACTATCTCCCATCATTTCAGTAAGAGAAAACCAGTATTTAAGGAGAAGGGAGAGAGGTGAGGACCATGGCATCATGCACACTCCTCCAAGAGCAATACACAGCAATTTATTTCTTTCTTTCCAGTGTTGCTGTGGTGTTAATGTGTAAAGGGTCGATCTCTAGTTGGTGTGCCTTTATAGAGGGGTTGTGGAGCTCCATTCAGTCCAATAGAGGGGACTGACTAGCGATTAGAGCTGTCACCTCATGCATTTGGTCATGCTTATCATTTAATATCTTTAAGAGGAGCAAACAAGATGCAGAGGTGCAGAGGCATATGTAGATATAAGTTTAGCCTGATGCATGGTGTGGGAGCGACTCCTTCCGCTTTGCTTTGGCCACTCATTGGACTGAAGGGAGCTCCCAGTCAATCACTGTTCCAACAATGTCCATTACTAGCTTTTCATCTCTCTCTCTCTCTTTCGAATAGTTAATTCTTCTTCTTAGGTTGAAAGTAACAAACCTCATATTTTTTTTCCCTACCTCGTGCAGGAAAATCTGAAGATAGAAGCACATTGTTGGGAAAAAGTGAAGCTTCAAGGTAGTCCTGGTGGCTTAAGATACGAGTGAGGTCTTAAAATTGGTGTATGTACCGGAAATCTGAATAACTTGAGCCTTAAAATTATTTTTTCTCTTGATTTCTCTTTATATTTATTACCTTTGGGTGCATCTTTTTGTCACCAAAATAGTGAACTGAGATGTATTGTAACCTTCCCTTAATTGTATCCTCTTATTCTTATAATTTATTTAATTTAGATGGTAAAAAAAAAAAAAATTAAATAATTTGTGAGTAACTTGTCATTATGTAATGGAGAAAATTATCCTTTACAAGTGTCAACCTCTTCGGCATGCATTATCTTTTGGTTCATTGAGACAGTTGAGCACTTTTTTTCGAGTGTCCGTTCTCCATTCCATTTGGAAAGAAGTGGTTAATGGGTGCTGGCCTTTTCCGAAATTCATTAGTAACTTTGAACAGGAAAGGGGTCGGGTGAAGTCCTATTTTAGTGCGAAGTCTAATTGCAATTCAATTGGAAAAAAACTTGCGTTATATGCCACTATGTATCATATTTGCACAATGGTCAATGAGGGACAATTTCATATACTATAAAGGAAACTGTTCTTGGGAACTCAATCCGAACTCAAGCCCATGCTAATCAGGGAATTTCACTCAACACTTACAGGTGGCCATGTTGGAATACATAGAACTTATGTTAGATTGGCTGCAAATTTCTATTGGAAGGGAATGAAGCAAGATGTGCAAAAATTCGTACAACAATATCTACCCTGTCAGCAAATCAAGAGCAGTACTGCACCACCATTTGGTTTATTGCAACCTTTTCCTACTCCAGAACAGGTTTGGGAAGATATTAGTATGGATTTTGTTACTTATTTACCTTCATCAAATGAGTTCACAGTCATCTTAGTGGTGGTTGATAGATTCTCAAAATTTACCCATTTCGGTTCTTTACAAAAACATTATAATGCTAGTAAAGTAGCAGCTGTTTTTATGGAAATAGTATGCAAAACACATGGTTTTCCAAGATCTATTGTGAGTGATAGGGATGCTATTTTCCTAAGTCAGTTTTGGCAAGAACTCTTTAAGTTGCAAGGGATGGAATTGAGAATGAGCTCAGCCTATCACCCTCAATCTGAAGTTGTCAATAGATGCTTTGAACAATATCTCAGAGCATTTGTAGCAGATCAACCTAACCACTAGTTTAAGTATCTGAGTTGGGATGAATACCATTATAATACTGCTTTCCATTCTTCTATTGGGATGACACCTTTTGAAGTTGTTTTTGGACAACCACCTCCTTCTATACCAGCATACTGTAGAGGTAGTACCAAATTGGAAGCACTAGATCAAGACTTAAGTACCAGGGCTGAGATATTACAACAACTCAGGATACACTTACACACTGCTCAATCTAAAAGAAAGCAAAAGCTGATCTACACAGAACTGACATTCAACTACAAGTGGGAGACTTGGTGTTGGTGAGGTTGCAGCCTTATAGAAAAATAACAGTAGCCAACAGATCCTCAAACAAACTCAGCGAGAAGTATTTTGGCCCTTTTCAAATCTTGAAAAAAATTGGATCTATAGCATATAAACTACAACTCCCTACAGGTTCTAAGATTCATCCTGTCTTCCACGTATCCATACTTAAACCATTCAAAGGGCACCCTACCACTTCTGCATAAGCACTTGAATTACCTACTGATAGTGTGGACAACCAGCCTAAGTTCGAACCATTGGCCATTGTTGGTGAAAGAAAGGTTCAAAGACAAGGGTCATAGATTCCCCAATGGCTAGTACAGTGGAAAATTTTACCCTTAGAAGAAGCTTCTTGGGAGGATGCTACTGAATTCAAGAAATTGCACCCATCTAATCACCTTGAGGACAAGGTGTTTTTCAATGGCAGAGGAAATGATATAAGTAAGAAGGGTAAAGCACATGGGAATGATAATATTGAAGATTCTAGGCCTAAGAGAAGCACCAGGAAACCCAGTTGGCTGAGAGATTTTGAAGGTTAAGGTGGATAAACCCAAGTGACGGTTAGTTAGAAAGGGGTTAATTAGTTGGTTTAATTGATTGATTTGTAACTGATTCTGTTGTGTTGTAACAGAATACAATTAAGCCTTTAAATAGCTAAGTGTAACCTTTTTAGAAGGTAATGAAAAATATCTCGTTTGCTTCTTTCTTGTTTTCTCTCCTTCTTCTTCTTCTTCTTCTTATCTCTGAAATTTCTGGAGTTTTCAGTTCCTGAACTCGAATCAAGAACAGAGCAGGCTAGAGTTGTATCATTGTCCCATTGTCTCTAATAGAGAGGTTGTCGAAAATGAATCAATGTCTTCCTGTTTCCAATTTTGACAACAATCATATCCCCTTTGAACCGAGAAAGGTATTCAGAATGTAATTTCACAATCGTAGTGCAACTTCAGCAGATCAAGAACTTCCTCAGAGATGTCCCACCCTAACTCGTTGGGATTACTCGCCTTCTCCCTTATATTCTTCCTGGCGCTGAGTGATGCAAACCAAAACCTTCTTCGGATACGTTGCCACTCATCTTTGTGAAATCTTCTATATTATGGTGTGATGCACAGGGGACTTTGGAGCTTGGAGTTACTGGTAGTTGGTGTGATGGTTGAGGTGTTCAACGGCTAAGCAGTGCGGCTTGGTAGTACTACTAATGCTAGGTGGGGGTGCAGGGATGGGATGAAGTGATGCACAGGATGGTGCGGCTAGGCAAGAGATGGCAAGGTACTGAGGTGTGATGCTTAGGAACGACATGTAGCTTGTGCCTGCGAGATGCGCAAGTCAGAGTGGTGATGCGTAGGTTAGGGGTATGATGGAGTGTGATCATAGGGAATGGCGAAGTGGAGAGAAGGGGTGGGGTTGCAGGAATGGAGGGAACACCTGAGCGGGAAGTCGGGGCAAGATCAAAGGCAAAAATATCTCAAAATGTAGATGAGAGAGAGAGAGAGGAAGAGACACTATTTTGTGTAGTTTTGTAAACCAGAATCTACTTTTGGGTATTTTGATTAACTATAACATAGGGTGGGTATTTTTGTAGAAAGAAACCCAAAAATGGATAATTATAATTTTTTCTAAAATTGAATATGTGTTTTTGTTTTTCTATCCCCCTTTCTTATCTTGCTGTGAATTCAACAACTTTACACAGGTTTACCCAGTCCAACATCCATCGAAACAGACAGAAGCATGGTTTCAAGTATTGGCATCGTATCAGTCATATCAGTTGTATCATATCAATATCAGTATCAGTCTATTTAACCGAGCAGGATTGATTATCTGTATCATTTCAGGGTAAAACAGTAAGAAAAAAATGTATTTTTTTTGAAAAACCAAGGGCAAAAGTGATCGATATATACCGATCCAATCCAATCTGGGTTGACAATTCTACATGCACGCTCAACTGGGGGTATGCTATGGAGGTATTTGGAATTCAATGTGGTACTTGTCGCAGAACATTCTGAATGTTGGGTTAATGAACTACTTCCCATTGTCCGTTAGCAAGATATTAGGCACTCTGAATTGATAGATTATGTAATCTCGGAAGAACCTCTCCATATTTTCCTCTATTATTATGCTAATTGGGCGAGCTTCAATCCACTTTGTAAATTAGTCAATTGCCACTATGAAGAACTTAATTTTTGCTTTTCCTAGAACAAATTGTCCCAAGATTTCCTTCACCACAGTACAAAAAGGATCAGGTTGAGTATCAATGACAGCTCGGTCATAGGTCTGTGTCATACCGAGGCATGGATTTGGTATGACCAACATTTTTAGACGTAAGCCAGCACATCTTCTTGCATGTTGGGCCAGTAGGCCAAAGGACCTCGTATGCTAGGGCTCGACCACCTAGATGACTTTTACAGATTCCTTCATGTACTTCGGCTAAGGCATTCTCAGCCTTGGTTGGACCAAGGCATGTGAGAAGTAGTCCAAAGACCGACCTCTCTTATACACGATTTTGTCATGTCTTAGGACGTAGTTAGATAATCGGTTCTTTAATTTTCGCGCCTTGGACCAATCCTCAGGTAGGGAGTTATCCCTAAGGTATTTGACGATAGGATACATCCAAATTGGCTTTCCTTCGACGTAGCATACTTCATCCTTTTTATGGGTCAGCTTTTGCAATATTTCAACGTACATTATGCTTCCCATGTTTTTAATACTTGGCTATTGCCATTCGGGACAAGGCGTCTGCCGAGGGGTTATCAGCTTTGGGAATCTACTTCATCTCAAACTTAGCGAATTGGATGACCAAGCTTTTTCTACCTTTTTTAAATAGCTTATCATCCTCTCTTCCCTTGCTTTGTATTCTCCATTTACCTGGTTTACAATGAGTTGCAAGTCGTTGTGGATTAGTAACTCGGTGGCCTGCACCGTCCAGGCTACCCGAAGTCCTGGTATCAAAGCCTCGTATTATGCTTTATTGTTAGTGATAGCAAAGGTGAAAACGCTTCGCATATTGAATTTTGAATACATCAATGCTAGTTAGGATTAGTCCTACCCCACTTCCCGTTCGCTGCTTGAACCATCTACATACAACGTCCATGCCCAAGGGGCTGGGTACTTTCTTCATTCTCTTCGTCCTTCAAAGTACACTCCACTATGAAGTCTACCAGTGTTTAGTTTTTTATGGCTTTCTTTAGATGATAATCTACGTCATGTTCACTCAGCTTGACCGACCAGCTAACAAGCCTTCCCTAGATGCTTGGCTTATGCAAGATCATCTTAAGTGGTTGATCGGTTAACACCACGATCGGATGGTCCTGGAAGTATGGCTTTAGTATTCGAGCGACGATTACTAGGGAAAAAGTTAACTCTTCGGACTAGGGTATCTTGTCTCGGTGTTAGATAGATATGTAGCTCATCTCCTCATTCAAGCTGAATGAGTAGGGGTGGTGACTCAAGGTAAACTTTCAGCGCTTCGAAAGCATCTTGACAATACAACTTCTAAAGGAAGTCTTTTGGGGACTGTAAGTTCTTCAAAGTCTTGAAGAAGGGTAGGCATTTGTCACATGTGCGAGAGACTAAGTGGTTGAATGTCGTGACCCGCCCAGCAGGCCATTGCACCTCCTGAACATTTCTTAAAAAGCCATATCGCGGATAGGTTGGATCTATCTTGGGTTTGCCTCTATTTCTCTTTTAGAGACCATAAATCCCAGGAACCTGCCCCAGGTGACTCTAAACACACACTTGGAAGGATTCAACTTCATCTAATTATTTCGAAGGACCCAAAGGCTTCTTCTAGGTTCAGTTATATGACAATCGGCTTTAGTGCTTTTAATGATTATGTCATCTACATTCTATAGTTCCTTGGACATGTCATTTAGCAACCTTTGGTAAGTGGCACCTGCCTTCTTCAAACCAAAAGGCATTGCCTTATAGTAGTAGTTCCCACGCTCGGTAAGAAAGGTTCTTTTCTTCATCATTTTCCTTCATCTTTATCTGGTTGTATCCCGAAAAGGCATCCATGAAGGTTAGCATCTCATGTTGGGCAATGGCATCTATTAGTAGATCAATCCTCGATAAAGGATAGCAGTATTTAGGGCAAGCCTTGTTCAGGTCATTGTAGTTGATGCATATTCTCCACTTTTCATTAGATTTTGGGACCATAATGATGTTTGCCAACCAGGTAGGGAATTATACTTCTCTGATAAAGTGTGAGGCCTTCATCTTCTCCACTTCCTTGTTGATGACCTTCCGTTAATTAGGGGAAAAGTTCCTCCTCTTCTGCTTGATTGGCTTTCATCCCTACTCGGCATTGAGGGCATGCTCCACAATGGTTCTTAAAATGTCAGACATATCCAGTGTTGACCAGGCGAAGATATTTGCATGAGACTTGAGAAATTTTAGGGTTTTGAGGGATTTCTCCCTGCTTAGCAATTCCCCGAGTTGAACTGTGCAGCTCAGATCTTCTTTGAACAACGGTACATATACTAGTTCTTCTACTAGTTCCCCCGATATAGGGGGCTTCATCTCTGACATATCTTATTTTAATCCCATAGCCAAAGCTGAGCCGATGCTCTTATTTTCTTTGATAAGTTTATTTAAAACTCCCATGAATCCTTCTGACTCGAGCGGCATTCTCCGATTCCCTGTTCTATTAGGAATTTTACTTTGAGATGCTTTTCTAGAGGCTATTGCCCCTAGATCATTCAACATTGGCCTTCCTAAGTTGGCGTTATATGCCGACACCATTTTGACAATCGTAAAGTTAACAAACGTTGTTCCCGAGCAAGGACACTCCCCAATTGTCACTGGAAGCTCAATGCACCCTTTAATCCAAGTTGCTGCCCCTGAGAATCCATACAAAGAGCCCCTAGTGGTTTTAAGCTTATCATCCCCTAGGCCAAGCATCTTATATGCATCATAGGACATAACATCAACGAATGAGCCTGAATTGACTAGAACTTTATAGAATGGGCAGTTGGCGGCAACCAGTTGAACGATGATGGCGTTGCTATGAGGCCAGTTTAGGCCCTATAAATTTTCATCGGACAATGAGATGATCAGTGTCACACTTTGTTCACACAGAACCGGACCAGTGATCGAGTTAACTCCTATTAACCCAAAACCTGCTAGGATCATTTGATACAGTAACCACTACACAGCATACCCACAACTAAAGAAAGCAATTTCTGTATTTCAAAGGAAGTTTTACATGTATATACCTGTAAATACCTTAATACTCTTGATTCCCAAATTGTATTACATAGTATAAATACATGTGGGCCCATAGGCGTGATATATACAAAAAAATTACAATTTAAACATCTAGAGCACAAAAGGGATAACATCATAAAATAATAAAAAAGAATCGGGTTGGTATCAATGTTGCTATCCCATAACACAACTCCCACACGAGCACTCAGACCCGTGCTCAAGATCTTTTGGGACCCACCAGTCTTAACCGAAAACTCCACAGTGGGTCCTAGCTCTAGCTCCTCAGCCTGGTAACCTACAAGATCATCTAAAAGTGGTGTACACATGGGATGAGCTCACTAGCCCAACAAGTGAAAAGAAAGACAAAGCAATCATTCGCAATACAAATGCACTTATATGTATGCAAGTCCAATTTTATTATCTTGAGCCACCTAAACATCACATCCAAGTCATAGGTCATGTGCTACTCACAACCACAGTGCACGTATGCCCCAGATACGAGCACGAACCCAATCCCTCAATATGCCTATAGGGTTACCGAAGAAAGAGAATTGTGGGTATTGAAAAAATAAATGGGCCTTGCCATGCATTAAAGTAAAATGGGTCTTGCCCTAGATTAAAGTAAAATGGGTCTTGCCTTGCATTAATTTAAAAGCAGTACAATTGTCTATCTTATTATATCACCAAAGTTGTCGACTATCCTAGTGATCAACCGGGCGTACATCGAACCGCCACCATTGGTACACAACCTCGGGTTTCCCCTAGTGATATATCCAACACCTAAACCCCTGCTGGGAAGGGTCGTAGCATAGGGATATATCATTCCTAATCATATGCTCCTATATGAGATAGTACAACTGCATAGTGCTGCAACGACCCATTCCACGGGCCACCAATGCATTCATGTCCAAGCCGACTATAGCATCTAGTCTAGCAATGCATCATATTCAATAATTTAAAGTCATCCATCTCATATCTCAAAATAAGAATAAGCATTTAACAATTAAAGATATCAGCATATCAAGTCATAAATGAATTTCATAATGCACACATCAATGCATGCAAATGGCATTCGAGGATGACTAGGCTACACACAATAGTGAAATGATGTCATGGCTAGTCCACCACAATAATGGAATGATGCAGAAACACTCAAAAAAAAAAAATCAATGTCCTCTTCCCACTTACTTAATTGTGTACAATGATAACCCTTGGTATGAGGAAGATCCGGTGTGCAATGATGTGAGTTTCTATTGAAACCTATCATAAAAGAAGTCGAGCTTAGTTCATCTCCACTTTAGGTTCATAACCAATGAAATATGATGATCCCAACATGTTTAAATCATTAGAGAAGGTTTCTTGACAAATTTGGGCTCAATCGGAACCCGATGAGTTGGAGTGGTAGGTCAACCAACGGGTGAGGTACCCGCCGGTCCTTGCCCATCCATCGACATAGGGTCCCTGTAAGGATCGACGGACCAGGAGTGGTAGGCCAGGTGCCCACTGGTCTTACTCACCGGTCGAGCCAGTAGTCCATCTAAGACAGGCGGGCTCCGGATTGGTGGGTCTGACCATTTTCAGGCACCCACCACTCAGAATCGAGACTTTACTATTTACTCCCATTCTTCATCCCACCTTAGGGAAACCACCAGGGGTCGATTCGATTGCATTTTCCACAATCTAAGGTCACATTTCATGATTCCAACATAGGTCTATGATTGATTTAAAGTTCTAAGCTTAGTTCTTGCTACGTCTGCATCTTGTAACTCAGAACTTTTATGAAGTGCTAATCCAGAACCAATGCAATCCAATATGAAATTAGCTCGCTGCATGATTGTAGGAAAAAGGACAAAACTAGATCTAAAAGGAAAACTAATAAAAGGATAACACTAGGTCTGATTTGGCTAATAATCAAGTCGAATGGTCTGATTTTAGTGTAGAAGAGTTTTGCAAAGTGTGGAGGATTCAAAATCTAATTAATGGATATGTACACACTTATGGAGCAATCTTACTTAAGGAAGAACAGGTCAAAAATTTCAGAATCGAGGGATAAAATTTTTTTTTTTTTTTTGGGTGGGGGGTGGGAGGGGGTTTAATACTAGTGATCAATTAAGGCTATAACAGTTGAATAACTGGAAATATAAAGTAGGAACATAACAACCAAAACTGATTTACAAATCTGAAGATTTAACAAATCCTAGTTGCAACAGAATTCCTAATAATTGAAAAGTTCAGATTTTGAAACCTTCACAAGATTTAGAACTATAGCAGGACAAAAAGCTGAAACCAGCATTCATAGATCTATTTTAAAGCAAGAGATTTGGAGAAATCCAAGATGAAGTAGGGAACTGGAATTCTATGTGAAAGATAGGATTTTAAAAACAATTTCTGAAATCAGGATTTAAAGTGAGACATAATTGAAACTTAAACTAAAATAGAAAAGGAATAAAAGAAAAGATTAAAAAAGTATTATCATAGTTGTCAAGGCAACAAGGCGACCCAAGGTGGTGGAAGGGCGCCTAAGCGCTTAGCAACAAGGTGTCCAAGTGTTATTTTTTATTTATTTTTTATTTTCTCTCTTTTCTAACATTATTTAGTGTGCTACATATACCTTATATCATCAAAATCAACATTAAGCCACATCAAGTTTTAAAAGATCAACATTAAGCCACATCAAGTCATAAAAATTCAATATTAAGTCGCATCAACTGATCAAAAATCAAAATTTAGAGAAGTGGTATTGTTCTCTAATAAGTTTGACTAGTCAAGTGGTTTTATTTTTGCATTAGACTTTTTGTATTAGGTAGATTTCAAAATCATCTTTCCAACAAATCTAAGATTGCTTAAATCCGAGTTGTATTGACAAAGTTATGTTCTGGTCAAACTTATTTTAAGGTACGTGAATGCTGTTAATTCTCTAAATGAAAATAAAGTCATGGACATCTAAACAAAAGATTATTTTACCGCACTTTTGGTTTTTAAAAATGTTTTACCAAGATAAGATATATGGAATTTTCAGATTTGGAAAAAACCCAAGCATTTGAAAGTTGGAAGTTGCCCCTACAACAAAAAATCCAGCTTTTTGTTCTTATATTGGGGGTTGACTTTTACTATTTTTTAGTTTGACTTTAAACTATTTTACTGGATTCAAATAGGGGGTGCTTGCTTATTTATGAATAATATCTTAAGTAAATGAATTTAAATCAATTTCTTAAAAACGATATTTGGCATTAATAAGTGCTAAACCTGGTTTGATACCATTTTGAGGCGCCTTGCACTAAGGCGACAAAGTCCTAGACTCCAAGAAAACCGCC
>NC_056559.1:22375706-22396690 GCF_013358625.1 Macadamia integrifolia
GGGAGTGGCTGTAGAGTATCCTTCTGACACACGAGACATTTTGCTACATATAAGGCAATAGTGGTCTTCATTTCTGGCCACCAATAGCTTTCTTTAAGGTCTTTGTACATCTTAGTACTTTCAGGATGAAGTGAGTATTCAGAACTATGTGCCTCCTTCACAATCTTATCTTGGATCTCTATATCATTAGGCATACATAACCTATCCCGAAATAGAAATGCCCTGTTATTGGCTACTATGAAGTTAGAGTCATTCATTGTCTACTCTTGAATTTTTAGCCTGATCCTTTGTAGCTCAGCATCCAAAGATTGTTTTGCTATCACCTCTTATCTGATGGATAGATGTACTTGTAAGGCTATCAAGGATAGGGTCAACTGCTTAACATTATCTAGCTGATGTTTAAGCTCCACGGTTGCCCCTTCATATAGAAGAATTTCATCCATCAGTGCTGCCTCTCGTATCAACTGTGGGCTGACAGCTAAGTACGAAAGCGATACAGTCTAAGCCTTCTAACTTAGAGCGTCAGCCACCACATTAGCTTTACCTTGGTGATACTAAATATCACAATCATAGTTCTTTATAAGCTCAAGCCATCTTGTTTGCCTCATATTTAAATCTCGTTGGGTGAAGAAGTACTTAAGACTTTTGTGATCACTGTATATCTTGCACTTCTCCCCATATAGATAATGATGCCAGATCTTTAAAGCAAATATGACTGCTACCAGTCCTAAATCATGAGTGGGGTAGTTCTTCTCATACTCCTTGAGTTGCCTAGATGCATATGCTACCACCTTACCATGTTGCATGAGAACACAGCCCAACCCTATCGTGGATGCATTAGTTTAGACTGTCATCCACTTGCACCATTTGGAATGGTCAATACAGGAGTTGACACTAACCGTTTCTTCAACTCTTGAAAGTTGTTTTCACATTCTTCTGACCACTCAAACTTTACAGCTTTCTGGGTCAACTTGGTCATTGACATCGAAATCCGAGAAAAACTTTCGATGAAGCGTCGGTAGTAGCCTGCTAAGCCCAAGAAGCTTCTGATCTCTGTTACATTCTTGGGTGTCTCCCACTCTACTATAGCCTTTACTTTGTCTGGGTCCACTTAGATCCCATTCTTAGACACCATGTGTCCTAGGAATCCCAGTTACTTGGCCAAAATTCACACTTGCTGAACTTGACATATAATTGTTGTTCATTTAGTCTTTACAGTACCATCCTCAAGTGTCTTTCATATTTTTCTTCTGACTTCGAGTATATCATGATGTCATCGATAAAAATGATGACCCAATTATCAAGGACATCATAAAATACCTGGTTCATTAGATCCATAAAAGCAACCGGTGCATTGGTTAATCCAAAAGATAGTACTAGGAATTTCTAATAATCATACCAGGTTCTAAAAGCTGTCTTTGCTATGTCACTGCTCTTAATCTTGAGCTAGTAGTAACCCGATCTGAGATCAATCTTTAAAAACATCTTAGCATTTTGCAGTTGGTCAAATAGATCGTCGATATGCGACAACGGATACCAGTTCTTAATGGTTAACTTGTTTAGTTCCCAGTAATCGATGCACATACGCAATCTACCATCCTTCTTCTTAACAAATAGGACTAGAGCACCCCAAGGTGAGACACTTGGGCGTATAAATCACTTTTTTAAAAAATTCTGCAATTGTATCTGCAGTTCCTTCAACTCGGTTGGTGCCATTCATGTAGCTCCAGGAATTAGATCAATAGCAAACTCCAACTCTTTGTTAAGCAGTAGCTGGGTTAAATCATCTAGGAAGACTTCAGGGAATTCCTTGACTACCACTAATTCCTCCAATGGTGTAACCTTTGCATCCACATCTAGTACTGATGCAAGGTAGCCCTGACATCCATCTTCTGTAAGGCAGAGATAATGGTCTTCCTAGGTCGCTTTGCCCTTTCAACTTGATAAACAAGCTCTTCTCCTCCACCACCCATCATCTTAACTTGTTTCTCGGCCCACATCGCATTTTTTAGGTGAGCCGACAATCAATCCATGCCCAGAATGACATCAAAATTCTGCATATTAAATTTGATAAGCTAGGCATCCAGCTTCTTTCCATTAGTCTCAACTAAATATGGCCCAAACACTTCTTTCAGCTGTTCCACCATGCCTATAGGTGTGCTAACCACTAACTTGCATTCTAAGGTCTTAGATGGCACATCAAGCTTCCTAGCAAATCTCTTAGGCACAAATGAATGCGAAGCCCTGAAATCAAACAAGACATATGCAGGTATACTTGATACAGATAAGACACCTAGCATTGCATTGCATATAAGTATAACAGGTTACTCAAAATTTATCACAAAATCTTTTAATTTAGAGTGTACTTGCTACTACTTCAATACTAGCTTCAACCTCCTCAGCTATTAAGGTATACATCCTTCCCTGAGGCTAGTTTCCCTAAGTCAATGCAGGTCTATGGACACGAGCCCAACTAGATGGTGCCACTGCTGGGTATCGATAATTTTTGACGAATTACCATACGAATGACAATTATAGCATCGGTTCAATGGTTCCTGGACTAGAGCGGGAGCCCTCTATACTGATCCTGGCAAAATCGGAGGATGAGGAGGTCTTACGGCCATAGGCACCACACTAATGTTAGGGTAAAAAGATGTAGCACTTGGTCCACTAGTCGATCGGGAAGGATAATCCGATGGCCTGTAAGGCTACCAATAGGAGGGACCATAAGAGTATGACCCACGAAAGCTCTTGCTCAGGCTACCCAAATCAGCATATGGATTTGCCCTCTTCCACAGTCCCATAGCAAGGGTTGGCTCTCCCATCTGCTTGTCTTCCATTGTCTTGGCTTTTTGCACAATCTATGGATAATTAGTTAAGTCCAACACCTCCAGTGCTCTTTAGCCCCTTCAAAAATTTCTGGGCTTTTTCCTCAACTGACTTCATATGGCGAGGAGCAAAATAAAATAAACTTTTAAACTGATGTTTTCACTCCATAACAGTTTTGCTTTCTTGAGTTAGTACCATAAACTCCGCCTCTTTGTGGTCTCTAAAGTTCTTTGGATAGTAATTTGATAAGAACAACTCCTTGAATTGTTCCCAAGTAGGCTCTGCGTGAGTTGCCATCAATATAGGCTTGGAAGCTTTTCACCAAGAATCAGCTTCATTTCTAAGTCGCAACCCTACACAGATAAGCTTTTATGCCTCTGTGTACTTTACAATATCAAATACTTTCTCCAACTCTTGGATCTATCAATTCTGCTCCAATAGGTCACACCCCATTCAAACAGAACCGAACCAGTGATTGAGTTAACTTTTGTTAACCCAAAACCTGACAGAATCATCTGATACAGTAATCACTACATAGCATACCCACAACTAAAGAAAGCAATTTCTATGTTTTAGCAAAAATTTTACATATATATACCTATAAATACCCCAATACTCTTGATACTCAAATTGTATTACATAGTACAAATACGTGTGGGCTCGTAGGCATGATATATACACAAGAATTACGATTTCAATATCCAGAGCATAAAATGGGTAACATCATAAAATAATCAAAAAGAATCCCAAGTTGGTATCAGTGTTGCTGTCCCACAACACAACTCTCGTACGGGCACTCAGTCTCGTGCCCAAGATCGTCTGGGACCCACCAATCTTCGACTGAAAACTCCACAGTGGGTCCCGACTCTAGCTCCTCAGTCGGGTAACCTACAAGATCATATAAAAATAGTGTACACATGGGATGAGCTCACTAGCCCAGTGAATGAAAAGAAAGACCAAGCAATCATTCGTAATACAGATGCACCTATATGTATGCAAGTCCAATTTTATTATCTTGAATAACCAAAACATCACATCTAAGTCATAAGTCATGTGCTATTCGTAACCACAGTGAGCGTATGCCCCGGATATGAGCCAAGAACCCTATCCCACGATACGCCCATATGGTCGCCAGAGAAGGCCAACCATGGGTACTGATAAAGTAAATGGGCCTTGCCCTGTATTAAAGTAAAATGGTTTTTGCCTTGCATTAATTTAAAAGTAGTACAATTGTCTATCTTATTATATCACCAAAGTTGTCGACTGTCCTAGTGATCAACCGGGCGTACATCGAACCGCCACCATTGGTACACAACCTCGGGGTTCCCCTAGTGATATACCCAACACCTAAACCCCTGCTGGGAAGGGTCGTAGCATAGGGATAAATCATTCCTAATCATATGCTCCTATATAAGATAGTACAACTGCATAGTGCTGCAACGACCCATTCCATGGGCCACCAATGCATCATATTCAATAATTTAAAGTCATCCATCTCATATCTCAAAATAAGAATAAGCATTTAACAATTAAAGATATCAGCATATCAAGTCATAAATGAATTTCATAATGCACGCATCAATGCATGCAAATGGCATTCGAGGATGACTAGGCTACACACAATAGTGAAATGATGTCATGGCTAGTCTACCACAATAATGGAATGATGCAGAAACACTCAAAAATAAAAATCAATGTCCTCTTCCCACTTACTTAATTGTGTACAATGATAACCCTTGGTATGAGGAAGATCCGGTGTGCAATGATGTGAGTTTCTATTGAAACCTATCATAAAAGAAGTCGAGCTTAGTTCATCTCCACTTTAGGTTCATAACCAATGAAGTATGATGATCCCAACATGTTTAAATCATTAGAGAAGGTTTCTTGACAAATTTGGGCTCAATCGGAACCCGATGAGTCAAAGTGGTAGGTCAACCAACGGGTGAGGTACCCGCCGGTCCTTGCCCGTCCATCGACATAGGGGCCCTGTAAGGATCGACGGACCAGGAGTGGCAGGCCAGGTGCCCACTGGTCTTACTCACCAGTCGATCCAGTAGTCCTTCTAAGACAGGCGGGCTCCGGATTGGTGGGTCCGACCATTTTCATGCACCCACCACTCAGAATCGAGACTTTGCTATTTACTCCCATTCTTCATCCCACCTTAGGGAAACCACCAAGGGTCGATTCGATCGCATTTTCCACAATCTAAGGTCACATTTCATGATTCCAACATAGATCTATGATCGATTTAAAGTTCTAAGCTTAGGTTTTACCTCTTTGCTCAAGAACACTTAAAAAAACCTTAAATCTTCTCTTTAGCTCAAGAGATCAACAATGCTTTTCAAATCTTCAAATTTCTTCCTCTAAATCCTTCATAAACAACATGTAGGTCTTTTATTAAACCTTAGATTCACATTCTCAAGAGATATTAACAAGATCCAAAGGATTTCTACCCAAATCAAAGGGTTTCACTTAGGGTTTCTTAGGGGTTTAAGGAAAATTGACTTTACTCATCTCAAATCGTAGATCTCAAGATGAGGATCACAAATCCGGTGTCAAAATCGAAAGATTCAATCCCGACATCGGACAATGAGCATCTTCTTCCCCTTTTTCTTCCTCCTTCTTCCCTTCTCTTTCTTATTTTTCTCTCTTTTCTTTACTTTTCTCACTCACCGTGTAAAACAATAAATGAGGGAAAGAAATAACAAATGTTATTTATACTTGGGTCAAAATATCTAGTGACTAGAGTGGTAGGTCATTTCTGACCCACCCATGACCACCCACTAATCGGCCAAAACTTAGCCGAAATATTAGGATTTTTGATGGGGCTCAGCCCCGACACGTATTTCACTCTCGATAATTGATTAACATGCGTAACATAAAATATGCCCACATACCTTTATTGTGCGTACATGGCCCGGTGATACGTGTAAGTGCACAACTTGGGCATAGGACTTCATTAGGCACCGACTCCAACTCATCTGGTCAACTTGAGTTCAGAGTCACCTTTCCCATCATGTGTCATATGGCATTCGCCTCAGCTCGCTCGGGTTCAGGTCCTGTAAGACCAAATCGAACCAATCGAAAAATTAGATCAGGTTTAGAAAGTAGGGTATTACAATCAGGGTCTTTTAGAGCGACCTTAATTAGCTCTTTCATCAAACAGAAAAAAAATTTGCTTGCACCTTAGCCTTCCTCACCGACTCAAAACCTAGTCCACCAAGGATTGCATGTATGGTAGGTCTGATCGAATGGTTGGTGTATTCTTTTTGTTTTTAGCTTGTCACCCTCCTTTCAATATCATCATCTCTTCGTAAGTCACTCGGTCGATGACTTGGCTTTTACTCTTTTTGGCTCGATCAGTCTGCCTCTGGACTCTTGAGGTACTCTTTAAGGCACCAGTCCTTTATTAATTCCTCCAATTCTCTTAGAGCTCAGTAGTCATCGATGTAGTTCCAATGTCTTTGTGGAAATGGAAATACTTCTTTGGGTTATGCTCCTCCTATTTTGACAACATGGGCCTCAGTTAGCTAATGATCTTCTTGTCCTTAATATTGAGGATCACCTTGAACCTCGCTCGGTCCAGCTTTGGGAGTGACAAGTTCTTAGGAAGAGCCATATGGGGTAGCTCACGTACGATTTAGGAGCCGAGCACTAGCATAGGAGCATAGGTCAACACTTATATAATAGCCACTCATCAATTGAAAGTGGGTAGGATGGTGATGAATTGCGATTGGTCCAAACCTTAGACCAGGGGCTTCTTTTGGACTTGTTGCTCGGGTCATCCTAAAATCCTACTCGTCCTCTTTGTGGTGCATCGTCATCCTCTTCTTTTCCTAAGGCGGCTGAGCTATCACTTTTTGTGTTGTCATGTTCTCAATAAGTCAGACATGTTCGTAGGGTACTTTTTGGACAAAAATTGACAAATTCCTTGTGGCACACTCCATGATAGAGGGTGTTGAAGGCTGCTCCAACCTCAAGGTCCTTAATCTCCACGTTGGCCTACGTGAAGCATATGATATAGTCTCAGAGTGACTCATCTCGACCTTGCACCACATGAAATAGGTTGGTAAAAGACTTCTACTGTTGAATGCTGCTTTGGAACTTGTCGATGAAGGCACTTCCCAACTCGTCATAGATATGGATGGATTAGGGCCTCATAGCCGAATACTAAGCAACATAGCACCACATCTGAGTCGCTTTGGATGGACATTACAGAATTGTAGTGATGAATGTGCTCAACTGGGTAGATCATTCTGTCATATAGGACAAACTCAGGTCCACCTTCATCAGTTCATTCGACAAGCAATTATGTGTTGAGATAGCCGGCACTCCAACGGCTAACTTTTTGTCCAACTCACAAATATAGTGTTTGAGACTTGTTTCTCTCTTGTTATAAGTAACTTTAGAACGATTGTCTTTGGACTGAGCAACTTAAACCGAATGACTTTAGACCGAGTGACTTCGACACCCCCAAGATCCTTTGGGGATTAGTTTAACTCTTGATGTCTAATCACCTCCCTCTTATGGCGTTCATAACCACTAACTTCAATGTGAGTAACCTCATTTCTTCAGGGTCTTTTAGGAGTCTAATGGGAATTACGATGTCAAAGATTCTCTTCTCTTCCGCGTCATTGCTGGTGAATGCCATGCTCTTGAGTTGGGACTTGAGGGGGCATCTGTCCTAAGAAACTAGCTCTTCTGACCAAGCTAGTCCTTAGTGGTGGATATGTCCTCCCTAGGTTTTCCTCTCTATGTAGATCGGTTCTATGAGTGGGGCTCCGGGCCCTTGAGGCGCTTCTCCTAGTCGATCCATATAGGGTTCGTATTTTTGTCGCTCAGAGTCTTCTCATTTCACCTTGTGAGTGTCTGCTATGGCTTCTCATGGTTTGGAGGGATTCTATTGATGATGTTTGTTAGTAGCCCCCATGCGGCTTTCCTCATCTTCTCAAAGTTCGATGCGTATTGGGTTTGAATGGTGCACATTCGTTGAACCTGTCTGACCTGTATTATTCCAAATGGTTACTAGTCTTGGATACCATACCCCATTAACCTACACTACTATAGATGGTGGTCCTTTGGGTAGGGCTGATTCGAACTGAAGAAGGAGTCCCTAAAACATGTCATTGGTTTGTAGTACTTGGATTGTAGATCATGCATCTACGTATTAAAAACCTTAGGGTTCATTGGGCAAGCAATAGTGTCAAAGGCAGGGTTTCACCCGCTGGTGGGACCTAGACATCCACTGGCTAATGGTCTCGGCCCTGCGTTGGCTGTGATGAGCCCACATGCAGCTTTGGTGGAGGAGGACTTTCCCTAATACGCATTTGCTATCCTTGTCCTCTTTGATCGGTGGGAGGAGATATGGAACTTCCACTACAAAGTCTCACTGCTCGACTTGGTGGCTAGATTAGTAAATATTTCCCATGGACGATGCTAATCTGTTGCAACAAGTGCAATGCCTCGACCCCATTAATCTTGCACAATATTATCCTCTTTGACCCATAAGCCTCAAGGCTTTAAAATGCATTGTGCTATGTTGAGGAGGCTAGAGGTTATTAACTAGTCCAAAAACCTCTCCCTAGGCGATGTGGGACTAAAATTTACACATTCTCATCGATCTCCAAAACCCCTTAGTACCTACCATATTCCTGGTGGGACACCTCACCGATCTCCTAGGCGGGTCTAGTACTTGTCATAATCTTGGTTGCCACAATCTTCCCCTGATGTGGCCCCACACATTGTCAGGGTTTACCTGATATCATTTGTACCATCCTACTGTTATAATCCGGCAATCACTGAGAGGGGGGGTGAATCAGTGAGTCCAATTCCGATCCCCAAAAATCTGTCTGATGTCTGGCCAAGAAAAACCTGATGTATTTGTCCCTGTTTGCACACAGTCGTATGCACACTCAGGCTCTCATAGGCACTTCCAAGTGTGATTCCTCTCTATCTGATCAAGTTCTTCATTCATGGCCTTCATCCAACTCTCATTATTGCTTGCCTCATCAATAATTTTTGGTTCAATCTTCGAAAGAAGAGAGTAGGTGTTGGTCTTTATTCTTCTAATCTGAACACCTACAGTGGGGTCACCAATGATTAACTCATGTATTTCTTGTTGATCAACTCTATTGTGTCTCCTCTTCTCATCTGAATCTACCTCAGCCTATTCAATATCAGCCTCATCTTTGTTTTTGGCTCTACTATCAACCAGGTCATTCTCATCATCAAGATCTTCAAATTCTAAAAGATCATTTCCTGAGCCTGAAGGAATATCCCTTTTTCATCAACTGTGACATCAGCACTCTCTATAATTTTTTCAAGTCTGTTGTTGTAGCATCTATAGGCCTTACTTGAAGTAGAATAACCTAAATATATACCCTCATCAGCCCTATCATCAAACTTACCCAAATCCTGGGTTGTGTTCGTAATGTAACACTTGCTACCAAAAACCTTGAAGTGTCTTGTTGTAGCCCTTCTTCCAAACCAGATTTCATATGGAGTCTTGCTTTCATGAGGTCTCAACATACATCTGTTATGAATGTACACTGTAGCTAGAACTGCCTCCTTCCAGAACTTTTTACCCATATCATTCTCTATCAACATTGTTCTAGCCATGTCTTGCACTGTTCTATTCTCTCTCTGCAACACCATTCTGTTGGGGTGTTCTTAGAGCTGACGTTTGTTTCCTGATACCATGCTCATAGCAATATTCTTTAAAATCATCCCAACTGTACTCACCTTCTCTGTCAGATCTCAGACACTTTATCTTCTTCCCTGTCTGATTCTCAACTTGCTTCTTAAAGATCTTAAATCTTTCTAAAGCCTCTGACTAATGTTTCAAGAACATCACCCACACCATTCTTGAATGATCATCAACAAACAACATGATGTATCTCTCTCCTAAGGTGCTAGGTGTCCTCATAGGACCACATAGGTTTGTGTGAATCAACTACAATGGAGAACTAGAATAATACTCCTTAGACTTGTAGGAGATTCTGGTTTGCTTTCCCTTCTGACAAGATGCACATATAAGATTGAAGAGCTTCTTCAACTTAGGAACATCTCTCACTGCCTTCTTTGAAGAAATCTTGGTAAGGTTCTTGAAACCAATATGCCCGAGTCTTTTGTGCCACAACCATATCTCCTCATCTATGCTGACCATGCAAGAATCTTTCTCTAACTCTGTCAAGGTGTACAAGTTTCCTGAAGTTCTCTATCCAGTAGCTACAACCTATCCACTGCTTGATCTTCTTATCTCACACCCTTTACTAGTGAAAATTACTTTATGCCCTTTGTCACAAATTTTACTAATGCTGAGAAGATTGTGTTTGAGCCCTTCAACATACAAGGCATCAAGGGATTTCACCTTCCCATGGTTCAAACTTATGGACCCCTTCCCTATAATTCTGGCACCATTGTTGTTGCTAAACTTCACAGATCCACCTTCAAAGTCATGTAATTATTCAAACCTTTCCTTATCTCCTGTCATGTGGCTTGAGCAACCACTATCAATAATCCATGGAGTAGAGTCTCCTTGAGCCTTAAAAGCTCTCTGAATAACAAATGTTGCTACATCTTCTTCATCTTCTACTCTCTCTCTCTCTGAACCCAGACTTTCTTGACAGATTGAGATTTCTTTGATTTCTTCTGTCTTGAGAACTGTCTCTCCATCTCATCATCTTCTGTGTTTCTGAAAACTCTCTGTTTACCTCTATTCTCCAATCTTTGTGGGGGAAACACAGTTCTATAATTCCTTGCAATATGTCCAAGGTTGTTGCATCTGTAACATCCAACTATTTCCTCCATAAGGGGTGCAAAAGGATTTTTATCCACATAACTCCTTGGACCAATGTTGAACTTGCAATCTGAGATCTTGTGTCCAAAAGTGTTACATTTATGACAATACCTTGAAAGGTGTGCCTCTGCATCACAGGTTCCATCTGCCATCTGTAAAAAGCTTTGAAGTTGTCAAATGCTCTAGGTCTCTGTTGAGGACCTTGACTGTATCCATACCTCTTTGCTCTCCTGCTTAGCCTTGCCAACCGTGGTTGTCTAGAATGGTTAGTCTTATGGAATATAGATGGATTTCCTCTTCTAATTGGACCAGTCTGCACTTTATCTTTTTGTACTGCTCTCTTGACATTGCCAGTAGTAGTAATATGTGACTTTCCTCTTTGAGCGTTCCTATCATTGACTTTGATAGGATTATGTACTGTTCCCTTACCATTTGCCTTGGTATTTTTGAAAGACTCCCCAACAAATCCAAGCCCAAATTTGATGTGAGTCGATCTTTGAGCATTGATAATGTCATTAAGCTTCTTACTGCTAGGATGCTCTTTTGGAGTAGAGTCATCTTCAACATCTTCATTTTCTAAGTCTTCTCTCTCAATCTCAGTTCTCCCATATTCTTCAACCTTAGCCTTTAATAAGGCTAGCTCATCTGCATAACCATCAAATTGTGTAAGAATCTCATATTGTTCCTCTAGTTGTGCTTTCAAAGCCACTTTCTCTAACTCAAGAGTGTTGCAGTCAATGGTCCTATGAGAGTTGATACTCAAGATCATCTAAGGTCTTCCTTGACTTATTGGCTTGATCTCTCAACTCAAGAACTATTTGTTCTTGCCCCTTAAGGTCTTGAGTGACCCTTTTCACTTTCTTCCTTTCTCTTTTAAGCTCTTTAAGGGTAACTGTGAGTTCAGCCTCTAGATGTGATTTTTCATCTTCCTCTTTTTCTTCTGTAAAATCTTCCTTACTAGAAGAATCTTCTTTGTTTTTTTTTTATATCTATTGAGACCATGAACATAGCCTCATCATCTTCATCATTAGATGATTCTTTAGACTCTTTATCAGATGTGTCACTGCATTTCTTAGAAACCAAACTTTTCTTCTTGTCCTTGCCTTTCTTGTATTTGTTTGAGAAGAATTTCTTCTTTCCTTTGAAATGAATTTTCTTTTCACTTTCATCTTCATCACTTTCTATTTTTCCTTGGTTAGGACACTTGGCTGCAAAATGTCCAACCCTTCCATAGTTGAAGCATTTGAAAAGCAACTTGTCCTTATATTTTCCTGTTCCCCTTTTCAATTTTCTGGTGAAATGAGCTGTAACATCATCTTCACTCTCATCAGTATCCTCCACAGACTGCTTCTTCTTCTCCTTGATTTTCAAATTTTTCATTGCCTTGAAAGCAGCTTGTTTGTCAGTGGACTTACCCTTTTTCCATCTCATTTCAAGAGCTATGAAAGTACCATGCACTTGATCAAGAGTGATAGTGTCTAGGTCTTTTGCCCCTTCAATAGCTGACACCTTGGAGTCATACTTGGGCAACAAAGATCTCAGGATTTTCTGACAAACAACTGAATCCTCTAGATTGGCTCCTAGACCCCTAATAGAGTTGATCACTTCATTTACCCTGGTCATATAGGTGTTAATATTCTCTCCCTCTTGCATTAGTAGACTTTCAAACTGGCCTCTGAAGGTCTGAAGCTTTGCTTTCCTTATCTTTTCATCTCCTTCATAAATGCTCTTCAGTCTTCTCTAGATATCCTTGACTGAGTCACAATCCATTACCTTAGCCATCACACTCTTATCCAATACTAAGAATATTCACAGCCTTTTGATTGTAACAATAAGCCTTCGTAGCTTCATTGTCAACTGGACCTCCTTCAGGTTCCTTGTACCCAATCAAAACTGATACTCAAACATCATAACCTAGTGAACCTAGGTACGACTGCATTCTTCTCTTCCACAAGATAAAATCAGATCCATCAAACTTTGGTACATATCCTGAATAGCCTTCACTTGCCATACTATCACTGCCACTGCCTTTGGATCACTCAGCTGTTGATCAAACTGTCACTGAGTATCGGCTCTGATACCAATTTTTGTAACCCAACAGTCACTGAGAGGGGGGGTGAATCAGTGAGTCCAATTCTGATCCCCAAAAATCTATCTGATGTCTGGCCAAGAAAAACCTAATATACCTGTCCTTGTTTACACACAGTCGTATGCACACTCAGCCTCTCATAGGCACTTCCAAGTGTGCACACCCATTCCACATTCTACGCAATTCAATATAAAATGTAAACAACAAGCACCCACAACATAGGGTTTTTACGAGTTTCGGCAATTTGCCTACATCCCCAGAGTAGTGCCTGTAAAGGCTTCGTACCTACTCAATACACTACTTTTAACTGCATTCACAGTCGGGAGCACCCACACCCAATTTTCTTAAGCCGAAATTGAGATAGCACTCACAGTGCCGGTACAATGTGTAGTACCCACTCCACAGGAGCACCCACTCCTAATGTTTAGCACCCACTAAGCACTCAATAAAGAATACAATTAAATTGGGCTTATATCAATGCCCTACAGTCAAGCTCTGCCTAGCATATACATCCACAACTAGCTAGCATGCTTACAGTTCATCCACAACTAACCTAGCATGTATACATTCATCCACAACTAACCCTAGCATATATACATGCATATAATGTAAATCAAATGTTAGAGAATCTCACAACCGATTACCTGGGATGACTGGAAACTTGTACTGACAAGTTTGGTGCTTATACATTCTCTCTCCTTGGCTTCTTGCTCTTCAAAGCAAACACATCCTTGTTTTCTTCTCTTCCTCCTTGGCTTTAAGTTAATGTATCATTAACACACCTCAACCACCTCTTTTACCTCTTTTAATGGCCTAAGAACATTTATCATCAAGTATTCATGTTCATTCAAGGACCAACAGAGAGGGGGAAGCTTCTCTTATCAAAACTATAGCCTTCCTTCACTCAAAACTCATTTTTCTTGCTTCCATGGTGTAGGCTTAAAAAGTCGAAGAAGCAACAACTTGGTTCACCCAAATCCGAGTTAAAATGAGGGAGATATGACCATTTGAAGTTAGAGCAATGAGATAGCCTGAAATAGAATCTTCGTAGGAGTGGCGTAGGCTATACCAGTATGCACTTTTTGTTGTCGATCTTTGATTAGTTGCTTTTCCAGATTTTAAGGGAGCTTGTCTCCCACTCACAAAAGTGAAAGGCTTATTGACCATTGGATCCGAATCCTCCATGATGGCTTTAATCAGATCTCATGAGATCCTTAAGATCATAATCGTTTTTATACCTTCTCTGCATGCGCGAAACACCACAACATACCTTGATAAGGTGTAGCGCCAATGCATCAAGGATTATGCACCTAACCAATCAAATCCTACGTGCAAGCATCTATCTCGTCCATGTCAGTGCAAAATCTCAGCAGCCTTTGGATGGGCATCAAGTCTACGTGGTCGAATCTGGACCATCCATGTCACTTCCCTTTACTCCTCTTTATTACAATCAAGCCCCTGCCTCTATATATTTCAATACTTAGAGACCCCTGCAACTCAGACCTTCAAAATCTTGAAATTACACAAAATTCCTTCAAATTTCAAAAATAAATTCCAAAAAATCCACCCAACACCGAGAGCAACTGATGGATTTTCGGTTTGGATTTTCGAACCGACTTTACGGAAACACTTATAACTTTTTCATACGATATCCAATCGAGATGAAATAAAGCGATTTATAATTGTAACTGGATGCTCTATGACTTTCTAGAAGACTTAATCATCTGACTCATCCATGTAAAAAGACCAAAATGTCCCTAGACCTTTCTAATGACGTATCTTTCTCATACATAATCAAAACGCGATGAAATCAAAACCATTGGAAAGATTGGATTTTTATCGTATTGTTACATGGAGAACACTTCCTTTAAAAAATTCATCTTTAATATTGAAACTACCCTCGACTGCCACAAATGTCATAACTTCTTCATACGGTATCGGAATGCGATAAAATCATATGCACTGGACTAGATAAATTACAATCTATATTTTTTATGAAGAAACGATCTTTCAAAAATTTCATTTTCACTACCAAAAATGCTCCTGATCGTAAATAGACCAATTTTACCAATTTTGACCCAGAAACCCACATCACATACTAAGGATGTATCAAATCATTCCATGCATACCAAGGAGTTCTATTATCTCATCGATGATACTAGAAAACGTGTGCGGCCATAGCAAGGGCATTGTGCCAAAAGGAGGGGAGATTGTGACACCCAAGAATACAAAAAGTACTAGACTGGCCTGAGAGATCGGTAAGGTGTCTCCACTAAGAATAAGACAAGTACCAGGGGCTTTGGGAGATCACTGAGGGTGTGTAAACTTTAGTCTCACATCGCCTAAGGAGAGACTACTGGGCTAATTAATTGTGATACCCTACTTTTGAACCTGATCTAATTTCACGGTTGACCCGGTTTAACCATACAGGACCCCAACCGGAGAGGGTTAAGGCGGGTTCCTTATGGACCATGATGGCAAGGGTAACTTTGAACACCGGTTGGCCAGACAAGTCCGAGTCAGTGCCAAAGGAGACAGGTGTACCCAAGCCGTGTACATGCACATATCATAAGGCCATATACGGATAAAGCAGGTATGTAGCCGTATCCTAAAGTGCATACGTATAATATACCTTAAGCCGAAAAAGAGATTCGTGCCGAGAGTCGAATTCCATCAAAATCCCACTTGTTGGCCAATTTTGAGCCCTCAAGTGGGCGGTCACAGGTGGGCGCATCCGCCCACCTGAGTGACCCATCCATGTGGGTACTTTGTTTTTTTAGAAAGTATAAATAGCATTTATGAGTTTTCCATTTTCTCATTTATGACATTCGGGTGTTTGGTGAAAAGAGTAAAGAGGAGAGAGAAAAGGAGGGAGAAAAGAGAACGGAGAAGAAGAAAGGGGAGGAAGAGGAAGAAGGAATGGATTTAAGCGATGCCAAGGCTTGATCTTCCCATTCCGACACCGAAAAAGTGATCTCCAACACGAGATCTACGTTTAGAGGTGAGCAAAGGCTATGTTCTTAAACTTTCACCAAACCCAAATGAAACCCTTGATTTGGGTAGAGTTTCTTGAGGTCTTGTAGATTCCCCTTAAGATGATGAATCTAAGGTTTAATAGATGGTTTATGTGTTGATTATGAAGGATTTGAATAAGTGTTTCCACGGTTGGAGGAGCATTGATGATTTGACGTGATTTTGGGGTTTTTGAAAGAGTTCTTAAACAAAGAAGGTAAGATGGATTCCATTCCTTAAATCTAACCTAGATCTAGGTTAGAACCATCTTATGAGACCTTAAATGTGTGGAGAATGGGTTTGAAAAAGCCCCATTTGATTCCCCAAAGGTTGGGGAAGGTTTCGGGGAAAAATGGCATTTTCCCGCCAAGACCTGTGGGCCAAGACCGGTGGGCCAAATGGCCCGCCTGAGGGCACCCACCTGAGAGGACAGGGCCTTGGGGCCAATCGACGGGCCGATCGATGGGCCAACCTGCCCGTCGATCTTAGCAGGCCCTCAGCCTGTACCGGTGGGCCCCTACCGGTCGGCCAACCTGCCCGCCAGTTATGACCGGTGGGTCAGGACCGGTGGGTCAACCTACCCGCCGGTCAAGACTGGTGGGCCGTGACAGGTGGGCTGTCCGACCCACCCGAGAGGCCCCCAACGTGATTTTTGTGTCCAAATGGACCCAAAACGGACGTGCGACCTTATTTTAGGATTCTAAACATGATTTTGTCATCAAATCTTATTAGTTTTGACCCCAAAGTGGTAAAATGCTAACCCCATTCACTTATGATAAGTTCATCAAAACTTACGCTTCTCGCACCGGATCTCACCCGTACCAGGCGTGAATCTTTGTACACAACAGGTAAGTGGGGAGAGGACGTTTGGCCTTATTTTAAGGCTTGTTTGGCATTCATTTAATTTTATCCAGACTAGCCATGTCATCATACAAATTATGTGAAGCTTAGCCATCCTCATATTATTATGACATGTGTGTTGTGTTTATTTTCTCAATGTCAATTGATGATGTGATTATATGATGAATGATTACATCATTGTGCATAATGCATTGATAGACTAGATGTTGTAGTCGGCTTGGAAACGAGTGCATTGGTGGCCCGTGGAATGGGACGCGATGGCACTATGCAATCATACTATATCATATAGGAGCATGCGGTGTAGGATTATCATCTTCCCGTGCTACGACCCTTCCCAACAGGGGTTGAGGTGTTGGGTTACCATTTGGAGGGAAGTAATGGTCGCGGTTGTCGGGTCACTGTGGCGGTTAGACATCGCCCGACTGGTCATTAGGACAGTCGGTAATCCCAGTGGTATATTCAAGAGGGCCAATCGTACTGCTTTTAAATTACTAGAGTCAGCACCTTTATTTTCTGTCATTTACTTTTATATTGAGAGCCGGTGGTCGGCATGCTTTAATTTTTCGAGTACTCATGGTGGGCCTTCTCCGATAGCCCTATAGGCATACGCGGGATGGAGTTTACGGCTCGTACCCAGAGTATACGAAAACTGTGGTTGTAGTAGCACTAAACCCAAGACTTAGTAATGTTGTTTAGGTGGATGTGATTTAAGATGAATTGCATAGCATATAGTGCATATGGTTGTGATTGTTGTGTGGACTGTTGTGTGGTCCTCCTTTTCACTTACTGAGCTAGTGAGCTCATCCCACGTGTGCACCTCTTTTAGATGATTTTGCAGCTCACCAGCCTAAGGATCAAGGGTCAGGCCCCATAGTAGAATTCCCCGAGGAGGATTGGTGGGTCCCCGAGGACTATGAGCACAGCATGGATTACATGTGCGAGGGTTGTGCTGTGGGACCACAACAGTGACTCCATACAGGGTTACTTTTTTATTCTTTTGACGACCCCTTTTGTGTACTTGATATGTAAATTGTATTCTTTTTTTGTAAATAGCATGCCTGCGGGCCCATATGTACTTAACTATGTATTACAATTTGGTATCAAGTATATCGGGGATATTTACAGGTAAATTAAGTCTTCTGCTGAACTATTGAACATTTTCTTAGTGTGTGTATGCTGTGGTTGGATACTGTATCAGATGATCCTGGTAGGTTTGGGTTAACTGGAGTTAACCCTGTCACCGGTCCGGTTCTGTGTGAACGAGGTGTGACAACGGTGGTATCAGAGCGCGATGCTCTATTCACTCACAGCATACCATTTAGACCCCATAGAGTCTATAATAGGAAATGAGATTGGGTAAATGTAAAAACTTTAAGGAGTTAAAGCCAAAGGAAGGAAGTAATAATAATGGTTGCATTTAGTCAACGCATTTCATGACATGTATGAGAGAAAGTTACTTGGAAGCAATAAAAGATTATTTAATTGATGTCATAACCCATCGAGTACAAATTTAACGAAATTTCGACAGCATAACGGCGCAAAACAAGATTTCCAAAAAAAATTTCACACAAACACCTGATAAACAACATATATATATATATATATATATATCAATGATCATAATTAACAAATGATGCCACAACTAAACTACATAAGTTATTAAACATACAAAATTCGCCACAAACCACCAACAAAATATAACACCCCACAAATAAGTTCAATTACAGATAAAGTACAAAGACTGAGAAAAGAAAAGAAATATATAAGATCAGCAACATGGAAACAAGTGAGAAGCTGGTGTAGACGGATGAGCTAAGTCCTCAAAGATCATCGTTATCCTCCAATACTACTACTCCGTTCACCTGAGGTCTAGAGTTAATGTTGAGTCGACGGTCGTAGTAGTCAAACCTTGAGTTCACCAACTGTACATCCCTCTGAAGTCAAGAAAAATCTGCTGAAATGGCATTGGCTGTCGTATCCAAGTCCTGGCCCAATCTGAGGAAGGAACTCTCTAAGGTAGCCTGCCTCTTTAGGATGTTTTCCTCCCTAGAAGCACTCTCATCCAGTCTCCTTAGCAGCTGATCTTGCCCGTCTTTCAAGGCCCTCATAGCAGACATCATGCCCTCGAAATCATATGCACCACTCTCAGGTGGTGGGGCTCTATGTTGTGGGCCTGCAGCTCTCGTGAAGCCAGGATCAGCACCTCTCGAGTCAAGAGGCTCCTCCTTGCACTAAGGAACATAATCCTCGTCCTCCTCACTAGACTCTTCCTCCATGGGAACATCCTCCCTATGGGCATTCCCCCTGTCCCTGCCTCTCTGAGGTACATCCATGAGTGTGTGGAGACCCATCCTCAGTAGGTTTCCCCTGTCGAACTTGTCTGTTGGGGTCTTCCCCTCCTCACCACTCAGATCCACCCCAAAGAACTCAAAGATCCTGGTGAGGATCCTACCATTTGGAAACCCTTCATCCTCAGGGTGTGAGGTATGATGCTCCATCGTCTTGAGGATGACGTAAGGCAGGCACAAGTGCTCGGCACCTCCCTCTAAGGCCGTATAAATACAAAAGGCTAAGAAGGCTGCCATAAAGCCCACCTGGTTCCGGTGACCTCCTCTGGGGAGCAAGTTGAACTGGACCAAACGGGCAAACACACGAACCTCTGGGTAAAATGACGTCTCAGAATCTGGATGCTCCCTGCTGCCACAGATGGTCTCATAGATGTGGTCCTGTGTCTCTAGACTTAAGAATGGGCCCACGGGCTTACTCCTGGGAGGACTATAGAAATGCTGCCCAACTGAAGAAATACCCAAAATGCTAGCCAGTGTGTCCACAGTCAACTGAATGTCCACCCCCTTCACCATGCTGGTTATCGCATACTCTCCATACTGGTAAGAGACCTCCAAGTTGCAGTAGAATCTACAAACCAGTTGCTCATAGCACGGACGGTCTATGTGGAGGATAGACTGCCAACCCAGAGCGGTGAACCTCTCCTGAAGCTGAACCTTGTGGAAGTCACTAACTACCACAATCTTCTCCATCATAACAGACCTCTTCAAGAAGGTCTGCCAATTGGTTGCTGCCTCTGAACAGCAGAAGAGTTCCTTATCGTAGTCAGAAGGATCAATAGGGGCAGGTCTAGGTCGCTTTGTGCGAGGTGCTGGGGAACTAGTCCCTGCACTTTTTCATTTGGAAGCGGTGGTCTTACACCGAGCGGAAGAGGATGCGGGTTCCTTGCCTTTGCGAGAAGACATCCTGGCAAGAAAAGAGGAGAAAGAATGGTGAGTAAGGAAGAGGAATAACAAAGGGAATAAATAGATGGGTGGGCAATAAGAGGAAGCCCCAAAACCCAAGTCTTGCAAATCAAAAATGTGACAAGCGAGGAATGATAGAAAGTCTATGGATGGAATGCATGGTAAGTGACAAAACAGAAAGCATGGCAAAATAGAAATGTGACAAAATGTGACAAGTGAGGAATGATAGAAAGTCTATGGATGGAATGCATGGCCAGTGACAAGGTAGAAATTATGGCAAAACAGAAATGTGACAAAAGGCATATAAAACATGGCAAGTAAGGAATAAGAGAAAAACCCCAATTCTCAATGTGCAAGGTCAATCTAAGAAAAAAAAATGAAAAATCTCACAATAGAGTAAAACTTGAAGCTTACATGTTCATGGATGAAATGCCATAATTCTACAATCTAGAATATGCAAAAACATCTACTGTTATGATATTGAGGTGAAAGGGATCCACAAGTGTGAAGGGATGGAAAGAGAATCAAAGAAACCCAACACAAAGAGATGGATTTTCATGGGAAGAGATGGGATTTCAAGCATACATGACTTTCCATGATCTCTACAACATTTCAAGCACAAATCAAACATAAGGAATTGCATTTGAGTTGTTAGTTGGGGAGAAAAGGGTGGAGAAAGAATAAAGCCCCAAATTAGGGCACGGTAGGGTTTTCTCTCAAAAAAAAATTGAGAAGTAAATCCTAAAACTAGAGATAAATCACAAAGCAAACATCACATTTTCATGGAAACACTGTTCTATGGAAAGACACACGGAAAAAAAATCAAGATTGAGGACTACGCATGGTTTCAACCTCCAAAGCATACGTTCTAAGAAGAAAAAAATGGGGAAGAGACTTACTTGGAAGTAGAGGAGTTGAATCTTCCCAAAACCCGCCGGATCGTTGAGTGAGATCGCGAGTGGAAGCATCAAGGAACCCTCAAAAATCGCCTGAGAGAGAGAAAGGGGGAAGGAATAAAAGACAATGAGGAACAGGGGCTTAAAAGCCCTGTTCGTATTTCCACTCGAGTCTAACCGGTGGGTCGACCAACGGGCTAACCTGCTCGCCGGTGGCAGCCCGTCGGTTGAGAGAAAACTTGTAAAAA